>NW_022631024.1:1406186-1788448 GCF_010015895.1 Lontra canadensis | reverse complement strand
GCTCAGTGGGTTAAAGCCTCTGCCTTCAGCTCAGGTCATGATCCCAGGGTCCTGGGATCGAGCCCCGCATCGGGCTCTCTGCGGAGCCTGCTTTCCCTTCTCTCTCTGCCTGCCTCTCTGCCTATTTGTGATCTCTCTCTGTCAAATAAATAAAATCTTTAATAAAAAAAAGAAAAAGAAAAGAAATAACCCCTGCCCTATCCATGTGGAAAACACGACCGGGTAAATATTCACTGAGTTCTTACAGTGTGCCAGGCATGTTGCGTCTAATAAGGCAGACACACCAGAAAGGAAAGGATTGCTTGCAGCCGCCCCCTTCAAACTTCAGGAGCTCTGGGGGAGGGCCTGTTCAAACACACAAATTTACCAGGCCCCGCCCCAGAGTTTCTGATACAGTCAGGAGTAGGAACTGAGAGTTTGCATTTCTGACAAGTTCCCAGGTGATGCTGATGCTGTTGGTCTAAGGTCCACACCGTTTAAACCATTGCAAAATGGTGCCAACAGCCAAATGCATAGGTCCAGAAGAAAGAGGAAGGGCTCAAACCAGGGGAGGCGGGGAGATGCTGGCGGGGGGTGGGGGGGTTGGTTGTCAGCAAGGACTCCATGAGAAACACCATCCAGCTGGAAGGGTGGGGAGAAGCATCCTTCCTCTCTGGCTCTTAATCAGAGGGCAGCCTCTCTCAAGATTAAGGATCCTTAAATCCTTGGATAGGTTTGGGGATCCATAACTAAGCAATTTTAGGTCTTAAGAAAATTTATGTCTATAGGTGCATTTAGGGAGAGAAAAGCTCTGCCTTTCACCAGTTTCTCAAAAGGGTCAGTGACCCCAACCTAGAATGATCGGCAACTTAGAACAATTTCCAGATAGAGGTGCCTGAAAAATCATCATGGGTCTTTCTCAACCTTCTCTTTCTGGAATCACTGCAAGTCGTTTCTGCAACCCTGTTACCCACAGGCCACAGGAACTGGACTTCCTCTCCCATTAGCACACCCCGACAGACAGCCCACGGTGCATTCAACACCAACTAGAAAGGCATGTCTTCAGCAAGGGTCCCAGGTCTGGAGGGTCTGTCCCTTTTTCACTCTGTCCCTGCTGCGCCATGAAGGGTATGCTAAAAACACAAAGACTGAGCCTAATACCTTCCTGACAAAATCCAGTTTCTAAATGAACACCCACATCTCCCAGCCAATAGTGAAACCACCCAGCCACCCAGAGCTGTGATCTATCCCTACTCTGGAGGTTAACAAAGGGTAGACTCACCACAAGCAGGAGGCTAGGAAGACGGAAGAACAGGGAGAGGAGCATGTAGTGAGATCCCAGTGGGCAAAACCCAACCCGTTCAGTGATGGAACAGGCGCTGTAATATCACAGAGAAGGAATGGAATGGCTGTGGGTCATAGTTACTGAAAAACAGACACATACCTGAGGTGGCCGCTTAGTCCAGTGGGACTCCAAAGGCTTACCCATCCGCTAAGGGTCCATCATTCAACTACAACCATGTGTTCATCAGTTTCTGGAAACTTCTGCCCCTGTCCACGTCCGGTCTACTGCCTTCTGAATCATCAGGCCACACTAACACCTACATACCATAATTGTAAGACCCCAGGCTATGGAGTCAATGGCCTGATTTCTGAGCCTGGCTCTGGCCCTCCCATACCACCTGATCTGAAGTAGACAACGCAGCCTCCCCTTGCCTTCAGTGCCCCGTCCTTCAAAAGGCCCTCAGTAGTACCTGCCTCACAGGGGCCTGCTGAGGATGCAATGAGAGAAGAGATGTAAAACTTTGAGAAGAAAGCACCCCATACACATCCTCCACTGGAATCACAGAAACGTGTTTCTCACCACTACCACTGACTGACTCCCTCCGTGGTCCCGGGCTCCTGGCTTAACCTCTAAACCTTCGTTTCCATCTCTACAAAATGGCGGTCCCAAAACCTACCAGTCTTATCAACACTCTTTTAGTTGTAACCAGTAGAAACGAAATCATGCTAAACTTAAAAAGGGGGGGCGGGGATGTTTTGTGACATTAGGTGGTAGATCACCGTACCCACGGGCAGCAAATGAAACAAAGCTTCAAGAGGATTTGGAGCCAGAATCTAGAAAGTTATCAGGAATGGGGCTTGCCTTCTCCCTCCCTCTAAGCCATAGCTTTCTTTCCCTCTCTCTTTTTTTTTTTTTCTTTTTTAATATTATTCCCTAAATGTATGTATTTTTCTGTAGGGAGAGAGGAAGAAGTCTCTGCACTGAGTCTCCCCACTGAGCAGGGAGACTGATGACGCAGGGCTCGATCCCTGGACTCTGGGATCATGACCTGAGCAGAAGGCAGATGCTTAACCGGCTGAGCCACCCAGGCGCTCCTCAGGGCCACAGGTTTCTTGACATTGCAGCCCTACGTCATTTTCTCTGTCTCTCTCTCCCTCCCACCCTCCCTTCTTCCCTGCCTGTCTCCAGATGGATACTCTCTGCATCTCTGAGCACACAGTCAAAATGGCTGCCCCACAGTCCTCTAGGTGCCAACAGGCACTGACCAAGTATCTCTGTGCTTCAGTCTCAGGGCAGAGTATGCGATTGGCCAGGCTTGGCTAGACGCCACCAGGAGCCAATCACCCATGACTGAAGGGAGCAGGATCACATAATCCCCATAAATTTCTAAGACCAGTCCCTGAGGGAAGGGGTGTGGTGGGTGGGCAGATCCCTCGAACACTGAGCCTCTTAGAAGATTGTGAGGACTTGCTGAGATCAGGAGTATAATGGTGCCCAGCTCAGGGCCTGACACGCGGACACACTCAAAAGGTATGCTTCCTCCTGCTGGAGTCTGGAGACATTTGAGATAACCAGGAGTTGAGGATAGCGAGATGTTTGTCAGGTGTCAAGCTTTTGTCACAGGCTGCTGAGGGAAACAAAGAGACAGGAATTGTCCTCAGAAGTCACCTTTGGGTCCCAAACAGAACCTGAGGCTTGGCTAAAATTTTGTGGGTATAGTTTGGTGGAAAAGATCATTTTAGGGTGAAACAGTAGGTTCCTCAAGAGTGTGAAACAGAAGGAAGGCAGGGAATTCACAAAATGGTGTCTCCTTCCCCAAGCTGAGCTTCTTTTTTTAAGCCCAAGCAATGAAGGAAGTACTCTTTTGTAACAGCCCAGCCAGGGAGACTTGGGCTACCCAAGTCTCTATTCCATGGAAGAAAACCACATAATCCAGTCTTTTTTTTTTTTTTTTTTTTTTTTTTTTTTTAAAGATTTTATTTATTTATTTGACAGAGAGATCACAAGTAGATGGAGAGGCAGGCAGAGAGAGAGAGAGAGAGGGAAGCAGGCTCCTTGCTGAGCAGAGAGCCCGATGCGGGACTCGATCCCAGGACCCTGAGATCATGACCTGAGCCGAAGGCAGCAGCTTAACCCACTGAGCCACTCAGGCGCCCCCACATAATCCAGTCTTATAAAATCTCTTAGCAATTTATCAAACAAGATGGCAGCATTTTCTTACTTGACCCACTACTTCTCTGGAGTGGGCAGGGAAGGCACAATCACCCCCATTTTAAAAGATGAGGAATTTGAGGCTCAAGTCCTTGGCCAAATCAGCCAGTGGCACCCAGGTCTGATTCGTGCTCTCCCTCTTGTACCCCTACTGCCCTCTGTGGAACTTTCTGATGAATGGAATCAAAATCAACAGATTCTGTAAATCGTCTGGCCTTGGCCCTAGAATTTTCCTCTTTTCCTTCCTCTCATGCCTCTCCCTCCCCTCCCTCAGCTTGGGAAGATGTGGTAGCAATTTACTTCCTCAAGAGAGGTCCTTGCAAACCATGAAGAAGTCTCTGGAGAGGAAGGTGTCTGAGCCCTTGGCAGTAGCCCAGGGTGGTAAGTCCAGGATGAAAAACCAGAAAGAAGGAGGACCCAGCACAGGAGACCAGGGAATGGAAAGAGAAAGATCAAGCTGATGGCCCAGACTAAGAATCAGAATCAGGGCCAAATGTGAGTGGTTCAACTCTGGATTCAACACCAAAAGCTCATAGGCATCTACAGTGTCCACAATG
Organism: Lontra canadensis; assembly: GCF_010015895.1. Taxonomy (NCBI): domain Eukaryota; kingdom Metazoa; phylum Chordata; class Mammalia; order Carnivora; family Mustelidae; genus Lontra; species Lontra canadensis. The sequence goes on along the minus strand of NW_022631024.1, from coordinate 1,784,416 downwards.
TTCCACGGAGCCTGCCATCCCATGAAACCTAAAGATAGTCTAGCATCCAAGGGAAGATCTCACCCTGTCTCTGCAGTTACTCCTGTGTAGGAATCCTCACCCTATAGTCACCAGATTGTGACCTTAGCCACCATAAAAGCCTCGGTTTCTTCATCTGTAAAATGGGCACAATAAGGCACTTCACATAGAATGTATTAAAGGATTAACTTATGTTATGCCCTAAACACATGGTAGTTATTGTTCTAGTCCTGGCCTATTTTCACTTTAACATATATAAGGAAATGCAGGCACTGGGCGGGCGGGACAGTGGAGTCACCCCCATGTGGGCAGGGTGATCCAGCCAAGCAAGGAACAAGGTCGGCTTTGGAGGCACCTCCCCCAAGTCCAGGAGGTAAGCCCCTGGAGATGGCATCAATCCTGATTTTAGTTTGCTGGATTTCAGAAGTGGAGAAAGACCCAGGCCAAGCTGGTAGAAGCTGGCTCGTCTCTTCTCCTGATGCCATCTGGAGGACCCCAAGGAGGCTTTCATCTGTCCTTTCTGCAGAGCAGGGATTAGCTGACACTGTGGTATGGTGTGGGGTCAGGCTCTGGATTCAGACCGCACCAGGTTCAAATCCCAGCTCGGCTCCTCTCCAGCCACATGAGCCTTAGAGTCTCACCTTCCCATCTCTGAGCCTCAGTTTCCCTAACTGCTAAATGGGAGTAACAATAGATACACCCATGTTTTCTAGGAAGATTAAACAATGAACGCCAGCACACGGTAGGTATTCTAGATGTTGGTGATGATGACTAATGATGATAAGCTCTCCATGGCTTTTATCTGCACAACTGTCCCGAGGGTGGGACATGTTTGATACGACAGCTCAGCCATGACACCGTTCAGTTATGCTCCTTGGATCTCTCCATTAACAGATGAGGACAGTGAGGCACAGAAGGTCAATGGAATGTACTTTCACCAGTAAATGGACACACGGACCTGATGTGCCTCCTGATGCAAGGCACCGAGAAGAACCAACAGTGCTTACATCGAATTCCTGCCAAAAATGCATAACCCAAATCTAATCAGGAGGAAACATCAGATAAATGCAGATTGAGGGGCATTCTACAAAACAACTGGCCTGTATTTTTCAATAATGTCAATGTTATGAAAGACAAAGAAAGGCTGAGGAACTGTTTCAAATTAAGGGAGACTAAAGAAATATGACAACGAAAGGCAAAGAGTGATCTGGCATTGGACCCTCAAGCAGGGTGAAAAAAAACTGTTCTAAAGGACACTGTGGGGACAACTGGTAAAATCTGAAAATGGTAGGCTATTAGATAATAGTATTTGTGTCAAATTTCTAAATTAATAAATGGCCTATAGTTGTATAAGGGGTATTATACAACCATAGATTATTTATTTATTTAACACAAGAGAATGTTCTTGCCCTGAGAAAGTACACACTTCTTTAACAAGGATGTGATGTCTGGGGCGCCTGGGCGGCTCAGTCAGTTAGGCATCTGCCTTCGGCTCTGGTCAGGATCTCAGGGTCCTGGGACTGAACCCTGCATCACGCTCCCTGCTCAGTGGGAAGTCGAAGTCTGCTTCTCCCTCTCCCTCTGCCCCTCCCCCCTTCTTATGTTCTTTCTCTCTCTCCCTCTCAAATAAATAAATAAAATATTTTTTTAAAAAAGGATGTGATGTCTGCTACTCTCAAATGGTTCAAGAAAACAAATTTTATGTCTACCCATCTATCCATCTATCTATGTATGCCTGCATGTGCCTGTATATCAATCTATGAGATAAAGCATTAATATATGACTGCATATTAACAATTAACGAACTTGGGTAAAGACAATGCAGGAGTTCTTTGTCCTATCCTTGCAACTGTTCCATAGAACTTTGAAGCTATTTCAAAATAAAAAATTAAGAAAAGTCATATATCTGAAATATGTGAAAAAGCCAGAAGCCTACCCTGAAATTACTTTCATCAGAATGAACTCTTTTTTCATTGTATGTTTGACAACAAAATTTCACTCATTGATCACTGCTTGGTCCACATCAAAACCTGCTGATTATTTTTTTCTAAAAACATGAGTTTTCTTTTGTGACCACTATTCCTACCACATCCAATTGGCGCAGGCAAATTTTGTGATCTAAATTTTGTCAAGCAGATTTAGGGTGTCCCATCAATTTTTAGTCAATAACGTTTACTGTGTGCAGAATCAATCTTTGTCAGTGTTTACCCCCCCATTCCTTATTTCTGCTAAGTAAAAATTTTTCCAATTTTTGTGATTTTCAGTTTTATCAAAAAGATTTAATTCTTCAAACAGGTTTGTGTTTTTTTCTTTCTAAAATTAATTTTACCATGTGTGGTTTAGTGGGATTCTCTCAACCCTGGCTGGGCATCTCAATCACCAGCAGGGCTTGGGAACAAGACAGGTTTCCCAGGCTCTAACCACAGCAACCCCAAGATTCTGAATCAATAGGTCTGGGGCGGGACCCAGATATCTGTATTTTTTTTAAAGATTTTATTTATTTATTTGACAGAGAGAAAGATCACCAGTAGGCAGAGAGACAGGCAGAGGGTGGGGGAAGCAGGCTCCCTGCTGAGCAGAGAGCACAATGTGAGGCTCCATCCCAGGACCCTGAGATCATAACCTGAACCAAAGGCAGAGGCTTACTTAACCCACTGAGCCACCCAGGTGCCCCCCAGATATCTGTATTTTTAACTGACCCCCAAGTCCCAAATTTTTAGCAGTCACTGGCCCATTGCTCGGTGTGGTGCCCCACTTGCCTTGTGTGATCGGGAGTACAATAATTAAACTCTCTGGGCCTGGCTATCCTCATGGCAACATCCCACTTCCCTAACTTGGCTATGAGGTTCGTGGGGGAGAGGCAGCAAGCTGATGGTTTCTGAATGGCCTGCCCAGCCCATTACTTGTTAGGTTAGGCAGAGAAAATATTAACTGCATTATCGCCGGCTCAATCCAAACTCTGAATATCAACATCAAGAGAAGGAACTTCTTTTTCTTATTGTAGTAAATGTATATCCCATGAAATTTACCATTTGAACCATGTGCAAGGGTACAGCTCAGGGACATTAAGTGCCTTCACACGGCTGAGCGACCAGCACCATTGCTCATCTCCAGAACGCTAACTCCCTTTTCCCCTCTCTCCCAACACTGCCCCCCTCCCACCCCGCCATAACCTCCATTCTACTTTCTCTGTGAACTGGACAAAGTGAGTTACTTCATCTCAGTGGCATATAATGTTTGTCCTTTTGTGTCTGGCTCATTTCACTTGGTGTGATCTTCATTCATGATACAGCATGTGTCAAAATTGCATTCCTTTTTTTTCTTTAAAGATTATATTTATTTATTAGGACGAAAGAGAGAGAGAGAGAGAAAGCAGGAGCAGGGGGACCAGCAGAGGGAGAGGAAAAAGCAGACTCCCCACTGAGCAAGAAGCCAGAAGTGAGGCTCGACCCCAGGATCCCGGGATCATGACCTGAGCTGAAGGCAGACATTTAACTGACTGAGCCACCCAGGCGCCCCAGAATGATATTCCTTTTTCCAGTTGAATAATATTCCCCTGTATGGATGTACCACTTTAATTTATCCATTTTTGCCTTTTGGTGGACATCTGGGTAGTTTCTACCTTTTGGTGATTGTGAATAATGCCGCGATGAACCTGGGTGTCCCCAGATCTGTTCAAGTCCTTGCTTTCATGTCTTCTGGATAGATACTCAGAAGTGGAATCATTATATGGCACTTCTATGTTAATTTTTTTGAGGAACTGCCTTAATATTTTCTCAAGGAGCTGAAGAAAAAACATTTTGTAAAACTGCTTTAATAAAGGTAGAACAGGGGCGCCTGTTAAGTATCTGACTTGGGATTTCAGCTCAGGTCATGATTTCAGGGTCAGGGGACCGACCTTGGGCTCTGCGCCGGGTGTGGAGCCTACATAAGATTCTCTCTCTCTCTCTGCCCTTCCCCCCACTCCACTCACAGGCTCTCTCGCTCTCTCTCTAAAAAATAAAAAAATAGTAAAATAATAAAGGGAGAACAATAATTAATCCTTTCTGACATTTATCCCAAGTCTACTGAGAAACAAAATTCATACATCTATCTTTAGTAACCTTGGAGGATCATGGAATGCTGATTCCCCTTTCGTTCCATCACAGACTGCTTACTTTGAAAGCCTCAACTCTGCACATCTCTCTGCATTTACCCTCTTTGTCATGTGACTTTGCAGTTCTTCTCACCCAAAAGGTGAAGTCTCTTTCCTCATCCCGTGAGTCTGGATGTTGAATGTTGGACCTGCTCTGGCCAACGGGATGTTAACAAATTTCACGTAAGCAGAGGCCTTAAAAGTGTTTGTGTGCCTAAGTATGTGTGTCTGCCTTCAACCATGAGAAGGTAGCTCAGGCTAGCCCTCTGCAAGAACAGGAGAGGATGGTCACACCAGTTGACCACCTGGCGTTTGAGTCCTGAACCAGCAGTGAGCCACTCCCCGCACCCCCACCTCCCGTCCAAAGTGTGAGAGAGCTCAGAGAAATCAGCAGAATCATCCAGAGGAAAACCCCAACCCGCAGACTCATGAGTGAAATAGATGGACACAGTTTTATAACGCTGAGTTTCGGAGCAGTTCGTTACACAGTAGTACTGTGGCAACAGATAACTGGTACATCTCCCCTCTGCCCCTGTCAACTGCTATGCTTCCCACATTGTCAAAGGGTGAGGAGACGACTGAGTTCACCAACTTCACAGAGCCTGCATGAGAGGCAAATGCCAGAATTGGAAGGTCTAACATCTGATAGTTACAATAAAAAGGCTGACTTCTCTTCCCTCTTGAAGTTTACCCCCTCCAGAGCACCTGGGTGGTTCAGTGGGTTAAGCCTCTGCCTTCAGCTCAGGTCATGATCTCAGGGTCCTGGGATCAAACCCCACATTGGGCTCTCTGATCGGTGGGGAGCCTGCTTCCCCCTCTCTCTCTGCCTGCCTCTCTGCCTACTTGTGATCGCTCTGTCAAATAAATAAATAAAATCTTAAAAAAAAAAAAAGTTTACCCTCCTGTAGTTTATTGGGAAAGAGAGGTATGGACAGCATCTGTTCTCCATTGCCCCTCATTCTAGTGATGGGATCTCAGTGTTCCTTGGAGAACAAGACATCTGCTCTGCTTAGTCTATGTATTCTGGGTGGAACTGCTCTATTCACCCCTGAGTACCATCAACAAATGCCTCAGGCCTATCCAATCAATGTATGCCATCCCCTTGCCCCCAATATGGCTCATGGATGGTCACAGGGCAGGCCAAGCTCATGAGATTCAGTTTCAAGAATATAAATGCAAAGTTTCCTTTTCCACTGAGATTACTGAGATATAGTTTAAGTCTAGAGGAGCCAGGGACTACCACGTGGAAAAAGCTTGCCTAACTTGCTAACAAAGCCCAGAGATGAGAAGAAACAGAGCCCTGATGACACAGTTAAACCCCTAGATCCAGCCATACCTGAAGCTGTATTCCTTTGAATTTTTGGTTGTGTGAGTCAATAACATTCTTGTTCTGTTTTATTAATTTGAGTAAGGACTCTGTCCCTTGTAACTGAAAAAAAATTTTTTTTTCATTTCTCCTGGGTCACCTCCCTGACTGCATTTTTCCCAATCACCACAGGCTCCTCTATAGTGCTCTTAGCCCCACTGCTGTGAAGAACCACTGTGCTTGTCACTGCCGGTCACCACCTGGTACTCTAGGAAAAGTCCACCTTGTAGAGGGATATTTCTTCCAACAGGCTCCTTTGCCCTGACCAGCTCTGATTTATGCCTGTTGTCCCAGCATGATTACTAATAGCACTCCCTTGCACTGTTGATAGTGTCATCGTTTGGATAACAAATTATACAGTTCCTTTTAGCAAGCCACACTTCTTTTCATTGTGTCATCCCTTTACTCTCTGCTGCCCCCCACATCAAGCTGAACAGGGGTTTCAGACTTTACCAAAAGGTTGAAATAATAGCACAGCAGGTACAGCAGAATCCAAAGATGGCTACAACAGTATCTCCCATCCCACATGTTCTGCTGCAACATGACCTTGCCTCTGCCCCTCAAGAGCTAGACTGATTCTCTTCCCTTTGGATTTGGGCTTGTGACTACTTCCTCTATGAGACTGCTGTGGAAATGATGTTGAGTTACTGAAACATGGAAGGGAAAGTAGCTTCCATCTTATTCACAAGAAGGCTCATCCTTGGAGCCTGGAGCCATCATGGCGGTAGTCCAACATCCTTGGGCAGCCATGTTGTCAAGAAGCAAAGCCATACCAAGAGGCCATGTATAGCCTCTCCAGTAGACAGTCTGACAGAGAGACTAGACTCAAAGATGGTACCCAACTCTTAGTATTCACACCCTTGTGTCATCCCTTTCCCTTGAGTGAGAGTGAGACTTGCTCCTAATCAACAGAATACTGCCAAGGGGATGGGTTTATGGAGACGATTTTGTGACAGAAGACCATAACCTCTGTGTGGCTGGCAGGCTCTCCACATTGCGGGCTTCGAGGAAGGGAGTTCCACATGGCAAGGGATGGAGGACAGCCTCCAGCCAACAGCCACTTAGTGACCTGACCTTCAGTCCAACAACCCAAAAAGAACTGGGTCCTACCAACAAAACCTTGTGAGTGAACTTGGAAGTGGATTCTTCCCCAGTTGAGCCTTCACTGAGAAGCCAGCCCTTCCTGGCAGCCTCATGAGAGACACAAAAGCAGATTCCTGACCCACAAAAGTTGTGAGGTAATGTGTGTATGCTCCGTGCACCCCAATTCTTATTTCAATAATTTGGAATGGGGGCGCCTGGGTGGCTCAGTGGGTTAAAGCCTCTGCCTTCAGCTCAGGTCATGATCTCAGGGTCCTGGGATCAAGTCCCACGTCGGGCTCTCTGCTCCGCAGGGAACCTGCTTCCTCCCCTCTCTCTCTCTCTGCCTGCCTCTCTGCCTACTTGTGATCTCTCTCTCTGTCAAATAAATAAAATCTTAAAAAATAATAATAATAATAATTTGGAATGGAAATCCTTCCTGGCCTCTTAAACAATGGATAACATCATTCCTGCCTCCTTTTCTGAAATCTCACATCAGGCACTGCCCCAAACCCTAGTAAGATGAACTGATCTGGGGGTGCCTGGGTGGCTCAGTCAGTTAATCTTTTGCCTTTGGCTCAGGTCATGGTCTTGGGTTCCTGGGATCGAGCCCCGCACTGGGCTTCCTGTTGAGCAGGGAGCCTGCTTCTCTTTCTCCTGCTCCCCCTGATTGTGCTTTCTCTCTCTTTCTCTCAATAAATAAATAAAATCTTAAAAAAAAAAAAAAAGGTTGAACTGAGCTGAAGGTACTTGGACAATAGAGTGAGTTTTTCAAAGGAAACCATTTTTTTTCCAGATTTTTTGAGAGCTGTTGAGTATGCATTCGGTTTTTTAGAAGCCATTATTTGACTATATGAAATGAGAAACAGCCTTCCATGATCCAAATGTATCCTTCCTACCAAAAGACAAATGTAATCCCCAGAAGTCCCTCAGGACTCACTAGCCTGTGGGTATAAATGAGGTCACACTTTATTTATTTATTTAACAAATACTTTCCTACGGCTTGTAATGAGCTATTCTAAGCACATTAAAACCATCAGTCCTTGCAACAACTTGCTGAGGTAGGTACTATCTATTATCCTCTCTGTTTTACAAATGAGTAAACCGAGGCACAAAGAGGTTAAAGTAACTTGCCGAGGAATCCAGAGCTCCTAAGTGCATCTAGGTTTTGGACCCAGGAGTCTGACCCCAAGAGCTTATGCTTGTAGGTACTTTGCTTTCCTGACTCTCCCTGATTTGGATTCCCTGCCTGCATTGCGGAAGCATTTGAAACTCCATGGTAGGGTTCCCTCCTTCCCCTAATTATCACGCTTTTCAGAGTCCTTGGGGGTGTCACATAAGGGAGCTCAGTGTTCCTGTGGCTACTGTTCCTGGAGGGCAAGTCTGCCACTAGTTTATTCTACCAGAGATCCATTACCGCAGTACTTCTTAACAGATAGCCGGAGACTCGATGGCTTCAAATAATAAGCAAGAACTCAGCTCACAATGCCGATCAATAGAAAGGTTCTTCTGATCTTGGTTGGGTGCGTTCACATGGCTGGGGGTGGCTGGCTCATAGCCAATCTGTGTTGGCCGTGGCTGGGACAACTTGGGCCACCTGACTCTGGTCCACACACTTCTAACCCACCAATAGGCTAGCCCGGGGAACATTCATTTGGCAACACCAGAGGAGAAAAGCAGATAAGCCCAACTGTGCAAGCACTTTTCTAGCTTCTGTTCCAAGCCCCTTGTGAGCATCCCATTGGCCAAAGCAAGTCATGCAGCTGGGCCCAGAGTTCAAGGGGGTACAGGGCCTGGACGCCCCAAAGGCACAGACCTGGGTCATTATTGCAACCAATGTGTTTCACTTAGCCCTGATATGCTTTCTTCTCAAAAAAATGTCAGAACAAAATTAAATTTCAAAGTGAAAAACCATTTAGATAAAAGTGCCCAAGACTGCACAAATTATATGCTCTGAGAGCTGGGAAAGAAGGGAACCAAACCAGGGCCAACATGCACAAATGGTCTCTTTATGAAAGGAAAGCAGCAGCGTTCCTCTGTATCAATAGGAAATGAAACCGAGAATTCAGAACTCGGCCAGGGAGGCCCCCATTCTGGGGGCAAAGTGGCCATCAGCGGGGTCAGCATTGTGCGGGCCTGGTGTCCAAGCAATAATGTTAGTACAAAAGTCCCGTCGAAGCGGGCCTATGCAAAATCCACTCAGTTAGCCACTTCTTAGCATATCCATGTCTTACTTTGTTTCTCAGGCAGAAAGCTCAAATATTGGCTTGCCTGAGTCGAAATTGGCCCGGAGGCCACCCTGGTTTTTCCAAGAGAGTATAAATGAATGTATACTTTATTCCCATTCCTGGAAAGCAGGAGCTGTCATTTTCTGGGCTCACACACCCTACACACAGCGCAGTTATAATTCTTTCTCGGAGAGATGGAGGAGAACTGCTAGACAGCCAGACCCAATTCCAGGGTCCCTTTCTTCTATAGCAGTAGTTCACCAGAAATAGCCGCCTCCCTGAGGTGGCAAAGGTCAAGCCCTGGGGACAAAGAGCAACGGATGTTTTTTTGGAAATATCTGAGAAGACTCAGCGGAAGCTAAAGCTTAACAAGAAGAACAGAGCAAAAGGGCCTGGAACAGTCAGTCCACTTTTCCTTACGGAGACTGCAGGACCCAGACAATGGCCTTCCAGTGGGAGGGAAATCGACGCCCATCAAGCAGGTCCCCCTTCCCAGACTGTCAGAGATGTGGGAACCTCCACACTCCTCGGACCCCTTCCCGGATATGCTGTTTGCCGTACATGGCGTGTTTTTCACACATTACTTCAATGAATCGTAAGGAGCTATACACAACCTCATTTTCCAGAAGAGGAAACATAGGCACAATGCTTCCCTAAGTTGCCCAAGTCACATGGAACATTGGTGTTTAGACACTCTGACTCTAGAACCAGTGCTCATAGATATGACCCTATGAAAGCCCCCATTCGGGGTGCCCTTCAGATGCCATCCAGCCTTGTGCCTTCAAATTAGGAGGGACATGCACTGGGGATACAATTTCCAAGTAGTCAACACAAGAGTTTTATGAAAATCCACATCTAGGTTTTCAACTGCCCTATGTTCTGTTTCCTACTGATGAAGTTCTAGAACCTAGGTGAGGTTCGGTGGGCTTAGGTTCGGAGCCGATGACCAAGAAAGAATTCTTGAGACATCTTTGGTGCAAAATGGTGGTTTATTAAAGCACGTGGACAGGACCCGAGGGCAGGAAGAGCTGCTGCCCGGGGTTGGGAGAGATGGCAGGTTATGTGCCTTGCGGTTGGGGGAAGGTGAGGTGAAGGGAGGTTTCAACGGAACTTTCATATGCTAAAGAGGGCCTACAAGGTGCCGGGATACCGGAGGCCTTGTGGCTTGATCCGTGTTGTCTTTTGGCAAGCCATTCACATTTCTGCCATCAAGCGTCTTTGTTAGTGAGATTTGGGTTTAGAAGAAATTTAACTTTATTTAGGACTTGAGGAACTGAGTTATTTGCCTCTGCTGCCTTGCTATTGATAAGGTAACTTCTTTGTCTGTAGATCTCTAGAACATTTGTAAACCAAGGGAGACTCTGTTTTGCAGGATTGTGATCTCTGCAAGTTAACTATTTGTTTCTTATGGCGGTTAGGGGTGCCTGAGGAATGCTACACATATTACTGAGGGGGAGCGGGTGGAGAGGGGGTCAAGGAGCCGGCTTTTGCTTTGTCTTTAGCCAGCCTCCTGCTCCCTCATCACTACCACTGACCTGCTTGAGAACTGTGCTGAGAAAATACCAACCTGGTTCTCCTTCCCCATCTTCCCTTTCTCGGCTGCCCTTCTGCCATTTGACAAAGCGAAAGTGCACCCTTTACCCATCCAGATTTTCCGGTGGGGCATTGCCCCGGGGAGGACCACTCTGGGTTGGGGGCTGGGAGGGAAGATTCCAAAAATAGGGGAACAGAAGTTCTTTTAACCAAGACTCCACAATCCTTCTCCCATCCATCTCATTAAAAGACAAAATTCTAGGGGCGCCTGGGTGGCTCAGTGGGTTAAGCCTCTGCCTTCGGCTCAGGTCATGATCTCGGGGTCCTGGGATCAAGCCCCGCATCAGGCCCTCTGCTCACAGCAGGGAGCCTGCTTCCCCCTCTCTCTCTGCCTGCCTCTCTGCCTACTTGTGATCTCTCTCTCTGTCAAATAAATAAATAAAAAAAAAAAATAAAAGACAAAATTCTATTACTACTTACTTTCTGTGTTTATCAATTACAGAAATTTTGATCAGCGGCATCCTAAAATTAATTCAGAAACACACTTATCAATCCATAGTAACTTATGATTCCCGGACACTGAAACATTTTAAAGTTTCTACCTACAAACACATTTTTAAGGATTTTTTTTTTAAATGTTATTTATTTGAGAGAGAGAGAGCACAAGCAGGGGGAGCAGAGGTAGAGGCAAAGGGAGAAGCAGGCTCCCCACTGAGCAGGGAGCTGGATGTGGGGCTCCATTCCAGGACCCTGGGATCATGACCTGAGACAAAGGCAGATACTAACCCACTGAGCCACCCACGGGCCCCAAACATATTTCTGATTTAGATACAATACCAAGATGATCCATATGGGACTTAGAAGCAGAAAAATACATTACATTCCCGTAAAATTCTGTAGGGAAGTGGAACATAACAAGTGATTTAAAGGAGAAAAGGGAACATCACAAAATTTCTAGCTGTTAAAAGTTTGTTTGTTTTGGGGCACCTGGGTGGCTCAGTTGGGGAAGCGTCTGCCTTTAGTCGTGATCCCAATCTCCTGGGATTGAGTCCTGCTTTGGGCTCCCTGCTCAGCGGGGAGTCTGCTTCTCCCTCCCTCTGCTGCTCCCCCTGCTGTTCTCTTTCTCTCTCTGCCAAATAAATAAATAAAATCTTTAAAAAAAAAAAGTTTGTCTATTTTTTAAATGGATGACGTTGGGTAGAAAATTACTATGATGCTTGAATGTCACTGGATGGATTTTTAAAAATGATGTAACAGTTCTTTTTAAATGCTAATTTTTACAATATGCAGGACATGGCATCCTTTACAACTCTTTAAAACTAGGAGGACAAATTTTTTATCTACATAATTATGTGCTTTTTCAGAATTCTTCTGGAGGTACTGGAGCAAATAGAAACAAACAAAAGAAACAAATTCCCCCACCCCACAAAGTCCTCTTATTTTACCCAGCCTCTTCTTTTACAGATGAGACATTTGCAATCCAAAGAGTAAAAAGGATTTACCCAAGGTCACAGGGCATAACAGTACCAGAGCTAGGACCTAGAGAAAAGCTTCAGGACTCCCAATACCACCCAGTTTTCCTTATCAATGCTGATTTCCTGTGTCATTCAGAGCCCCAGCAGGTCCTAGCATTTGAAAGCCAAGAAAGGCAGGCAAGTTAATCACTTGTCTATTTATGGAGGTGAGGGCAGGGTCAAGGGAAAGCCACAGGGCCTGGCCAAGTAGCAACGACTAGCAAAGGTGCAGAGCCATTTCCACCCTTGGGCTGAAGGGACAAAGAGAAAGACAGTTTATCTGGACTCTGTGGGACCTGTAGCTGGAGGAGAAGACTACCTAGGGCAGTAATTTGTCTTAAGTAGAGGAAGAGGATCTCCTACACACCACACCTAGCAGGGAGAGAGCTGGGGGAATCAATGCAATGATCTCTGTCTCCTCCCTCATGGCTTTCCTACTGGTTTCTTTCATTGGTCCAATCTCGCAGAAGCCAGAGGGTAAGGGAGCTGGCTGACACATTCCTTAGAAGTCAACCTGCAGGGCCCAGAACAAAACGGAGGAGGGGGGAGAGTGGGTCAGGACGGGCGACCAGAAAATAACCACCATGCTTTCCATTTTGAACTTGACATTTGTATTTAAACAAAAAGATTGGGTTTTTCAGTCAAGATAAGCTGCGGCACAGTAAAGAGCTCTGTCCCCAGAAGAATCCCAAAGCCTATGTTTGTGAGGCAGGAGGAATTTCAGGGGTGTTTAGAAGGATTTTTATTTTTCATTTTGCAACTGTGATACACACAGATAGCTACTTACTTTAATACTATAATTTTTTTGGCATCTCCTTTCATTGAAAACTGATCTTTAGTTCTCTAACAATTGCCTTGTTAAATCCCCATTCATGGATGCTTTCACAGATCGCTACAGGCTCCAACTCAAACCCAGGAGTTGAGGGAGAGTCTCTGAGAAAAGTAATGTAAATGGACATTTTAAACAGAACTATATTACTAAAGATAACAATATAAATTATTAATAGTCATCTATTAAAGACAGATTAATCCTTCTATAATTAGATTGAAAGAATGCATGCAATTGCCATTATCCAAAATGCTATAAATTTAAATCACCTTTCTATGCAGCCTGTGGTTTTTGGCTAGAAAGAGCAGCGCCACCTAGGGGCAGGGAGCGCCAATCACCTAATGCCCCTTTTTTTTTTTTAATTGATTAATTTATTTATTTGACAGAGAAAGAGAGATCACAAGTAGACAGAGAAGCAGGCAGAGAGAGAGAGAGGGAAGCAGCCTCCCTGCTGAGCAGAGAGCCCGATGCGGGGCTCGATCTCAGAACCGGAGATCATGACCCGAGTTGAAGGCAGAGGCTTAACCCACTGAGCCACCCAGGCACCCCCACCTAATGTCCTTTGACCTGTGCTTTTTCAATGCAGGAGTAAGGCCATCAAAGGGGGTGTGGTGGAGTCAAAGGGAGATAAGGGAAGAAGAGTGGGGAGTGAGGAGGGTTACTCTTACCCCAGTCCTACCCCAGAGGCAGGCTGCTGGGTGATGTACAAAGAAGACCCAGGTTCTAGTTCAGGTAGTTGTTGACTCATGACCCTTGGTCAATGTCCTTCTCTGAATTCAAGTTTTCTCGCTTGTAAATACTCATCTCCAATGGGATGCCTGGGTGGCTCCGTGGCTTAAGCCTCTGCCTTTGGCTCAGGTCATGATCTCAGGGTCCTGGGATGGAGCCCCGCATCAGGTTCTCTGCTCAGCGGAAAGCCTGCTTCTCCCTCTCTCTCTGCCTGCTGCTCTGCCTACTTGTGATCTCTCCCTCTCTGTCAAATAAATGAATAAAATTTTTTAAAAATCTTAAAAAAAAAATTCATCTCCAATATTTCTTATATGTCAATTGTCTTAGCTCTAAATCTGGAATGATAAAAACAAACTTTTTATAGGCTTGTCTTGGGCACCAAATACAGTTAATACTTGTGGGAAAAAAAAAAACTCAGGTGCTAAATCCGCATAATGGAGGTCACATGCTGTAGTACAGAAAACACACGTTCAGGATCAGATAACTACTATAAACTATAGCCTCAAATTTAGACATTTGGCTATGGCCACATAAGGAGATGAAGAAATATAAGTATTTGTAGAAATAATAGCAGAAAACTCCAAATTTGAGGAAAATTTTAATTTAGACATTCGGGAGACAAAAAGAACCCCCGATAGAATAAATACAAAAGATCCACACCTAGACACATCAGAGTCAGACTGTAGAAAGACAAAGACAAAGGGAACATCTTGAAAGCAGAGAGAAAAATGACTCAGCACATACAAGAAAACATCAATACTTTCAATTACCGATTTTCCTCGTGAAATAATGGAGATTAGAAGGACATATTAAAAGCACTGGGAAGAAAAAAAAAAACCCTGTCAACCAAGAATCCTATATTAAGTAAAACTACCCTTCAAAAGTGAAAGCTAAATAAAGACATTCTCAGATTAAAAGAAAAAATGGCTGAGAGAATTCATGGCAATTGGAGTGCCTTACCAGATACTATAAAAAATCCTTCAGGCCCAAAGGAGTTGACGCCAGATGGTAATTTGAATCTACAAGGAGAAATAAAAACTATCAGAAATGAAAAATATGTAATAAGAGTTAAAATAAGAGAAGTGAATTAATTTGAAAATCTATTTTATTCTCTTAATGTTTCAAAAAGACATAAAATTATACAATTTTATAAAACAATTGTATTAATTGTATAAATTTATTATATAAAGTATTAACACTATTATTATATATATAACATATATATATAATAACATTTATATAAAAAACAATAATAGCATGGGGGAAAAGGAGAAATGGAGCAAGGTTTCTATATTTTGCCAAAATTAAGTTCATATTAATTTTATGTACACTATGATAAGTTGACATGCATATTATATTCTTAAAGCAACCAATAAGAAAATAACTAAAAAAATATACAGGAGTTAAAATAGCACACAGAAATATTTAATACAGGATATGAACTACAGGAGAAACAGAAAAACAAATAAGAGATCCATAGAAAACAAATTACAAAATGGCAAATGTAAAGGGTCCAATCACTTAAATTAAAAGGAAGAGATTAGGGGCACCTGGGTGGCTCAGTTGGATGAACCTCTAACTCTCGATTTTTGACTCAGGCTGTGACCTCAGAGTCGTGGGATCAAGCCCTGAGTGGGGCTCTGCACTCAGCATGGAGTCTGCTTGGGATTCTCCATCTCCTTCTCCCTCTGCCCCTCCCCCAGCTCATGCTCTCTAAATTAATTAATTAACTCTTTTAAAAGAAAGAGATCATTAGCTCATGATCCAAGCACATGCCCTCTATACGAGACATACAGATGCATAAGGCATGCACGTAGTAACCAGGAGAGAGCTGGAGGGGCTATATTAATACCATAAAAGCAGACTTTAGGATAAGAAATATTACCAGGGTCAAAAAAGGACATTTCATGGTAATATAGGAAAACGTAACAGTTATATATGTATCTTGTAACATACCTCATAATACGTGAAACAAAACTTACAGAATTGAAAGGAAAAACAGACAATTTAGCAACATTAGTTGAGAATTCCAGACCATGCAAGTCCCAACCCATGCACTTGGGAACATTTACCCCAACCCTAGCTCCTAACCACCATGACCCCCCCACCCCAAATCAGTCTCCTTTCCTTGCCCCTCTGAGGTTCTTTTATGTCTGCTTGGCAAGTTTCCCTAGTCTCTCCAGAAAGCCTCCTGTTGTGAGTAATAAACCTTTTGCTACCCTTGTTGGTGACTGTATAGCATCATCTGATTTGCATGCAATAATCCTCAACAAAATGCTAGAAAAGAGGGGTGCATGGGTGGCTTAGTCATTAAGTGTCTGCCTTGGGTTCAGGTCATGATCCCAGGGTCCTGGGATCAAGCCCTGCATTGCACTCCCAGCTCGGCGGGAAGCCTGCATTTCCCTCTCCCACTTCCCCTGCTTGTGTTCCCTCTCTCACTGTGTCTCTCTCTCTGTCAAAAAATGTTTTAAAAATCTAAAAAAAAAAAAAAAAAACTAGCAAAGTGAATTCAGCGGCACTATAAAAGTATTAAACACCATGACTAAGTGGGTTTTATTTCAGAAATGCAAGGTTGGTTCAACACACAGATGTCAATCAATATGATGCATCTTATTAATAGAATAAAAACAAAACAAGCACAAAACCATCTCAATAGACATAGAAAAATCACTTGATAAAAATCTAACAACAGTCCATGATAAAATGCAACAAACTAGGGAAAGAGAGGCATCTGCAAAAAAATCCACTGTTAACATCTTACTTAATGTGAAAGACTGAATGCTTTATCCTTTTTTTTGTTTGTTTGTTTTTAAAACTTTTATTTATTTGACAGAGACAGAGCGAGAGAGAGAACACAAGCAAGGGGAGTGAGAGAGGGAGAAGCAAGCTCCCTGCTGAACACAATCCCAGGACCCTGGGATCACGACCTGAGCCAAAGGCAGACTCTTAAAGACTGAATGCTTTATCCTTAAGATCAGGAACAAGGGAAGGATATCTGCTTCCTCCCACCACTTTAGCGTGGTACAGGAAGTTTCTGCCAAGTGCCATAAGGCAAAAACAACAAACAAAACCAATAGCAATGGAGAAATTGAAAAGGAAAAATGTAAAATCACAGATCACACGATCCTTTATGTGCCCAATGCCAAGGAGTGCACAAAAGAGATGTGACAGCTGAGATACAAATGGAGAAAGGTCACAGGATACAAGTTCAATGTGCAAATATTAATTATATTTCTATATACTAGCAATAAACCATCTAATTAAGTGATTCCATTCACAATGAAAAAGAATAAAATACTTTGGAATAAATTTAATAAAAGGAGTGTTAGACATGGAGACTACAAACCATAAAACATTTCTGAGGGAGGGGGCACCTGGGTGGCTCAGTGGGTTAAGGTCTCTGCCTTCGGCTCAGGTCATGATCCCAGGGTTCTGGGATCGAGCCCCACATTGGGCTCTCCCCTCTGCTGGGAGCCTGCTTCCTCCTCTCTCTCTGCTTGATGCTCTGCCTACTTGTGATCTCTGTCAAATAAATAAATAGAATATTAAAAAAAAAATTTCTGAGGGAAATTCAAGAAGAACTAAAATTGGGAAATATCCAATGTTCACGGATTGGGAAACTCAAAATTGTCATCGATTCTCTCCAAACTGATCTATAAGTCTGTTCTCTTTTCAAGGATCTTACTGAAGCCCTTTCCTCATCTGCAAAATGGACACGATAATCCCTTCCTCATGACGTGGTTGGGAGGACTAAGTGAGATAATGTATGTCAGGTGATTCGTATAGTATGCAGCACACAGCAAGAGGAGATACAAGGAGACACATATTAAATGGGAGGAGGAAGACGGGGATATCCAGATGGCAATTCTGATGGAGGTGAGCTATTGTAAGGACTCGTCTGTATTTCCATTTCAATTTTGATCACAACTTTCGCTTTTGCGAAATTTTGTCAGACTATTTTCAATTCCCATTTCATGGAGCCCATAGTAATCTGTCAACCAAGTTGAAGCTGCACCAATCGGCTCATGTTTGAGACAAAGATAGTATCCCAGACCACTTTGGGGCTGACATCCAAGGAAACTTGCTTACTGATGGGCTGGGCGCTGAATTCTTTTGAGGGAATGTTCATTTGTTCAACAGCATCTACTGATCACCTATTATGTGCCAGAGAATGCAAACACAGCCGCGCAGAAGACATTTCCCACCACAGAGCTCACAGTCTAGAGAGAGAAAAATATCAATATAAAATATAAATATAAAGATACTCTTATGTAAAGAGAAAAAATATAAAAGTAAACATAGCACAGTGTGATAAGTGTTATGGAGAAACACAAAGTAGGGTGAAGATAGAGAGAAATTCGGGGTGCTGTATTAGCCAGGTGGACCAGGAAGGTCCTCTGAGCAGACATTTCATCAGAGACCAGGCAGAAGGGAGGGAACCAACCACCTTCATGGCTATTTTCATTTGTAAAAGGTAGTATTCCAGGTACCCTATGACACGGCAATTGCACTACTGGGTATTTACCCCAAAGATATGGATATAATGAGAAGAAGGGGTTGGGGTGCCTGGGTAGCTCAGTGGGTTAAGCCTCTGCCTTCGGCTCAGGTCATGATCTCAGGGTCCTGGGATCGAGCCCCACATCAGGCTCTCTGCTCAGCGGGAAGCCTGCTTCCCCCTCTCTCTCTGCCTCCCTCTCTGCCTACTTGTGATCTCTGTCTCTGTCAAATAAATAAATAAAATCTTAAAAGAAAAGAAAAGAAGGTCACATGCACCCCAGTGTTCATAGCAGCAATGTCCACAATAGCCAAACTGTGGAAGGAGCTGAGATGCCCTTCAACAGACGAATGGATAGAGAAGATGTGGTTCATATATACAATGGAAGATTACTCAGCCGTCAGAAAGGATGAATATGCAACTTTTGCATCAATGTGGATGGGACTGGAGGAGATTATGCTGAGTGAAATAAGTCAAGGAGAGAAAGACAATTATCATATGGTTTCACTTATTTGGGTAACATAAGGAATAGCACGGAAAAAAAGGAAGGGAAAAATCCAAGCGGAGATATCAGAGGGGGAGATGAACCATGAAAGACTATGGACTCCAGGAATCAGACTGAGAGTTTCAGAAGGCAGGGGTCTGGGAGATGGGTGAGCCCCGTGATGGGTATTAAAGAGGGTACGTACTACAGGGAGCAATGGGTGTTATACACAAACAATGAATCATGGAACACTACAGCAAAAAAACTAATGATGTACCATACAGTGACTAACATAATTTTTTTTAAAAAGGTGTATTCCATGATCAAATAAATTTGGAGAATGCAAATTCAGCGTGAGTTGACAGTTCCCTTCCTAAGCCTTTTTTGGGGGTTTTATGGTGCCTACTGGCCACGAACGTCTCCTGGAGGGAAATACGGTTTGCACACCTCCCCACGTTTCTGAGCATGGCCTCCTCCATCCCAGAGTCTCTTGCAGAACCACTGTTCCTCGAGGCAGGGAAATGCTGGGCTGGGAAGCTCAGAGGATGGGAAACAGGGATCCTTACCAGCTGGTGGTGTGGTTTCGCTGGAAGCAGGCGCTGGCAATCTAACACCCCAGCCTGCTGCGCTCTGGGTTCAGAAGCCGCACAAGGGTGATGGCCGTCTTCCAGCCAAGAGGCATCTGTTTCCTGAAGAGAAGGGGAGCCCGCCTCTGCCAGCTCTTCGGAGTGTGCCTGTGCAGGGTGTAGCAGCGAGCGGCAGCCGAGCTGAAGTTAGCAAATGTAAAACATGCAGCGGTAGAGACCAGCCTGGCTTCACCACCCACTGATGGTGCAAAGACAGCTGTGTGGGCCAAACACAAGGCGAGGGAAAGAGGGGAATCCCCTTGTCTCGGAACTTCCATTTTTTTTTTTAAGACTCGCCTCTTCTTCTGAGAAAACATGTGGCTGGGGGGGAAGGAGGGACTTGGGAGTCTCGATGGCCACAGCAGTCTCCCTGGGTGACCTTCGCCAAGTCACATCTCCTCTGGGGCTCATTAGCCTTGTTGGTGGAACGAGAGGTCTCAAGGCTCCCCGTGACCCAAGTCTATGGGGAATGGCAGGTAGTGGGGCAGGGGCTTTTTCAGGCAGTTCTTCAGTCTGACCAGAGTTGACGCATCTAATAAATGTAATTAACCACAAGGCTAATAGGAGCAACAAGGGAAACTCCACTTCTGAGCTCAAGTCTGTGATCTTCGTATACATTATTTCACATAAAATAGAAACTATTCTGCGAGGTATCCACTATTATGAGCTCCAAGTTTACAGGTGAGGAAGCAGGCTCAGAGAGGGAAAGTCAGTTGCCCAAGGTCACACAGCGTTTAAGTGGTTGAATTGTTATTTGATCCCCAAGTCCTATGCTCTTGGAGTACTCGGTCCTAAGCCTTGGCTCACCCGTCTTGCTGAGGGAGCCAGGTGGAAGGAATAGGAGGAAGGCTGCCAGCTCTTTCTCAATCCATGCCAAAACCTCAGTCCCTCTGGCTTCTCACCAATCACGGACAAGGTTTTTGCCAGCTGTTGGTGGGCACTACTTAGGCAGAAAAAGCGGATTAGGTTTAGGATGTCCCAGGCACAGAGATGAGCTTCGTTCCTCCATGAATACTTGTTGAATGAGTGAGTGGTATTGGGAACAGGAGGCAAAATGAGATTTCATCCCAAAATTTCACAGGTTAGTAAGGGGTTTACTGCACCTGGCCAAGTGCTAGGGCCTCAGCTACAAACCAGGTATCTGCCTGGGCTAGCGGAAGGCCAAGTCTGATGGAAGAAGATACAGGTCCAGAAGCAGTTAATACTGCGGGTGATGAATTGCTTGGCTGTGTTCCGGGTAGCGGGGTCGGTGAGGATGGAAGCTGCGAGCGGTAAACTGGGCATGGCCACGTTCTCCCTTCTCAGGGGCACGGTGGGACCTAAAGAGGAGTGGTGGTCAGTTGTCAGCAAAACAGAGAATGGGGGCGTCTGGATGGCTCAGTGGGTTAAGCCTCTGCCTTCGGCTCAGGTCATGGTCTCAGGGTCCTGGGATCGAGCCCCACATCGAGCTCTCTGCTCAGCAGGGAGCCTGCTTCCCACCCCCCCACCCCCGCCTGCTTCTCTGCCTACTTGTAATTTCTGTCAAATAAATAAAATCTTAAAAACAAAACAAACAAACACCAGAAAATGGAACCAGAGAGGCCAGGGGGCAGCGTGGAGCCCATGTGCTCAGGGACCCATGTCTGATCCCCTGGCAGAGGGAATGGAAGCCTAGATCCGTGAGACGAGGGCAACTCAACAACACAGATCGTTCCTGACTGTCTGGGGCTTTCGAGGGAGCTTTTTCTCCAGCCTGAGAAAGATGCACATGGGCTGCAGCTCCCCAGACACCCAGACAACCTGGCAGGCTTCTCTCATCGTCTATTTATACCGTTTATAATGGCCATGATGCAGTCTCCCAGAGCCTGGGCCAGCCCT
Organism: Lontra canadensis; assembly: GCF_010015895.1. Taxonomy (NCBI): domain Eukaryota; kingdom Metazoa; phylum Chordata; class Mammalia; order Carnivora; family Mustelidae; genus Lontra; species Lontra canadensis. Next base: position 1,763,522 of record NW_022631024.1, on the reverse strand, counting down.
TTGTGATCCATCCCCGGGATTTCCCTCCACGTGGAGCTGACAGAACACGGGTTTCTGAAGTATTAAAGACCGAACTTAGTTGGGTGGCAGCCTAAGCATGATTTAAAAGAAATATTACTGGCAAAAGTCCTCCATGTCCAGTGTTGAAAAAATCAGCAAAAACGGCAAAAAAGTAAAAATCATTTTAAGCCTCCCACTAAAGCCCCTGAATCTTAGTATTTTATGTACAGCCTGACAAATACTTTCTACACTTATATACAATACAGATATGTAAGCAGCAAGCTTTTAAAAACAATGAAGCGGGGCGTGTGGGTGGCTCAGTGGGTTAAGCCTCTGCCTCTGGCTCAGGTCATGGTCTCAGGCTCCTGGGATCGAGCCTTGCATCAGGCTCTCTGCTCGGCAGGGAGCCTACTTCCCCCACTCTCTCTGCCTGCCTCTCTGCCTGCTTGTGATCTCTTTCTCTGTCAAAGAAATAAATAAAATCTTAAAAAAAAAAATAAAAACAATGAAGTAAGAGTCTATGTGCTGCCTGGGATGGTCCATTTACAGCTGTTTCATGATCCTGTCTCTAGGTCAATAAATATGTATTTTAATATTTTAATGATAGTATAATATTTCATTACATGGATATGCCATCCCCTTATGGTATGGTACATATGAGACAATATATGGTATATCAGAATATGCCAAGCGCCTTTATTAAATGGAATATATATGCCAATATACATATATATGCCAATATACATATATACCAAATATATATATATACACACACACACACACACACACACCCCAAACCTTTATTATTGATCATTTAGGTTGTTTCTGATATTTTCATTGACAGAGATAATATTGTGAAGAGCTTCTTGAACATTCCTTGTTATGAACCTTCCTGAATATTTTTTAAATGGAATTGCCACATCAGAATTATGAACATTTTAAGAATTCACCGAAATAGGGGCACCTGGGTGGCTCAGTGGATTGAGCCTCTGCCTTCAGCTCAAGTCATGGTCTCAGAGTCCTGGGATTGAGCCCTGCATTGGGCTCTCTGCTTGGCGGGAAGCTTGCTTCCCCCCATGCTTACTTGTGATCTCTATCAAATAAATAAATAAAATCTAAAAAAAAAAAAGAATTCACCAAAATAACTTCCAAATTCACCTCTACTCCATCCCAAACCATCGTTCTGGCTTAAATTTTCTCTTCTCCAGGGCGCCTGGGTGGCTTCAGTGGGTTAAAGCCTCTGCCTTCGGCTCAGGTCATGATTCCAGGGTCCTGGCTTTCAGCACCACATCAGGCTCTCTGCTCAGCAGGGAGCCTGATTCCTCCTCTCTCTCTGCCTGCCTCTCTCTGCCTACTTGTGATCTCTGTCTGTCAAATAAATAAATAAAATCTTTAAAAAAATTTTTTTTCTCTTCTCCACACATTACCCGGTGGATAGCATGACTCATTTGAACTCTTGACCAGTGTGCAAGATGAAAACTGATACCTCCTTCTTATGTCAGTCTTTGATACAATCGAGTTGAGCATCTTTTCCTGGGCTTTCTGGCCACTCCTGTTTATTCATAAATCTGCCTATAGTTGTCCACGTTTCTACTGGAATGTTCAAGTTTTCCCTATTGATCTTTGGGTCTTTATTTTGACTCTATTCATTTTTTTTTAAGATTTTATTTATTTATTTGATAGACAGAGATCACAAGTAGGCAGAGAGGCAGGCAGAGAGAGAGAGGAGGAAGCAGGCTCCCCACTTAGCAGAGCGCCCGATGCGGGCTCCATCCCAGGACTCTTGTGACCGGAGCCAAAGGCAGAGGCTTTAACCCACTGAGCCACCCAGGTGCCCCTCTATTCATATTTTTTTTTTTAAGATTTTATTTATTTATTTGACAGACAGAGATCACAAGTAGGCAGATAGGCAGGCAGAGAGAGGGGAGGAAGCAGGCTCCCCGCCAAGCAGAGAGCCCGATGAGGGGCTCGATCCCAGGACCCCGGGATCATGACCTGAGCCGAAGACAGAGGCTTTAACCCACTGAGCCACCCAGGCGCCCCTCTATTCATTTTTTTAATGCAATTTTAAAATTACTGTGTGGCCAAGTCTTTTTTTTTTTTTTCCTATGCTTTGAAGAGCTTTTTCTATTTCAAGATTATATAAATATTTCTCTGCATTTTTGCCTAATTGTTCTATCTCCTTGATATTTAAATCTTTGATGCTCCTGGGATTCATTTTGGTGTATGATATGACTTAGGCATCTTTTTTTCCTCCAAAATGACTAGCCAGTTGTACCACCATTTATCGAATAACCCTCTTTGAATTTGAGATGTCCCCCATGGTACCTCCTAAATTGGTATATACCCGAGGTGTTCTGGGGACTTTCTATTGTTTCAATAATGGACCTATTTATTCTAGTCTCAGAACTACGTTATTTTCATACTGCAATTTTTAAAAAAAGATTTCATTTATTTATTGGATAGATAGAGTGAAAGAACACAAGCAAGGGGAGCAGCAGAGGGAGAGGGAAAACAGGTTCCTTGATGTGGGACTCGATCCCAGGACCCTGAGATCATGACCTGAGCCGAAGGCAGAGGTTTAATTGACTGAGTCACCCAGGCGCCCAGATACTGCAGATTTTTAATACATATTCACCTTTAATCAAACAGACCCAACACTCACACCCTGTTCTTCTCCTTGAGATTTTGTTTTGCTCTTCTTGCCTATTTTTTAAAATCAAATTTAGTTCTCTATAAACACTTTAAAATAATTTTATCAAGTTCAAGATTAATAGCATTATTTTGACAGAGCTATGTTAAATACACAGATTAACTTGGGGAGCATTAACAATATTGAACCCTCTCATTTAGGATAATGATACAGCTTCTGTCAGATCCTCAATCTATTTTTAGTCTTCATATATGTTCTGCATATATTTATAAAGTTTGAATGGTCTTTGCTATAAAGGAAAAGTATATATAGGGGTATATCAATATAAATGTTGATTCACACACAAACACACAGACACAATCCCATTTTTATTTAGCAATAGATTTTTCTTAGCAAATGCCCGAAGTATTCTGAATTTTTTGTTTTATTTTCTTGGCTTTCCTATGTCAGTACATCACCACCAAAGAGTGATGATTCTAACTCTCCATCTGAAATATTTATAATTCTCAGCAGAGCTGATATTCCTTATCTGGTAGTTATCGGTCTGATCTACCCATCTTTAAATTTGGAAATACTTCCCTACCAATTGGTAAGGAGCGTATCCTTAATAGCAAGGTACAGAAAGCCAGTTAATGCTAGAGATTCCAATGTAACTCCATTAATTCAAGCCAATGGCTGCAGCATTGACAACAAGCCATGGGCAGTGGGCCTCCCATCAGAGGGACATCTGAGCCATTCATGTCGCCTTCCATGCCAGTCTGGCTGGTTTCATGGAAGGCAGCAAGGCTTCCTGGCACATTCTCTGAGAAGCACTCCATATTTTAGGACAGTGGTTCTTAACCTGTGGGTTGGTGACCTCTGGAGGTCTCTGAGACCCTTTTAGGAAACTGTGAGGACAAAAACTAATGATACCAACACATCATTTGCCTTTTCCGCTCTTTTCCCCATGAGGGTGCGTGGAGTTTTCCAGAGGCGACATGATGTGTGATATCACAACAGATTGAACCCAGAAGCAGACCTCAGCATCCAGCTGAATTCTATTAAGACTGACATTAAAGAGATTTGCAAAAATGTAAAACAATGGTGGTACCCTCTCACTATTTTTTTTTCTTTTTGGAAAACAATTATTTTCATAAACTATTTTATGATAACCTTCACCAGGTTATTACTGTTATTTTTAACCAAATAAATAAAAAAATGAAAAGTTCTCAGTTGTAAATTCTTTTTTTTTTTTTAGAAGATTTTATTTATTTATTTGACAGACAGAGATCACAAGTAGGTGGAGAGGCAGGCAGAGAGAGGGGGAAGCAGGTTTCCCACTGAGCAGAGAGCCCGATGCGGGGCTTGACCACTGAGACCATGACCTGAGCTGAAGGCAGAGGCTTAACCCACTGAGCCACCCAGGCAGCCCTTGGTTGTAAATTCTAATAGCATAAACATCTGATAGATACCACCCACATAAACTAAAGACCTAAGGCTGCCCTAATTTTTAACTCTGTAAAAGGGTCATGAGACCAAAAGTTTGAGAACCACTGTTTTGGGAGAATTCACAATTTATTATTATGCCCAAATTATGTAATTGCCCCTCCTCTAAATATTTCAAATCTTACATTCCTCTTACAGTTAGTGTGCTATAATTCTTTGTATAACTTATCATGGTGCAGGGTTCTGATGTTTATAAACTGAAGAATAAGACATTAAAAATGAATCCCAGAGTGAAGATATCGTAGAGTCTGGATTAGTTTCTTCATGTTCTCTTAAAATTTTATAAACATGAATCTTCTGACCGTGGAAGACCAAAGAAGAAATGTTAATCATGAACCACTCCTGCAACAGCTTTTTATACTAAATGGAAACCAAAACTCGGGCATCTTTTGATACCGCGTAAGAAACAAAGGAAAATAAAATGAAGAAGTCGTATAAATGGCATGAAAACAATGCAGTTACTCCAATAAAAATAACCTGAGTGACTATAGTTAGCGTGTAATTGTTGCTCAGATGACCAGCGTGCAAACGTACAGAACTAAACGTTGGAAGTGTGATACTTCATCAAATGGCAATTATGTTCTGTTAAAGCTCAGGGTTTAAATAGAGAAAAGTTTCTCTCCTCGATGAGGAAAATTGTAAGAATGTTATAAATCAGTTTCGCATAAAAAACATGGCCTATAGCAAAAACTTCTGAAAAATGTATCACAATATTGATAAAGCACATGAAAAGCATCTAGAAAATACCATCCATGTGGTTAAAACTAATTGAACATTGTCAAATATAAAATATTTAATAGAACTTTTAAAAAGAGCAATATCAATATGGGTTTATCATAACACTCTAAATTTATGAACTTGTTTGTTGCAAAATATTTATCTGCCGGTGTGAGAAAACAAGTTTTTGGAAAATGTATAAATCAAGGCAGTAAAATTTCAATCATTATTGATGAAGCTTCAACTGTTTCATATAAACTAGTTTTAATAATTTACTTAAAATGTGAAATTCAAGACTTTGAAGATAATTTAATGGCTTTTGTTGATCTCACGAAGCAGGAAGGAACAACATCTGAAATAATTTATCAAAATTTATCGTTGACACATGAGAAAAATGGTTTCAATGAAAAATATTTTCATGAAAACCTTATTGGATTTTATACAAACTGCCTGTGAATAGCAAGGGACACAGTCTGCAGGTACAGCCAAAATTTAGGAAAATTTCTGAATGTTTTAATTTGGCACTGTCCAAGTCACTGAATTCAATTATCCTTGAATGATGCAATAAAATACATAAAGTAAGTAAGTAATTATAAATGTTTTCTTAATTTATTGCCATACATCATGTAATGTCAGGAAAAATTTAGAATCCATCTGAGGATTCGGGTATTGAGACCATGAAAATTAGAATGGTTGGCCAGAATGCCAGGATTACAAAAGCGATTTGAAATTCATTTCAAGTTGATCAACTGAACAAAAATTATGACGTGAAGCAAATGGTTAACAATTCCTCTTTTTTAAAAAGAGATTTTCAGGATGCCTGGGTGGCTCAGTCAGTTAGGCTGCTGCCTTCGGCTCAGGTCATGATCCCAGGGTCCTGGGATCGAGTCCTATATCAAGTCCTGCATCCAGCTCCTCGCTTGGCAGGGAGACTGCTTCTCTCTCTGCCTCTGCCTGCTACTCTGCCGGCTTCTGCGCACCCTCTCTCTATCTCTGACTGACAAATAAATAATAAAGAAAGAAAGAAAGAAAGAAAATAAAAAGAGATTTTACTTGGAACTAATTCATTCATCAAAATATCAATGATGTGTTTAGCTTAATAGAAAGTTTTATGAAGTATAGGGGACAATTAATGTCCCCAGATTAAAAATGTTTAAATATATAAAATGAGAGAAAAATGGAGATTTTATAGAAATACAGTATACTCTTTCAAATAAGGTAAAGGATTAATTCAAAGAGAAAATATATTAAATTGATAAATTATCAGAAATATGTTTATTGTTTAACAAGTAATAATATTTTAACTTCATTTACCTTAATTTATTTTTCTTTAATAGATTGTGTCCTTTAATTTACTAAATTATTAATGTTGCTTTGGCCATTATTTGACCAAAAATAGCGTTTATGAAGCCCATGGATTAAAAATAAATGAAGATTAATAAATGATTTTTATAACTAAATGCAGCATTATAGAAAACAAGTTTGTGCCTTATTTAATAATAGAAGTTAAATATATAAAATCCCAAATATTCTATAGGCAAAATAATTCAGCAGAAGCTGAAATGAGTCACAACTGTGTACAATATTTTGGACCTTAAGAGACATGCTTTTAGGGGCTCCCTGGCGGCTCAGTCGGTTAAGCACCTGCCCTTGGCTCATTTCACGATCCCGGGTCCTGGAATCAAGTCCTGCATCAGGCTTCCTGCTTAGCAAGGAGTCTACTTCTCCCTCTCCCTCTGCCCCCTACCCCTGCTTGTGGCTTCTCTCACAAATAAATAAAATCTTAAAAAAAAAAAAAAAAAGACATGCTTTTAACCAAGTCAGTCACTGACTACCAATTAATGGTAAATTGTGTAAAGAATTTGGTCCAATTCATGTGTCAGATTGTAGCTCAGAGAGAGCATCATTTAATTAAGATGGTTGTGTTTTACAACATTGCGCCAATAGTTTCTAAAATTCAGCAAATGGTTTGGAAATTATTACAATTGTCTTTTTTTTTTTTAATTTATTCAACAGATAGAGATCACAAGTAGGCAGAGAGGCAGGCAGGCAGAGAGGCAGGCAGGCAGAGATAGAGGAGGAAGCAGGCTCCCCACTGAGCAGAGAGCCCGATGCGGGGCTCGATCCCAGGACCCTGAGATCATGACCTGAGCCGAAGGCAGAGGCATTAACCCACTGAGCCACCCAGGCGCCCCGACAATTGGCTATCTGATTAAAAAAATATTTACTTATACCCTCTATTAATTGGCAATTTTATATCTTAGTTTCCTTAGAAAGTGAAAGGGACTAAATTTTGATGTTTTTAATGAATGTGTTGGTTTATGTTACTATTTCGTTAAATATTTTAAATATCGCCCATGCTTTTGGTACAGTTTATCATCTAATCATGTTAGGAACACTTATATAACGAAGTCAAGTAACATTGATGATAGAGGACCTTGTCTTCTTTCTGATTTTAATTACAATGTTTCTAGTGCTTTGCCATTAAACATAATGCCAACATTTGATTTGATATAGGTTAAAAAAATAATTGTATAAGTATGATCTTGGATACATAAAGAGTTTAATATGGTTTCCCATCTTTGACATTAATATGATTAGTTATAATAATGACTTTTAATATTGAATTGACCTTCTAGTCTCATAATGAGCCTATTTGGTGGTGATATTATTTTTTTAAGGTACATCTGGATCCAATCGTGCTTTTATTTTTTTAAAAGAAATTTTATATCCATAACCCAAAGCATGACTGGTTATTCGTTTTCTTTTCTACGTATATGTATATTTTATCAGACTTGAGTTTGAAAGATCTACTGATGAAGCAAGATAGATTTAATGCCTTTTTGGTACAATTCTCTGACAACCGTCTTGAATTCAGCTGTGATTTGTAGTCTATACACATTTTCTATTTCTTTTTGCATCCATTTTGGGGATACATAGTCTCATAAAATAATCTAGTTCATTCAAATTTTTAATTTTTGAAGCATAGAGCACTTGCTAATTTCTATGTAATATGTGCTTACAAATAACATTTTTCCCTCTAGACCTTTGATTCAAGCTGCCTTATTATTCCCAATATCGTAAATTTTTGTATTGAGATAAAATTCACGTATCATAAAATTCACCCTTTTTAAAATGAACCATTCACTGATTTTTAATATAGTCACAGCGTTTACAGGAATTGCTACTATGTAATTCCAGAATATTTTCATCACTGCAAAAAGAGATCTGACACCCATTAAACTGTCACTCCCCATTGTCCCCTCCCCCTCAGCCCTTGGCAACACTGATACACTTTCTGTCTCTATGGATTTGTCTAATCTGGACATTTTGTACAAATGGGATCACACAATATATGGCCTTTCATGTCTGGCTTCTTTCATTCAGCATAATATTTTCAAGATTCATCCACATTGTAAAATGTATTAGTATTTTATTCCTTTTCATGACTGAATAATATTCACCCTTGACGAGGGTTTGCATTGTATCCATTTTCTGGTCATTATAAATAATGCTGAACATTCATGTACAATTTTTTTGTGTGAACACATGTTTTTGATTCTTTTGGTGATACACTTAGAGGTGGAATTGATGGGTTGTATGGGAACTCTATGCTTATCCTTTTGAGTAACTACCAAACTGCTTTTCAAAATGGCTTTACCGTTATACATCACTTCCAGAAATGTATGAGAGTTCCAACTTCTCCACATCCTTGTTAACACTTTTTATTGTCTATTTAGGGTCATCCTGGTGGGTATGGAGTAGTATGTCATTGTAGTTTTTATTTATAATTCCCTAAAACATGTATTCTTTGGAGAAATGCCAATTCACATCCTTTGCCTATTTGGTTATCTTCATTTGCGTTCTCTGTCTTTTCATTATTTTTAAATTATTATTATTATTATTATTATTATTAGTTTAGTAATCTCTATACCCAGTGTGTGGCCTGAACTTAAAACCGGAGACCAAGAGTTGCACGCTCCACCAACTGAGCCAACTAGGTACCTTGCCTTTTTATTGTTAAGTTGTAGAAATTCTTTATATTTTCTGATACAAGGCCATTATCAGATACATGATTATCATATGATTTGCAAATATGTTCTTCCATCTTGTGGGTTGCCTTTTCAATTTCTTGATAGTGTCTTTCAAAGCATACAAGTTGAAGAAATATTTTGGAATATGAAAATTGATTAACCTGTTTTCTAATTAACTAACCTGTTTTCACCATCAAAACTTATGATCTTGGTCTTTCTTTCTTGCCTTTGTTCAAGGCCAAGAGAAACGTTGGCTACTTTGACAACCTTAAAGTGAACTCCAGGAACGTCACCTACAGCCTGACCTTTGCGATCAAATCCAGCAACCAGAACTTCATCATTTTCCTCACTAAAATTCAAACAACCATCATTGAGTACAAAGGCTGTGATTTTTTTTGCCACTCTTGGTTAGCTGGACCCCGACACATTTCCTGATGGCAGAATCTGTTTGGCTTTACCCCTATTTTTTTCCAGTACAATTCCCTTTGTATGGGAAGTGCCTTCAAAAGGGTTGGTCTTCAGGGCTGGGCCCAAATGGGCTTTCTTGTACTGTTTATCATGATACTTCTGACCTCATTGGTGGCCACAGAGCTTCTTGGCAGTACAAATACCTTGACACTTGCCCATCCTGCTGGAACCATGGGCCTGAGCAAAAGATGAACTTTTAAATTTTGATAAAATTTATTGATTTTTTTTTCCCCTTTGGTTGCTTGAGATTTAGATGTTCTATCTAAGAAAATTATGCTTAATTAAAAATCACAGCAATTGAAACTTAGTTTTCTTCTAAGAGTTTTCTAATTTTAGTCTGTTTTACCTGTGATCCACTTTGTGAAGTAGAACTATATGGTATGAAGTAGGGCTCCAACTTTATTCTTATGGATGTGGACAGCCACTTATGCCTGGATAATTTATTGAAAAGACTATTTGGGGGCGCCTGGGTGGCTCAGTGGGTTAAGCCTCTGCCTTCGGCTCCAGTCATGATCTCAGGGTCCTGGGATCAAGCCCTGCATCGGGCTCTCTGCTCAGCAGGGAGCCTGCCTCCTCCTCCTCTCTCTCTCTCTGCCTGCCTCTCTGCCTGCTTGTGATCTCTCTCTCTGTCAAATAATAAATAAAATAATCTTAAAAAAAAAAAAGACCATTTGTTCCTCATTGATGTTTCTCAGCACCCTGTGGGAAACCAGTTGACTATAGGTGTATGGATTTATTTCTGGACTCTCAATTCTATACCACTGATCTATATGTCTCTCCTGATGCCACTACCATGATGTCTTGATTACTGCAGCTTTGTCCTCAGTTTTAAAATTGGAAAGTAGGAGGCTTCCAACTTTGTTTTTCCTTTTCAAGGTTGTTTTGGCTATTCTTAGTCCCTTTTTTTTTTCATGTGAATTTTAGGATCAGCTTGTGAATTTCTGAAGGAAAAAAAAAAAGTAGCTGAAATTTTTTTTTTAAAGATTTTATTTATTTATTTGACAGTGAGAGAGAGAGAGAGATCACAAGTAGGCAGAGGGGAGGGGGATGCAGGCTCCCTGCTGAGCAGAGAGCCCAATGCGGGGCTCCATCCCAGGACTCTAAGATCATGACCTGAGCTGAAGGCAGAGGCCTAACCCACTGAGCCACCCAGATGGCCCAAGGCAGCTGAAATTTTAATGTGTCAGAGATTTTTCAAAGCCCAACACATAACTCATTCCCCAGGTTCTTTTATTAAGCTTTTTTTGTTTTGTTTTTGTTTGGTCCAGCTATTTTCCACCACCTCGGGGAGCCAGAAAGTTAAAAAATTGCCTGTAATTGTTTTTGACAAACACCTCTAGGGAAGAGATTTCTTGCATGGGGCAAGCACTGAATCAGGTCAAAGACAGTCCTGAACATGGACTTTTCCAAGCACTCACCAGATGGGGCAGATCATGAAAAGTGAGTGGGAACAGGCTTTGAAGTAGGTATAGTACTGCTCTGCTCCATCTTTAGCCATCAGGCTACTGGTTTTTATCCCAAAGGTAGTCTGTTAGTTTTCAAGACTACTGCAGAGCTGGAGAATGGAAGATCAGATTAAAGCAATTTAAATGCCACTAAGTTTTCTGTTCTTACTGGGATTCAGCTGTTTTTCTCGAACAAACACTTCCCACATAATTGCAAGCCTTTGGTGAATTTCCAGAGTTCTGAAAAAAATTGGTTCTGACCACTTTTGCCAGTTCTCTCATTATTTTTATGAAGGAGTGAATTTCTGGATGTCCTTGCCTTGCCATTTTCATTGACATCACCCAAATAATGTTAATTTAGCTTTTCTTTCTTATCTCTCTCTAGTCCTTGATTAGTTTTGCCAGAACTTTGTCTTATTGTTACTATATTTTAAAACCAAATGTAGGCTTTATTAACTCTTGGTTTCCTTTTTTCCCAATTCATCAACTTTAACCTTGTTAATTCTTTTCTTTTTCTTTAGGAAAATCCATAAAATTTCCCTTCTTTACTTCCTGAAACATTTAGTTCATTTATTTTGATTCTTCTTTGTTTCATAGTAAATAACATTAAAAGTTACGAATTATTCTCTGAGCATTACCTTAGCATCTCATAAGTTTGATACAGTGTTATCATAATTATTTTCCAGCCTGTAGTTGCAATGTTATTTTGTTTTTGACTTAAGCTTTATTTATGAGGGCATTTTTAATTTTCCAAGTGATGTTTATTTATTATTTTGCAATCCATTTCTTATTTTATTGCATTACAGTATATGAATGTATCAGTGAAATCCTACTTCTATAGGATTAATTTTTTTTTCTTAGTAACCTATGAGATCATCAATTTAAAAACTGTTCTGAGAATAATGTGTGCATAGAATATTCTATTCATTTTTCTCTCTCATCTATCATAATTAAATATAATATTCAGTTCCTCTATTTCCTTCTTTGATCCATCAAAGACTGAGAATTGTTTCTTTTAAATCAATTTTATTGATTTAAACAAAAACTAATTTGTGTATAAATTACATACATTAAAATGTATTCATTTTAAGTGTACATTTTGATTAGTGTGACCCATGCTCCAGTCAGGATGGAGAACATTTCCATCATTCCAAAAAGCTTCCTTGTGGCCTTTCCAATTCATCCTCTTCCCTCTCCCTTCAAAGTCGGTCCTAGACTGAAACTCTTCCATTTCTTGTTACCAGAAATTAGATTTGTCTCTTCAGAATTTCATATAAGAGGTCAAATAGAGATTATACTCTTTTGTGTCTGATTTCTTTGGTTGGCGTAATATTTTGAAATTTCTTCAAGTAGTTGCTAGTATCACTAGTTCATTTCTCTTTGTTGCTGAGTTGTACTTCATTGTATGGATATACCACAATTTGTTTATCCACTCACCAGTTATTGGGCATTTGGATTTTTGCCAGTTTGGGTTATGACAATTAAAGCTGCTATAAATGTCTGTGTACAAGTCTTCATGTGACACATGAGTTCATTTCTCTGGGTTGTATTCTTTTTTTGAAGATTTTATTTATTTATTTGACTCAGATAGTGAGAGAGGGAACAGAAGCAGGGGGAGTGGGAGAGGGAGAAGCAGGTTTCCCACTGAGCAGAGAGCCCAATGTGGGGCTCAATGCGGGACTCGATGTAGGGCTCCATGTGGGCCTCCATCCCAGGACCCTGGGATCATGACCTGAGCCAAAGGCAGAAGCTTAACAACTGAGCCACCAAGGCGCCCTTCTCTGGGTTGTATTTTAAGTGAAGAGTTAACTGTATAAAAAACTGCTAAACTTGTTTCCATAGTGGCTATGCATTTTACATTCTCATCAGCAACATGGGAGTTTCAGTGGTTTCACATTCTCACTGATAATCAGTGTTTAAAATTTGGGCCATTAAAATGAATGTGTAGGGGTTCCCTGCTCAGCAGAGAGCCTGCTTCTCCCTCTCCTACTCCCCCTACTTGTGTTCCCTCTCTCGCTGTGTCTCTGTCAAATAAATAAATAAAATCGTAAAAAAAAAACTTCTAAAAAATGAATGCGTAGTGATATCTCACTGTGGTTTTGATTTCCATTTCCCAGATGATTGATGATGTTTGTACACTGACACTTTATACATCTTTTGTGAAATCATGTTTCAATCTTTGCTTATTTTAAAAGTTGGGTTTTTTCCCTTTTATACATGAGTTGTGAGAATTCTATATTCTGTATTCTTTTTTTAATTTTAAGTAGGCTCCACACCCAACATGTGACTTGAACTCATGACCTGAGATTAAGAGTTGCATACTCTACCAGCTGCTCCAATCAGGTGCTCCACTTTGTATATTCTTTTTAAAAAATATTTTTATTTTTATTTTTATTTTATTTATTTTTTTAAGATTTTATTTACTTATTTGACAGACAGAGATCACAAGTAGGCAGAGAGGCAGGCAGAGAGAGAGGGGGGAAGCAGGCTCCCCGCTGAGCAGAGAGCCCGATGCGGGGCTCGATCCCAGGACCCTGAGATCATGACCTGAGCCGAAGGCAGAGGCTTAACCCACTGAGCCACCCAGGTGCCCCTACTTTATATATTCTTGATACAGGTTTTTTGTCTGATAGAGGTCTTGATTACCACAGCTATGTCTTGAAATTTGATAGATTGATTCCTTCCACTTCCTTTTTCAAAATTGTTTCAGCTATTCTAGTTTCTTTGCCTGTTCAGATACATTTTTTAAAGGTCCTGTGTATATCTATAAGATCTTATTGGGATTTTGATAGAAATTTCAAAATTTCATATCAGTTTGGGGGAGAATTGATATAATGTTGGGTCTTTCAAAACATGAACATAATATGTTTCTCCATATATTTAGATCTTCTTTGATTTCTTTTATTAGCATTTTAAGTTTTCAGGATATAAGTCTTCTATATGTTTTGTTATATTTATACCTAAGTATTTAATTTTGTTTTGAGCAATTGTAAGTGGCATCGCATTTTACATTTTGGTGTCCACGTGTTTACTGCTAATATTTAGAAACGCAATTGACTGAGACACTTGGGTGGAGCAGTCGCCTAAGTATCTGAATCTTGGTTTCAGCTCAGATTGTGATCTCAAGATTGTGAGATTGAGCCCCTCATCAAGCTCTGGGATCCGCGTGGAATCTGCTGGAGGTTCTCTCTTCCTCTCCCTCTGCCCCTCCTGCTTGTGCTCGCTTTCTTGCAAACAAATAAATAAATATTTAAGAAAAAAGAAACGCACTTGATTAGCATTTTTTTTTTTTTTAACCGTAGAACCTGTGACCTCGGTGAGCTCACTAATTAATTCCAGGATTTTTCTGAAGATTCCTTGGGATCTTCTACATAAGCAATTATGTCTTCTGTAACCAGGGACAGTTTCATTTCCTTCTTTCTGATTGGCATCCTTTTTATTTTTTTCTTGTCTTATTGCACTGACTAGACCTTCCAGCACTAAGTTGAATAAGATTGACATAGCAGACATCCTTCCCTTCTTCCCAGACTTAGGCAAAAAGCACTTATTGTTTCACCATCAAGTATAATGTTAGCAGATTTTCTTTGTAGATGTGCTCTATCAATCTGAGGAAATTCTCCCATTCCTATTTTTCTGAAAGTTTTAGTCATGGATGGGTGTCGAATTTTGTCAACTGCTTTTTCGATGTCACTTGATACGATCACATGATTTTTTTTGTTTAGTTGATCACATTGACTTTTAACTATTGCATCAGCCTTGTGTTTTTTATTAATACATTGCTAAATTCTATTTAAGAAATTGTATGCCTAGAGCGCCTGGGTGGCTCATTGGGTTAAGCCTCTGCCTTGGGCTCAGGTCATGATCCCAGGGTCCTGGCATCAAGTCCCTCATAGGGCTCTCTGCTCAGCAGGGAGTCTGCTTCCCCCTCTCTCTCTGCCTTCCTCTCTGCCTACTTGTGATCTCTGTCAAGTAAATAATATAAAAAAAAAAGATATTTATTAAAAAAAAAAAAAGAAATTGTATGCCTATATTGATGAGGGATATCAGGCTCTAGTTTCTTTCTTTCTTTCCCCCCCTTTTCTTTGGGTACTTCTTTGTCTGATTTTAGTAGAAGAGTAAAACTATCTTCATAAAAGGGATTTGAACTGTCACCTTCCTTTCTACTTTCTGTTAAATTTATGTTAAATGTTTATATGTTAGCTAGAATTCTCCAGTGAAACCCTATGAGCTTCATGATTTCTTTGGGAGGAATTCTGATTTTATTTTATTTATTTTAAGATATTTATTTGTCAGAGAGAGAAAGGACAAGCAGGGAGAGCAGCAGAGATCATGACCTGAGCCAAAGGCAGATGCTTAACCCACTGAGCCACACAGGCGTCTTGCAAGGAATTTTTAAATTACAAATTTAATTTCTTATCATGTATAGGTGTATTCAAGTTATCTATTTAATATTGGGTTGTGGTAGTTTGTATGTTTCAGAGTTTAGTCCATTCCATCTATATTTTCAAATTTGTATATGTAGAGTTGTCTTTAGTATTCCCTTAAAACTCTTTTGATTTCCGCAGTCCATAGTGATTCCTCCTTTTTTATTGCTGATATTGCTAAACATGACTTCTCTCTCTTTTTTTGTTAGTATTGCTAGATATTTCTCAACTATATTGATCTTTTCAAAGACTGAGCTCTTTGTTTCATTTATTATCTCTATTGTTTTTCATTCTAAAATGTCATTCATTTGTATACTTATACTTATTATTTCCTTCATTCTTTTTTTTTAAGATTTTATTTATCTGTTTATTTGACAGAGAGAGAGAGAGAGAGAGATCACAAGTAGGCATAGAGGCAGGCAGAGAGAGAGGAGAAAGCAGGCTCCCCGCCCAGCAGAGAGCCTGATGTGGGGCTCGATCCCAAGACCCTGAGATCATGACCTGAACCAAAGGCAGAGGCTTTAACCCACTGAGCCACCCAGGTGCCCCTATTTCCTTCATTCTTGCTTTGGGTTTTTTTCCTCTTTTTCTAGATTCTTGATGGGGGAGCTCAGATGATTGATTTAGGACATTTTTCCCTCTCTTTCTCTCCCTTTTTCTCCACACCCAATGTGGAGCCCAATGTGGGCTTGAACTCATGACCCTGATACCAAGACTTGAACTGAGACTGAGTCAGACGCTTAACTGACTGAGCCACCCAGGTATTCCCCTTTCCTGTTTTCTAATGTATGCATTTACTGTTCGAAGTTTTCCTCTCAGGACTTCCCTAGATTTGTCTCACAAATTTTGATACATTGTATTTTTTACTTTCATTCACTTCAATGTGGTTTTTTTTTTTTAAATTTCCTTTACAACTTCCTTTCTGACCCATGGATTATTCAGAAGTCACTCAGTGTTTTTAGTTTCCAAGATTTTGGAGATTTCCCTGTTATCTCTCTGTTATAGACTTCTAGTTTGATTCCATGTGGTTGGAGAACACACTATCATTGCAACTCTTTTAAATATGTTGATATTTCTTTTATGGCCAAAAATGTGGTCTTTCTTGATATTTGTCCAGTAGGCACTTGAAGAGAATGTGTGTTCTTCTCTTATTGGGTAGAATGTCCTATAAATATTAAATACTATTGGTTGTTGGTGGTATTAAGTTCTACATATTTGTTGATTTTCTGTCTAGCCATTCTCCCAATTGTTGAGAGAGGAGTGTGGAAGTCTCCAAATGTAACTGTGGGTTTTTCTATTTCGTCTTTAAGTTCTACCAGTTTTTGCTTCACATTTTGCAGCTTTGTATTTTGGTACATACAGATTAAGGCTTATTGTGTCTTCTTTGTGAATTAATTTTTTATCATTATATATGTCTTTGTCCTAATAACTTTCATTCCTCTAAAGCTTCCTTTACTTGATATTAATATAGCTATTCATGGTTTATTTTGATTAGCATGATAGAGCTTTTCATATCTTTTTGCTTTCAACTTGTCTATATCACTATATTTGAAAAGGTTTTCTTATAATTTGTTCATGTCTTTTAATCTATTGTCAATATATATCTCTTAATTGGTATATTTAGACTGTTTACATGTAATGGGATTATGGATATATCAAGGCTTAAGTTTCCCATTTTATTCATCCATTTTATGTTTGTTCTGTCTTTCATACCTCTGTTTCCTATTTCCTATCATCTCTGGGTTTCTTGAACGTTTTTAGAAATCCATCTTGGGTTATTGTGTTATCTATAGTGTATTATACCTTTGTACAGATTTTTAGTGGCTGCTGTATTAGATATCTATAGATATTATACATATAATACATATCATATATATGTATCTCTCTCTCTCTCTCTATATATATATATATCTTATAACAATATACTTACTTCCCTTTTATGTCCTTTTACCCTCCCCTATTTATATTAATCATCATCAAATATATTTCCTCTACATGAAATTCAAGGCATATCAAACAGTGCTATAATTTTTCTTCAACCATCAAACATAATTTAGGAGATTCAACAGAAGGAGAGTCTCTTGTATTTACCCATATTTTTGTCTACTGTGTTCTTTATTCATTCCAGATGTTCCAAGATTCCTTTGTTTATTGTTTCCTTTCTGCTTAGAGAAATTTCTTTAGCCTTTCTTTTAGGGTATATTCTCGAGTAACAAATTTTCTTAGTTTCCCTTCATCTGAGTATGTCTTGATTTATCCTTCATTCCTGAAGGAAATTTTCTCTGGATATAGGTCCTGAGTTGATAATTCTTTTCTTTGAACACTTGAAAAATACCGTGTCACTTCCTCTGGCCTCTGTGCTTTCTGATCATAACCCCTTTGTCATCCTAATTGTTTTCCCTAGATAAGGTGTCTTCTAGGGCTTTCAAGTTGTTTTTTGTTTATTTGTTTCTTTTGTTTTTAGTTTTTTGAAATTTGACTATGAAACTCTTGGTGTGGATTTCTTTGGGTTTTGTTTAGGGGTCACTAAAGCTTTTTGAATATGAAAATTTATATCTTTTGCCAAACCGAGCATTTTTCAACATTTTTTTTATTAGTACTTATTCAGTTCTGATCTGTTTCTTTTCCCCTTCTGTCACTTTAGTGACACAAATATTATATTTTTTGTTACAGTCTCAGAGGTTCCTTAGGCTTTGTTAATTTTCTTTTTTCATATATTTTCTTCCTGTTGTTCAGGTTGGATAATTTCAATTGTGCCTTCCAGTTTACTGATTTTTTCCCCCCTTGTATCCTCTCCATTCCACTCTTGAGCCTACACACTGAGTCCTTTATTTTGGTTATTGGATTTTTTACTTCACACATTTCCATTTGGTCTTCTTCTTCTTTTTTTTAAAAAAGATTTTATTTATTTATTTGACAGAGAGATCACAAGTAGGCAGAGAGGCAGGCAGAGAGAGAGGGAAGCAGGCTCCCTGCTAAGCAGAGAACTTGATGCGGGGCTTGATCCCAGGACCCTGAGATCATGACCTGAGCTGAAGGCAACGGCTTTAACCCACTGAGCCACCCAGGCACCCCTCCATTTGGTCTTCTTTATGCTTCCTATTTCTTTGTCGAGCCTTTTTGTTTCTTTGCTGAAAATCCTTAGTTCTTCGTTTGTTTCAAGCATGTTTGTAACCGCCCATTGGAGCATTTTTCTGATGACTGCTTTAAAATTTTCATGAGATCTAGCATCTTTGCCATCTCAGTGTAGGCATATACCAATTACCGATTTTTCATTCATTTGGAGAGCTTCCTGTTTCCTGGTATCATGAGTGATTTCTTTTTTTTTTTTTTTTTTAATTTGTCAGAGAGAGAGAGAGAGAGTGAGCACAGGCAGACAGAGAGGCAGGCAGAGTCAGAGGGAGAAGCAGGCTCCCCGCCGAGCAAGGGGCCCGATGTGGGACTCGATCCCAGGACGCTGGGATCATGACCTGAACCGAAGGCAGCTGCTTAACCAACTGAGCCATCCAGGTATCCCATGAGTGATTTCTTATTAAGAGCTGGACATTTTAGGCATATTATGAGACTTGTATGTTACTTAAACTCTATGTTTTGCCTGGATTACTCTGACACCATCTTGATACTGCCAGGTAATGGTCGTCATCCAAATTTCCTACTGTGCCTCTGTTGATACCCAAGGTGGAATACTCTTCATTACTGTTGGCCTGCATGGGAATTCCAGATTCCCACTAGGCCTCTACTAATACCTTCCTGGCTGGAAGAGTGAGAAATGCCTTCTTTCCGCTCTCCACATGGCCTCTGTTGGTGCTAAAGGATGGCCCCATTCTTGCTGGGTATTGGCGGAAGTCCTCACTTTCCACTCAGCTTCCTCTGACACCATCCTACGATGAGAGGGCAATTTCATCACCTCCAGGTGGGGGTGGAAGTCTGGGATTCCCACATGGTATCCCCTGATGCAATGGAGGCATGCCTCCTTACCAACTAGCTAGGATGAAAGTCCATCTTGGCCTTCTCTGTCACCACCCTAGTTGAAGTATTGGGGTGTCTCATTAGAGTTTGACAAGAGTGGAAGAGTCTAAGCTCTCCACTTGGTCTTTCCCAGACTGCATTATCGTGGGGTCCCAGATTTTTCCTTGGTATTGGGATGCAGTAAAAGAGTTAATTTCTAAAAGTTTTCCATCCCCCTAGGTTGCCCTTTTCCTGGCTCTTTGGCTAGAGGAAGAGAGTTCTTGTTGTGGCCTTTTTTTGCCTGCTTCCATTGGTGTCTCCACTTGGCCACCTACTCCCGCACGCAGTCTGGGATCAATGAAGGAGAAAGAAAACCGAGGGAACTCATTGCTCTCTTATTCATTGAGTCTGACATCCCTTGCCAGTCTGAAGCTTATTAAGAGTTTTCTGACTTACCAAAAAATCCCCAAACTTGAATTTTTTGATGTAGTGATTCAAGAGAATCTCAAACTAATACAAAAGGATTTCTTATGAAATTTGACAACACGCATTTAAAAATAATTTTGGGGAGTGCCACTGGGTGGCTTAGTCATTTGAGCAGCCAACTCCTGACTTTAGGTCAGGTCGTGATCTCGGGGTTGTGAGATTAAGCCCCAAGTCAGGCTCTGTGTTGGGCATGGAGTTTTCTTAAGATTCTCTCTTTCCCTCTCCCTCTGTCTCTCCCCCCACCACTCACACATGCACTCTCTCTCTCTGTAATAACAATAATTATAGTAATAATACAGGCAAAATAGTAAAAGATATTCTGAAAAAAGGCAATAATAATAGATGACATTTAAATAAGTCATTAAAGAAAAATAATGGAAATCATGTGGTACTAGAGCAAATTAGATCTACAACTTGATGAAACCAAAGGTCCAAAAGCCAATGATGACATGAGAGAATTTAACATATGAAAAGGTTGTTACAAAAGTGATAGGAAAAGGAAATACCATGGAGTAAGGAATTGGACAGTACACAAGTGGAGAAATTAGTTTAAGTGTACACCTAAAAATAAATTCTAGATTTAGAAGGGATCAACTAAAAGATATAGAAGACCCAGTGAGATATACAATGGTGTATTTATCATATGTGTATATATGATGTTCAGGGTTTTTAGTTATATTCAATGGAAAAAATAAGGAAAATTCCATCTACTCCATCTTCTCCACCTTTTGCTTATTCTCTGTGTTTCCTATTGGATAGTTTCTATCGTCATGTCTTCAGCTCCATTAACCTTTTCCTGTACGATGTCAAATCTGCTGTTAATCCCAACTGCAGTATGTTTTATCTAAAATATTGTAATTTTATCTCTACAATGTTGATTTGGATCATTTTTTATATCTACTGTGTCTGCAATGAACTTACTCTACCTTTTCTAGCTTCTTGAATGTATGAAACACAGTTATAATACTGTTTTAGGGTTCTTGTTTACTCATCTATATCATTTCTGGGTCAGTTTCAATTGACTTATTTTTCTCTTGTTGCTTGTATTTTTAGATTTCTTTAGATTATTGGTAATATTTTAAAAGTTTTATTATTTTTTTTTTTTTTAGTAATCTCTATACCTAATATGGGACTCAGACTCACAACCCCAGGAGAGTCTCAGGCTCTTCCAAATGAACTAGCCAGAAGCCCCCATGATTGGTAATTTTTTTTTTTTAATCTCAGACTTGCCTGAATTCAGTTGCCTCATGTATTCTGTACAGTTTTCTAGATGTTTATGGCAGGAGGCTTGGTCTGATTCTATTTACTCCATCATGACCAGAAATGAAAGTGTCGGTAGTATTTGTAAAGCTTCTCATTGTGAATGTCTGTTTTGTATATCACAACGTCATGTTATTTAGTGCCTAAAGTTCCTGACATCATAAATGAGAATTTTACTTTTATCAAAGCAACTTAGTCCTATCTTATTTAAAATTTTGGTTTGAATTTAACATTTTTTCCTTTTTAAAAAAAATTTAAATGCAATTAGCCAACTTTAGTTTCAGATGTAGTGTTCAATAATTTTTCAGTTGTGTATAACACCCAAAGCTCATCACATCATGTGCCCTCCTTAATGCCCATCACCCAATTAATTACCCCATCCTCCCACCGATCTCCCCTCTAGCAACCCTCAGTTTGTTTCCTAGAGTTAAGAATTTAACTTTTTTTTTTTTTTTAAAGATTTTATTTATTTATTCGACAGACAGAGATCACAAGTAGGCAGAGAGGCAGGCAGAGAGAGAGAGAAGGGGAGGGAGGCTCCCCACTGAGCAGAGAGCCCGATGTGGGGCTCGATCCTAGGACCCTGGGATCATGACCCGAGCTGAAGGCAGTGGCTTTAACCCACTGAGCCACCCAGGCGCCCCAAGAATTTAACTTTTTTTAAAAATAGAAAGTGTGTATACTTTATTTCACTCTTTTAAAAAGATTTTATTTGTTTAAGAAAGAGAGAAAGAGAGAGCACAAAAGGAGAGTGAGAGGGAGAAGCAGACTCTCCACTGAGCAGAGAGCCCTATGTGGGACTTGATATCAGGATCCCAAGATCATGACTGGAGCAGAAGGCAGATGCTTAACCAGTTGAGCCACCCAGGTGTCCAATAATTTAACTTTTTATAATAATATTGCCTCTGTCTTTTGCAGACTAACAGTTGCCTTATATATTTTTTACCCATTCTTTTACTTTAAACATTATATTTTGAGTTTGCTTTTAGAATATGATGATCTTTGTCTTTTTTTTTTTTTTAATAGATTTTATTTATTTATTTATTTGACAGGCAGAGATCACAAGTAGGCAGAGAGGCAGGCAGAGAGAGGTGGAAGCAGGTTCCCTGCTGAGGGATGCGGGGCTTGATCCCAAGACCCTGGAATCATAACCCGGGCTGAAGGCAGAGGCCTCAACCCACTGAGCCACCCAGGTGCCCCGATCGTTGTCTTTTGATGGAGAAGTTTGAACTGTTGATCTATTTATTGTGATGACTAATCTATTCTTAATTCTGTCATTGTCTTTTACGTTTCTTCTTATTTTCTTTCTGTCTTTGGTTATAGTTTTGTATTTTTCATTTTCTCATTTTCTCCTCCTTCAGAAGTTACATGTATTCTCTTATTTTTATTTGGTTGATCCTATTTTTAAAATTTAAATTCTATTAATCTTTGACCCCTTTCCTGCTTGTTTGACATTTGGAAATCTCACCAGGCTGTGTCTAGATATATACTCCTTTAATTAATTTTACCTGCTTTTGGTGGCTGCTTTTCTTTCAAACTCATCACCACTTACAGATTTACTCTGATGTTTTTGCCCATCTTCCTTCATTTCACTATGCTCTCAGAATTCCAGGAAGTTTTCTTTTTTTCATAGCCAATTTAAATTATTAATTCAGTTTTCTTCAATGTTTAATATGCTCTTCATTGCCCCTGCTACATTTAAAAATTCTGTAATCATGGTTTTTCATATTAAGTAAAATCGTCTTATCTCCAATGACTACCTGTTCATAAAAACATTTTCTAATCTCATGGAAAATACACATTTTATACGAAAAAAATTTCCTTCTGTTTCTTGGAGTAAGTCTGCTTTATAGGGGAACATTTGTTCAGATTCTATATCTGATTTAATTCCAGGTGGAAGTAACAATTTGATGCATGTCCTTGTTTTACTTATGCTTCGGAGACGGGTCTCCAGACGGGTTTGCAGAGGAAGTTTGTTGGAGGAGCCCGTTCAGTTCTTTTGATCTCAGACATGGAGAAAGAGAAATTTTACGTTTCTGAAGGTCTAGTTGGCTAGTCTGGGCATTTGAGGTACCACATGCTGTAGGTCGTAACTATTTGTAGGCAGTCATTTGGTAGGGAAGCACCTTTCTCTGTGGAACATGTCCTTTCACCCTCCCTGGATATGGGCATGGGCAGACCCAGTAACTCAAGCCATTCTTGGGATTGAGATTAGCTCTCCTCACTACCTCTTGGCTCACTCTCAATGCTAATCCCTGATTCTAGGCATCTGGATGAAGTCTTAGGTCCCCATGCCAGTGGGGATAGGAAAAGGTTTCTACTAAAGGGCCCTATGGATCAGGGATATTCAGGGTTCAATCAAACGTATCTTGCTTTTAATATCTGAGTTAGTGGCGGGGGGGCACTGGTTCTTCTCGAACTAGTCTGACTATCCATCTCAACTCAGTGTACCACCTTTTAGTGTACCTCAGGGGAAAATGGGGCAAATTCAGCAGTCAAGTGCCCTGAGTATGGGCCTGGAGCAGTTTCTAAAATCTTTTGATTTGCCACTTTTGACCACCTTGTGGTCCTCCGTAGCCACGATTTGCTTAGAGTTTTAGGATTTTCAAGCTTGCTTGTCTTTGTTTCTTAGGTGGTTTTTTTTTTTTTTTTTGGTCCCATCCCTCCATTCATCCATCCATCCATCGAGCCATCCAACTGATATTTACTGAGCAGTTACTATGTGCCCAGTACTGTTCTGGATGCGTAAGATCCAGTGGTGGAAGAAGACAGAAGTGGATCTTGCATTCTAGAGAAGCATTGTATTACACGATGTGGGAACTTTGATCTCCCTCAATCTAAGCTCAGTTATATCATATTACATTAAAATATTTTTGTTTTCTAGGAATAATACAGATGTTTTGAGTGCTCTATGAGTTTGATAGGATTTGGGAGGTAGGAAGCTCAAATCATGATTATAAAGTAAAGTATCACCTGCTTATATGAAAGAAGAAAGAGGAAAAACAGAGAGAAAGTAAAGGTAAGGAACTAACAGTTCATCATAGAAGTTCCTAGGGCTCTACTTCTCTCAGATAGCTCATGTGCACCATTAGATGAATTAGAAGGTCCTGGATTTGAGTGGCAGACCCATTTGTCTCTACCATCCCTCCCTTTCTCATATTCTACTCTACTATGATGTCCTCTCCATCCTCGGTATAAAGCTTTTCACATATTACATAAAGGGCAATTAAAAAAATAAATGTATCATTCACCATCATTTATGTAATAAAAATGATACATTTTCATTTAACTTTTTAATTTAACATATCAGAATCATTTAAAAATTTTCATTGTTTTCATTTTAATGGTCATATATTATTCCATTATGTTGATTTCTCAAATTGTTTAGCTGTCCCCTGTCTTTTCTTGTACTCTTTATAGGGTTTTCCTTTGGCACGGCCACTATTCATAAATGGTGTGGTGAAAGTCTTTGAGGAGCTTTGTTCCTGAAATTTATTTCATGAGTATGAATTCCCAGAAGAAGGACAGTTAGGTCAAAAAGTATTGATGTTGTGGGGCTCTCATTAGGTATTTTAAATTACTTTTCAAAAGGGACCAGCAATGTGGCAATTTTCCTGAAACCTCATCAACATTAGTTTGCTTTTTAAAAATCAGTTTTGTACCAATTTGATAATTTAATAGACAAAACTGGAGCGTATTTTATGCCTATTGATCATTTGTCCTTGTGTTTACTTTCTCTATCTCCTTTTCAGTGAATTGTTTGGTCATGTCATCTGCTCATTGATTTACCTTTGGGGTATTCTTACATATTTTAATGTATTCTATTCTGTCTAGATGAGGTGGTATTCTTAATCTTGGGGTCACAGAGAGCCTTAGAAAGTCCACCAGCCCCATACCAGTATACCGACCATTTAGGTGCATCTGTGTCTATGTATGTGTAGGTCTGCATGTGTCAGTGTGAATGTGTGTGTGTTCCTGGGGGTCTTTGCATGTATGTGTATGTATGCATGTCTACGTATATATGTGAAAAGCTACTAAGTTTCTTGAGATTCTCAAAAACATCAAATTTTTAATATGAAAAGGTCTGTCTCTATAGATTCTCAAAAATACCAAAATTTTTTTTTAAGATTTTATTTATTTATTTGACAGATAAAGATCACAAGTAGGCAGAGAGGCAGGCAGAGAGAGAGAGGAGGAGGCAGCTTCCCTGCTGAGCAGAGAGCCCGATGTGGGGCTCGATCCCAGGACACTGGGACCATGACCTGAGCCGAAGGCAGAGGCTTTATCCCACTGAGCCACCCAGGCACCCCCAAAATACCAAATTTTTAAAAATAGCTAAGAGCTCATTTGATAGCAGTCTTCTCCTTAATATATTCCTCTTCTTGGGGTGCCTGGGTGGCTCAGTGGGTTAAGCCACTGCCTTTGGCTCAGGTCATGATCTCAGGGTCCTGGGATTGAGCCTCGCATCAGGCTCTCTGCTCAGCAGGGGGCCCGTTTTCCCCTCTCTCTCTCTGCCTGCCTTTCTGCCTACTTGTGATCTCTCTCTGTCAAATAAACAAATAAAAAAATATATATATATATATATATTCCTTTTCTTTTCCTTTTAGTTTATGTTTGCATTCAGTTAGCATTGTGATATTGCTTACTCTATCATTTTTTCCTCTTTGAATCTCTAATTTTTTCCTCTTTGAATCTCTAATCTTCTATCTTGGCCCATTATTACTTCTTAGATAGAGTAAACTTACCATTGTATATTTCACTGGGTCATATATATATATGTATTTTAAAGATTTTATTTATTTATTTGACAGAGAGAGCGATCACAAGTAGGCAGAGAGGCAGGCAGAGAAAGAGGAGGAAGCAGGCTCCCCCTGAGCAGAGAGCCTGATGCAAGGCTCGATCCCAGGACCCTGAGATCATGATCTGAGCTGAAGGCAGAGGCTTAACCCACTGAGCCACCCAGGCGCCCCTGGGTCTTCTACATCTTTGATTGATCTATTCTAAATCTGGAATTTATTTTTAGGTGTACATATAAACTAAGTTCCCCGCTTGTCTACTGTCCAACCCCTTTATTCCATGGTGTTTCCTTTCCCTATCATTTTGTGACATCCTTTTTATATGCTAAATTCTCTTTTGTCATAGCCTGCATTTGGACCTTTGGCTTTATCAAGTTAATAGATATACTTTGATAGTATATCTATTGATATTGATAGTATATGAAGTACTAATTTATTTCAGGTATTATTTATTAGTGACTTATTTTATAAGATTTTATTTATTTATTTTAGAGGAGGGAGGGGGAAAGGGAAAGGGAGCGAAGGAAACTTTTTTTTTTTAAGATTTTATTTGTCTGAGAGAGAGAGAGAGGGAAAGAGAAAGAGAGAGAGCATGAGCAGCAGGAAGGGATAGAGAGAGGAGGAAGCAGGCTCCCCGCTGAGCAAGGAACCAGACATGGGGCTCGATTCCAGAACCCTGGGATCATGACCTGAGCTGAAGGCAGACACTTAA
The DNA here is from genome assembly GCF_010015895.1 of Lontra canadensis. NCBI lineage: Eukaryota > Metazoa > Chordata > Mammalia > Carnivora > Mustelidae > Lontra > Lontra canadensis. The sequence goes on along the minus strand of NW_022631024.1, from coordinate 1,737,094 downwards.
CACACTGAGCCACCCAGGTGCCCAGAGAGAGAGAATCTTAAGCAGGTTCCATAGTCAGCATGGAGCCTGACCCGTGGCTCGACTTCATGACCCTGAGATCACGACCTGAGCTGAAATCAAGGGCTGGATGCTCAACCAGCTGAGCCACTCAGGTGCCCCTCAAAATTATTTTTATTTTTATTTTTTTATTATTATTATTATTTTCATTTTATTTATTTATCTGACAGAGAGAGATCACAAGCAGGCAGAGAGTGGGGGGAAGCAGGCTCCCTGCTGAGCAGACAGCCCGATGCGGGTCTCAATCCCAGAATCCTGAGATCATGACCCGAGCTGAAGGCAGCGGCTTAACCCACTGAGCCACCCAGGCGCCCCTCAAAATTATTTTTAAATGCAAGTTATCAAATTCTGTAAGAAATCCTTTTGTACTATTCTGAGATTATCTTGAATCACTAAATCAGAAAATTAGAGTATTTATATTTTTTGTTGAGAAACATGATATTATTCTATTATTCAGATTTTCTACTATGATTTCCAGGAAAATTTTCAAATTTTTTGTGTCCCATGTTTATATTATGTTTAATTCGTTATGTTTGATTATGAATTGGATCTCATTCTTTTTTTCCTGTCTTGTCTTTGTATTTAGTCAAGAAAGTTATTGATTTTTAAAATACTTATCATGTATCCCGAGCTAGCCAGTTATTGAATTTTTGTATTACTGCTAATGGTGGTTTAGATGAGAATATCAGATTTTAAAGGCTATAATTATGTCATCTGCAAATGAAGCTTTCTATCTTTCTAACAACTATTCTTAAGGTTTCTTTTTCATGTCTTATTACATCAGCCAGATTTATCAATATGATATTAAATAATAATGGGGATTGAGAGCTTATTTATTTTATTCCTTTTTCTAATGGGAAAATCTCTAATGTTTTTCCATTAAAAAGGATGCTGGCTTGGTTTTAAACAGATCCTTGTCATGTTAAGGAAGTGTCATTCTATTCCTATTTTTAAGAACATTTTGACATCTATTGAAATGCATTTTTTGGCATCCATTAGGATGAGCATATGGTTCGGATTATTTAATCTATTGATCTGATGTGTCATATTAATAGATACCCTTGTGCTGAACTTTCTTTGAGTTGGTGGAGAAACCCTTTGAGGTTTGTTTTAGTCCCTTAATGTGCTGCTGAACACTATTTGCTGGGACTGTACTCTCAAATGATAGCGGATCCTGTTTCCTTTAAAAAAAATTCCGTATCACGGCTTAAAATCAGGACTGCATTTGCCTTGCAAAATGAAATAGCAGTTTTTTAGAAACATTTTTTCTATGTTAAAGAATAATTTATGTAACATGGAAATGCACTCTCCTGTAAAATTTGGAAAGATTTCTCTAGAGACTTTAGGGTTGGTACAAATGTCCTGTTCAGGGGTGGAGTGGGTCATTCTTTAATAAATTTCTCATTCTCTTAGAGTTTTCCTTGTTTGCTGACCTAACTTACATTTCTTGTTATAGCCGTTGGATTATTTTATATTTTTGTCACCTATTGTCCGTTTAATTGATAATTTAAAATATATTTTTAAAGAAATATGTACAATGTCACCCCTTGAAATTTTTAATCTGTTAGATCTGTCATTGTAATCCCTTCCTCATTTCTGATTTCATTTGGGCCTGTTATCTTGATTATATTGTGCTAGTGGTTGGTCTATTTTATTACCTCTTTCAAAGAATCAGCTTTAGGTTTTATTCACTGCTTCTATCGTTCTTCTGTTTCTTAATTTGTTTATTCTTGCTGTTATCTTTCTTTCCTGTGTACTATTGTCCTTCCAGTTTGTGTATTTGGTGGGGGTGAGGCAGGGAAATCGGTTTTCCAAGATCTAAAGCAGTAAGCTTAGGTCCTTTTTTTTTTTTTTTTTTTTTTTAAATTTACAAAGCATCTAAATTGGAATTTGCCCCTAGTACTAACCAAGTTGCTTCTCACGATCTTACATGTCGCGTTTTGGACCCCTGTCTGTCAGTCCAATGCATAACGTGGTATGAACTTGTAGCGAGCTGTGGTGTCATGGCAGGGGCGGGGGCGGGGGCGGGGGCGGGTAAGGGTTGGTGGTGATATGTGACCCAAATCCCAAATATGAACCCTTGTTGAGATTCTTTTATGTCTCCCTATGTCCCTTCCTCATCTTGGGCTCCCTGGGCGGCTGACTGTTGTGTTCCTGTGTTTATAAAAAGAGAATCCTTTTCCAAAAAGAGAGTGATGCAGTGTGGGACACTTACTTATTAATAAAAACAGTTTCCAGGGTGCCTGGGTGGCTCAGGTCCTGATCTCAGGGTCCTGGGATCAAGTCCCACATTGGGCTCCTTGCTCAGTGGGGAGCCTGCTTCTCTCTCTGCCTGCTGTTCCCCCTGCTTGTGCACTCTCTCTCTCCCTCTCTCTGACAAACAAATAAATAAAATCTTAAAAAAAAAAAACAAAACCCAAAACAGTTTCCAACACCTGCGCGGGTGCTTAATTGGGGGTGTACTGTTACAGGTTTGTAAATTCGAATGGGGGAAAACTATGTTTATTTTTCTTTGCTTTCACTGATTTTGTAACGGAAATACAGCATTTTGTCCCGTTTGAATGTAGGCAACAAAATAGTCACATTAGCAGGTTTTCACAGATGGTTTTCTATCACAATACAATTGCAGCAGACACCTCGAAATATCATTTAGGGTCATCCTTATTTCAGAGTCATGTTAGCTATTAGACCTGCCGCGAGAACTGGTTATTTAATGCATTAATAAGGCAACCTATTACTATTTTCCATATTTGTTCTTCTAATATGTTGAAAATGATATTTCAATATAATTGATTTTCTTTGCCATCTTAGATTTTCATCAAAAAATCATATGCACTTACGTATATATACATTCTTTCCATTTAAAAACATTATTCTGAGAGGGGATCCATGAGCTCCCCCAGACTGTCAAAGACGTCAATGGCCCCCCAAAAAGGGTCAAGAACTCTGCTCTGATGCCTGGTTGTGACAGGGTCTTCCTGACCTCAGGGGGATTTCAGGAGGATTCAAAGAACATTGTCAACTTTTTGAAAAGATATACCACCCAAAAGGGGAGGAGAGGGGAGTTCTTCCAAAATCTGACTAAAATACTGTCACTTTCATTCTTTAACACAAAATGAAGTGTCTGCGAGGTGCCCAGCAGAGCCAGAGTCCCTTCCCTCCTAGTGTGGGCAGGACAGCAGGCATACACGGGAATCACCTGTTCCCACCTCTGCCCCCAACCTTCCTGCTTAAGGCAGATGCCTAATAACAGGGGTGACTTTTACTTCGAATCTCTCCTTCCGTTTTAGAGGCAGGCTGTGTCTCCATATCCTCTGCACCCTGAGCTGGGGGTGGTGTGGGTTAGGCAGTAAGGACATGGCTGTTCTGGGTCAGGAAATGGATCTAATCGATCTGCTTTCTGTCCTGTGGTTTCATAGGAAAGCCGTACCATTTGTGTCGACCTTTACAAAACTCAATCACTTATGCCATTTCGCTTGACCAACCCATTTTACAGATGAGGAAATGAAGTTTCCGAGATGTTAGGCGGACTATTCAAAGGGACAGCACTCATTGGTGACAATGAGTCTTGGTGAAAATAACTCTTACCAGCTGAACTAAGAGTTAAACTCAGCTCTTCTGACTCTCAGTTACGGCTTTGTGTGCTTTTGCTACAACACTTTCTGTAAATTTTAATTTTCTCTACTCATATGTGTAACGCAATGATTATGGGAATTTTTCTTCATTTTCAATATTACTTTCTTCGTGTTTTAAATGGGATGCCCAAATATGCTTGAGGCTTTTCTAGGTAATGGAGATGACGCCCACCAATCTTCTGCTTTAATCCGATATGTCTCCCCTGAGCTCCAGGGAAAATCTACAGATCTGGAAAATTCTCCCTTTGATCCGTCTTTGTTCATACTCACAATCCTTCCCACTGGAACTTTTCTTTAGTGGAAAGAAAAAATAACTTATCACTCTTCAGGCATTTATTCAAAAATTTTAGTTGAACACCTACTATGCACAAAGCACTCCACCTGTGATGACATATTCACTGTTAGAAAAGTGTAGAAACACAGAGAAGACAGCCCGGGTGTCCACCAGCATTAGAATGGGTATGTGAATTGTAATACAGACACAACATTTACCACTGCCCAGCATAAAAATGCACTAACTGTAGCCACATGCAAAACAAGGACACATTTTAGAGACCTAATCTGATTTAATGATGGCATACCCACAAAATACACATGGTATGATTTCATTTTTGTGAATTTCAAACATAGGAAAAAAACTGATCATTCTTTTGGGATGTCTGCTCCAGGAGTAGAACTATGAAAAATAAAAACAGAGAAACAAACAGCTGCTTGTCAAAAGCAGGAATGGGGGCGCCTGGGTGGCTCAGCCGATTAAGCGTCTGCCTTCAGCTCAGGTCATGATCCCAGGGCCCTGGGATGGAGCCCCGCATCAGGCTCCCTCCTCAGCAGAGAGCCTGCTTCTCCCTCTCCCTCTGCCTGCCACTCCGCCTACTTGTGCTCTCTCTCTCAAATAAATGAATAAAATCTTAAAAAAAAAAAAAGCAGAAATGTTTTGTCCAGCATTGAGAGGCCTAAGGGGTGACAATGAAGGTGGTCCACTTTACAATTATTTCACCTTATTTGTATGTGTGCCTAATTTCACCAAAAAAGGGGGGGGGGTGTTAAAATTTCAGTTGAGAAGGAAAAATAAAATAAAGGCCCAAAAAAAAAAAAAAAAAAAGGAGGAGGAAGGGGGGAAAAGGAGGAGGAGGCAGCGGCTTAGGGGGAGGAGAGGAAGAAGGAGGAGGAAATTCACAAGATTTTACCCCCCTGAACATTTTGGGTGTAGTCTCCCTGCCAGTTTCCCCTGAGCCTATACTGTTTTCCCTAACAAAAGTGAGATCACACTGTAATAAAATTTTGATTTCTCATTTTGTTCTCTTATCAAAGATTCTGACCCTCCCTTCCCCCAGGCGCCCTCGGACAAGCTTAGCGCACAGGGCGGGCGCTCGACGGTGGAACTGCCCTTCATCAAGGCGAGTGAAAGGACCCGCGCTGGACTTTCAAGTTGCTGAACTTGCTGCCGAACGACCGCCTCCGAGCCTGGGATGAGAGCCTAGGCTCCCATCCTTACACCTTACAAAGCAACACCCTTGGACCCTGTCCCGCTTTACAGATGGAGAGACAGAGGACCAGAGAGTGAAGTGACTCGCCCAAAGGCACGGAGCAAGCAGATCGGGGGCACAGCTGGCACCCCTTTCCCCCCACTCGCTGAGCGCACCCTCCCCCTCTCCCGCACCCGCATCTCCAGGGGGTCAGGTCGCCTCCCGGGAGCCTGAGCCGCGCAGCCACCCCTCCGGGGAGGGAGCAGGCATGGTTCCGGGCTCCGGCTCGCTCCCGGGCCGCGCTTGCCAGGGCTCCGGGAGCAGCTGATTGCATCATCACTCACGCCTTGTCAGGTCTTATTGCTCCAACATCCCCTAAATGACAAAGTTGGATTCATTAAGTGTAAATTCAATCAAACTTGAGAGTGAGAGAGAAAATAAAAGTGACTCGGAAGAAGAGAAATGGAAGCGCTGGTAAGCGGTTGTTACTTTTGTGGGGAGAAGGGGTCGACGGCCCTGTGCTCCAGGCAGGCAGGGAGGTGTCAGGGTGGGGCTCGAGCAGGTGCAAGTACCCCCCCCCGCACCCTCCCTCCCCGCGAGCAGCGTCACCTCCCTGAGCCTCCACCTTCTCATCTGTAGGTGGGGTACCTTCAGCCCAGCGAGACCGCATCCAGGCTAAAATGGCCTGCTGGCGCGGGCTCGCGGACTTACACGCTGGAAGGTAGGTAGTTCCCAGGTCCTCCAGCTACTGAGGAAGCCAATAGCCTCACGTGGAAATGAGGGGTGCCTGGGCAGCCTGGGGCAAAGGGCAGCAGCTACTGGATTGCAGGATGCGGAGCTGGAATCCCCCTCGGATGTAAGATGAAACCCCTTTTACATCAGGCATTTGGGGTAGTAGACCCATGCACGCGTGTGTTTGTGGATACAAAATTGGAACAATTAATAAAATGTTAGCTGTACTATGACAGATTTATGCTAGTATTTTTAAAATTCCTTTCCTCCAAACACCCACCCACGAAAGAGATTTCATGACCTACTGATGATGGTGTTGGCCAAGGTCACCTAGCGAGCTCCAGGTGAACCGGGAGGGAGCCGGATCGCCGCAGTCAGTCCGGGGTGCCTTCCCAGCGCCTCTCCCTGCCCGGAATCCAGGCTGGGCTGGGTGAGTACTCATCCGAGGGAGCACCGCCTAGGTAGCCGTGGGAGGTGGCGGACAGGGAAGTTGGACGGGACTGGAAATCGCCCAGACTGGAGCTATACATTTCGTGGCAAAGCACACAGCATTTGTACCCACTAGGAATCTGATCAATAGGGGCTGAAGGACGGATAATATTCAGAGAACACCTCGGCTTAGGGTATGATCCCGGTTCTGCCATTTCTGCACTTCTGCCGTGTGGGTTTCACTTTTCCCTTTCCGGACGTGTGTATGGGGAGGGGGTGGGGGGAGGTTCGATTAGCTTGGAAAAGAAGGGTTAATAGGAAGTTCCTTTAGGCATCCCACGGGCCGCTTTGAAGCACTGCCACCTACCGGTAGCTCCCTCTCATTACACCCCTGAGGGCTCTACCTTGCAAGAGTAGCTCCTGAAAATGCTTGGTCTTTTCCAAAACCCACCCATGTCACGCATGTTCTCTGAATCCTCAGAGCAACCCTGTGAGAAAAGCTGGTATCCTTATATTTACCTTACAGAGGAATATGGGGGTCAGAGAGGTTAAGTGACTCTCCCAAAGACACACAGGATTTGCATAGGGATGCCCCGATTTCCCAGTTCAGTGCTTCTGCTGCCCATACTGGGTAAGGACCCCCAGCACGGTGGTGCAGGGGTGCAGATTTCTGACTGATCAGAGGGGAGGGGAGGACAGGACAGCTTATTTGGGCAATGAGTGCCAGGAAACCCTGGCTAGCCTGTCTTGCTTTGTGCACTCTAAGAACTGAGACAGAGGAGTGCTTCCAAAGCAATGTCATCTGGCTTCATTCTGTTTGAGGTGGTTTGGGATATGACAACTTCCAGGTTAATATGGTCCATGTAGACAGCTGAACTGTCCAGCTGTCCAATAAAATGGGGACACCAATAGAACTTTATCTCATGGGCTGGTGTATGAATAAAAGGGGCTAGTGTATATAAAGCGTTAGAGAGTAACTGCATTGTGATGGGCACTTAATAAATATTAAATATTTTTATAAGACTTGAGAGGAGGAGTTTCAGTTACACTGACCTGGATTAAAATCCCAACTTTCTCACTCATTTTGCAACCTTGGGCAGTCCTCCCCCTCTCGGGGTCTTCCCCATCTGGACCACCCTGCTAGGCTGTCCTCTTGACTCCCATGACCACTGGGTGGTGACCATGTGACAGTCGAAGTCCACACTCAAGGTCAGCTGGGAGGGAGTTCCCTGGTGTGCAGGAGGGGTGGGCGGGTTGGGACACATCTGCTCCCTTGGCTGGAATTACGCTCTTCTATTTTTCCCCCTTGGAACTATTTTATGCAGCAAGGTCAAGCGAGCAGGACTACAAATCAATTTAAACAAAAGCGCTGAGGCAGGTACCCTTGAACTCCAGTGACTTAAAATAGCCTCATCGTCATCCTTAGCCAAACCCCCAGTACCTGAGTTCACTTAGCCTGTCATCGCCAACTAATAAACCATCCCCCTCATGGAAACCGACCAGAATGAAACCTTTGAATCAAAGTGGATGTGAGGCCTGCTTGGATTAATAGAGCTGTGTTGGCCTCCCCCTATGTCCCCGGGATTGCTGGCGAGGTTGATGTATTCTTAGGGAAATGAATATCTTATTCATTAATATCAGGGAAGACCAGCCCAGCCATCTCAATAACCATCTTGGCTGCTCTGTGAGTAGCCAAGCATAGCTCGGCCTCTTTCATGGAAAGCCTCAAAGTTCTACCTTAGGAGCTGGGGTGGAATTGTTTAAAGAGGGGTGGAGGTGGGGAATGTTTTTGGGAAAGGAAAGAGAATGAACACTTCGTTCTTACTGTGGGCCTAGCCCCGGGCTAGAAGCTTTAGCTACAAGGAGTCATTTCTTCTCCACGATTACCCTGTATGGTGGATGTTTTGATACCAGCTTTTAAAATAACAGCTTTATTGAGGGCTAATTCACATACCATCTGTGCTAGTCAGGGGTCTCCAGAGAAACAGAACCAATAAGATATATAGATATAAATATATATATCTATACATCTATCTATATATACACATATACATATAAATATATATTTCTAAGAGAAATATAAAAAAAAAAAAAAGAGGTTTATTATAAGGAATTGGCTCCCGTGACGGTGGAGGCTAAGTCCTACAATCTGTTAGTGTAAGCTGCAGAGCCGGGAGAGCCAGCAATCGGTTCCAGTCCCATTCCAGAGGCCCAAGAACCAGGAGCACCAATGATGTTAAGTCCTGGTTCAAGGGCAGCAAGAGATGGATGTCTCAGCTCAAGTGGTCAGGCGGAGAAAGAGAGAATTCAGCCTTCTGCCTTTTTGTTCTATTCAGACCCTCCGTGGGTGGGATGATGCCCGTCCACACTGGGAAGGGGGGGGTCTGCCTATCCCAGTCCACACATTCAAATGCTAATCCCTTCCAGAAACACCCTCACGGATACACCAGAATCACGTTTCTTTTTTTTTTTTTTTTTTTTAAAGATTTTATTTATTGGGGCGCCTGGGTGGCTCAGTGGGTTAAAGCCTCTGCCTTCGGCTCAGGTCATGATCCCAGTATCCTGGGATGGAGCCCCGCATTGGGCTCTCTGCTCAGCGGGGAGCCTGCTTCCTCTTTAAAAAAAAAAAAAGATTTTATTTATTTATTTGACAGAGAGAGAGATCACAAGTAGGCAGAGAAGCAGGCAGAGAGAGAGGAGGAAGCAGGCTCCCTGCTGAGCAGAGAGCCCGATGCGGGGCTGGATCCCAGGACACTGGGATCATGACCTGAGCCGAAGGCAGCGGCTTAATCCACTGAGCCACCCAGGCACCCCAAGAATCACGTTTCTTATTACCTGGGCACCGTGTGTCCTAGTCGCATTGGCACCTACAATTAACCATCCCACCATCAAGTCACCTTTCTGAAGCAGACAGGTCAGGGGCTTTAGTACAGTTACTGAGTTGTGCAACCCTCCATGTCTACATTCAGAACCTTTCAGCACCCCACAAAGAAATCCCACACCCTGGGGCACCTGGCTGGCTCAGTTGTTTGGGCGTCAGCCTTCAGCTCAGGTCATGATCGCAGGGTCCTGGGATGGACCCCTGTGTCAGACTCCCCGCTCAGTGGATAACCTGCTTCTCCCTCTCCCGCTCCCCCTGCTTATGCCAGCACTTGGGGGCTCTCTCTCTAATAGATAAAATAAAAAAAAAAAAGAAAAAAAGAAAAAAAGAAATCCCACACCCATTGCCCCTCCCCCCAGCCCCTGGCCCACTAACCCACTCTCCGTCCACATGGAGCTATCAAATCCAGACATTTAATATAAAGGGAATAACATTGTATGTGGCCATGAGCGATGGATTTCCTTCACTAAGCGTGATATTTTCAAAGTTCACCCATGTGGTAGCGTGTGTCAGTACTTCATTCCTTTCTGTGGGTGAATAATATTCAATTGCATGGACATAACACACCTCATTTATCCACCTTTCAGTGACGGACATTTGCTCAGTTTCCACTTCTTGCCTATTATGACTAATGCCGCTATAAACATTTACACATACATTTTTGTGTGGACCTCTGCTCGCAGTTCTCTTGACATTGGGAGTAGAGGTGCTCAGGGTGCGAGTTCAGGGTCATGCGGTCACTCTGTGTTTCAGTTTTGGAGAACTGCCATACTGCCTCCCCAAGGAACCGTGCCATCTTTCCCCCACCAGCCACGTGGGAAGGCTCCATTTCCTTCAGGCCTTCAACAATCCTTGCTAGTGCTCATCCTTTTTATTGTAAGGACCCTAGAGGACACGAAATCAGATCTCACTGTGCTTTTGATTTGCCTTTCTCTAATGACTAATAATGTCGTTAAGCATCTCACTACATGCTCATTGGCCACTGGCATGTCCTCTTTTGGAGGATGTGTGCATTTGAGAAATGTGTATTTCAAGCCTTTTGATATCTGATTAAAAAATCCAATTTTAATTGGGTTATTTCTCTTTTTATTGTTGAACCGTAAGATTTCTTTATATATTCCCTTATCAGATACGTGATTTGCACATAGCTTATTCTCTCTGTTAACTTTCTTGATGCTGTCCTTTGAAGCACAAAAGTTTTTAATTTTGATGAAATCCAACTTATTTTCCTTTTGTCACTGATGTTTTTGATGCCGTATCTAAGAAATCATTGCCTAATCCAAGGTCATGAAGACTTACATTTATGTTTTCTTTGAAGAGCTTTAGAGTTTTAGCTCATATATTTAGATCTATGATCCATTTTCAGTTGTTTTTGGGAAAATGTGTGGGGTAGGGGGTCCAACTTCATTTTTTCACATGTGGATAGCCAGTTGTCCCAATGCCATTTATCCAAAGACTCTTCTTGCTCCATTTCTTGTCTCGGCACCTCTGTTGAAAAATCAGTTGGCCATAGAGGTACGAATTTATTTCTCACTCTCACTTCTGTGCTATTAATTTGTATGCTTTTCCTTATGCCAGGACCACACTGTCTTGATTACTATAGCTTTGCAGAACGTTTGGACATGGGGAAGTTGTAGTTGAAGCTGTGAGCTCTCTGATTTTTTCTTTTTCCAGATTGTTTTGGCTATTCTGAGTTCCTTGCATTTCTATATGAGTTTTTGCATTGGCCTGTCAATTTTTGAAGACAAGTCCTTGGGGTTTTACAGAGATTTCATCAATTATGTAGCTCAATTGATGAATATTACCATCTTATCCATATTAAGTCTTCCATGAACACAGGATATCTACATTCGCTTAGGTCTTCCTGAATTTCTTTCAAAGATGTTTTGCAGTTTTTAGGGTATAGGTCTTGTACTTCTTTTGTTAAATGTATTCCTAAGTATTTTTTTCTTTTTTTAAAAAGATTTTATTTATCTATTTGTCAGAGAGAGAGCGCAAGCAGGGGGAGCAGCAGGCAGAGAGAGAAGCAGGCTCCCTGCTGGGCAAGAAGCCCCATTTAGGACTTGATCTGAGGACCTGGGATTGTGACCAGAGAAGAAGGCAGACACTTAACCAACTAAGCCACCCAAGCGTCCTTATTTTATTCTTTTTGAAGCTATTATAAGTGAAATTATTCTCCTGATTTTCTTTTTGGATTGTTTTTTGCTAGTATACAGAAATAGAGTTGATTTTTGTATATTAATCTTGTACATTAATCCTACAACATTGCTGGACACTATTTTACAGATGAGAAAACAGAAGACCAGATGGCATGAGTGACTGATTTAAGATTACATGTTTTTTTTTAACTTCCCAATCTCGTTTTCTTTGTAAAACCACTTTTCGTGGTTGCATGGAAATCCTGCTCAGTCTGTCTACTGTCAGGCTCATTCTAGCTCACCCTAGGGCTGGGCTATGGCCGTCTTTTCCCATCACTGGTGAAACCCTACTGGGGAATGAAGTCACTATAGAGGAAATCACAGCTAAGAGTTGGGGAGAAAAAGAGAGTCCTGTCATCATCATTGAGCACCTGGATCCAGCCATACCTAAAGCCAATGCCTTTAGATTTTTAGATACATTAACTATTTTTTTTTAGCTTAAGATAATTTCAGTTGGGTTTTTGTCTCTTGTCACATTCTTTTGGTGAAATGAATCCCGACTTATATAGCTAGTAAAGGGCAGAGTATGGGTTTGACGCCAGGCTTATATGATTCCAAAGTTGTACTCACTCCACTGCCTCTGTATTGCCCCTTCCAGACACTGAAACTGGTTGGGTGAAGATTTGAGTGGCTTCCAGGGAGAAGTGGAGCTTGCAGTAGATTAGCAACAGGGAGACTGGAGTTCAAGACCCCTGAGACATGCATGTGTGAGGAAAGTCTCAGGAAACCAGGCACCAGGACAGCTGGGGTCAAAGGCAGACCCTAAATCTGCCCGCCTGTGGGTCTTGGCCAGTCTCAGTCTCTCTGAGGCACAGTTTCTTGGGATCAGCCTTTTTCTGGTTGTTTATCAGGCCTATCTTCGGCACAAAGGCCCCAGAAGAAATTAGGATGGCTCCTGAAATACCCCTGCCTATCACCTTATGAAATTCCCAGGGGAGCTCTGGGGGGCCCAGAGGGCAGGTGATCTTGACCATTGTATAGATGGGGAAACTGAGGCTAGACAGGGTTTGGTGACTTATTTAGAGACTCTCATCTCCTAAAAGACTGAGTGGGGCCTGGGTCTCATGTCTTTGTGTCTAATATTCTCACAGTAAACCAGGGGAGGCAGGAGTGCCTCCTTGGGATTTGCCTGGGGCCTGAGATTTCCCATAATCCAATTAATAAATTGTCCAAGATGGAGGGCCAGCTCCCAATTAGTCCTCCTCCCTCCCTGGTGCCTCTCTGAGCTTTGTGGGTAGCAACTCCCTGGAAAGAGGAGAGGGGCCCCCACCCTGCAAGCTCCCTCCTTGGGAATGAGGGGTCTAGAAATTAGCTGATTCTTGATAAGCCCTAATTATAAATTAGGTCTTATTATCTGTGGCTCCTGAAACTACGCTGGGTGAATTAAAACTCTAGGAAAAGGAATATTTCAATTAACCATATGAACTCAGGTAATTGCCTACCGAGGAAAAGCCCTTACGAATAAGTCCTAGAGCAGTTAGGAGGACATCAGAAGGGGAAGGCCGGAGCCCAGGCGTGCGTGGTCTGCACCCGCCAGAAAAGAGGGGTGGGCCCCTCGGAGGCAGACGTTTTCTAGGGACGCGTCCTGGAAATGGCAGGACCTGCAGGTGCCTCGTGGCCAGCGTCTGGGGCTTGGGATCAGAGGACCAGGCTAGTGGTCCTCTCTCCGCCATCTGTTGCTCTGGAGATGCTGTGCCTCAGTTTTCTCACCTGCAAACGGGCAGGTCCCACCAATGAGGACCATGGGAGGGTTCTGTCGGCTGGAGAGTGTGGCGCGCTCTCCAGGCACGACGGTGTGGGTGCCGTGAGATGCCCATCAAAGGAGAAGAGAGAACGAGGGAGAAGGGACTGCAGGATTCTCACTGACTTCAGGAGGCAGGATGGGGTGATTTGAAAAGGGCCCCCGCCTCTGTTGACCTTCATTCACTTGTTTGTCTCACCGAGGTTTTAGGCATGCTCCCCATGTGCCAGGCTGGCACCAAGCTCAGTAGCTCGGGGCACGGAGGGTGGAGGAGTCAAGTGTGTAGGGAGAGAGACGGGAAGGCAACCAGGCCAGGCGCTCGAGAACAGGGTCTGCCGGCAGCCGCCCTCCGCCAGGATATATTGGACGAGGGACACTGACACCCACGATGGCCCTGGGGCCCCTCGAACAAAACAAAGATCAGCGTGAAGTCACCTGAGATTTTTTCCTCAAACAAAGCTCTACTTTCCCTTCTGGTTTATACACAAGCCAGGGAGCTGCGGAGAGTCCTAAACTTTCTTTGGGGAGTTCCAGAAATCCCGGAAGGAGTTCCACTTCCCCTACCCCCTACATCGGCTCAAATCTGACTCCTGAGGTCTACAGGACTGGACAAGGTCACTCCTTGTCGTAGACACAGAAGGGACTTACTCCCCAGAGTCCTTTCCCATGCTTCTGACCACTCTCTTTAAGAAGGCACATCAGAGAAGAGACAAGTCTGAAGTTTAGAATTATGTTCGAGAAGATTCCGCGTGAAGTGCAGGCAGTGACTCAGAAGAGCCCGCCACATCACCAGGCCTGCAGTGATGAGTGACCAGAAAAGAGCAGAATGGATGAGTCATCTGAGAGGAGTGCAATTGGTGGTAAATTGGTGATAAATTCCCCTTATAACCTTCCTTGTCACTCTTGCTAAAAGAGGTTCCCATGCGGGTCCCATACACAAATCTCTGTACCTTGAAAATACGAATCCCTGCTCCAGTGTTGGAATCCCTTTTATAGCTCCAGTTTATAAGCTTATAAGCTTATAATCCAGTTTATAGGCTAGGCTTGAATACCACCAGCAAAGGGGGACTCACTACCTCAAAAAGTAGTTCCGTCCATTACCAGACGGTTGTCATCATAAAGTCCCTCTTTATGATGGACTGAAACCTCACTCTTGCTACATCGGTGGGGAAGGAGAAAGGGCCAGGATTCTTGCTGGATGAAGTTAGGAAAGAAGTGAAGGAAACCTCCTTCCTCTTATTTGCTGGTGCAACCAAACATTTAATTACAAAAGCTTCTCTAAGGCAATGGATGTTAAAAATTAAGATGAATACACTCATTTTGGCCAATAGCACACACTGCTATTATTCTGAAAGTCCCAATTCATTACTGTATATTGTAATGGAACATTAACACTAGCATAACGACCTCAAGACCTGTCTTGCATGCACAATCAGTACGCCCTGCCCAGTCTCCTTTATACCCAGGAAAGAAAGGAAAAAACCCCAGATGCCCTCAGAAAATTGCCTTTCCAACGGAAACATTAACAGACCTTTAATTACAAGAGCTCACCATGCGCAGGCTGACGCCGCAGCTCAATCCGTGGGCCCAGCCCAGGGGTGTGGGGGCGGGGGGGGGGAGGCAGGGGAGAAGCTGGGGGTTCTCTAGATCTCCTGATCCACCTGAACACCTTTCAGCAGCTGTGTCTCCTCCACCCACCAGGGGCTACCTCAGTCTCCCTGCCCAGAGCGCTGGGAGAGCTGGCTAAAAGTTAGGCAGACACCTAGGGACTGTTCTCCATTGACTCCGCCCTTTGCCCCAGGAACATCCGGGTACCTTGGAGGCAAAGAGCAGCTCTCAAGTAGACCTTATCATCCTCTACTTGAAAACCTTTAATGGCTCCCATCACCCTTGGGATAAAATTCCAAATCCTGACAGAGGCCCAGCGGTGGTGTGGTTCAGTCCCAGACTAGCTCTCTGGCCTCTTCCTTGTCCCTTCCTACCACTCTGGTGTATATTCTCTATCTCTCTAAACTCTTCCCTGACTCAGGGCTCTTGCACATGCTGTTCCCTCCACACTGTTCCTCTCACTTCTGGACTGGCGAATTCTCCCTCCTTTGTCGGGTCTCAGCTTGAAGGTTCCCCCTCGAAGGGAGAGCCGGAGTGATAGGGACATATGAATGGGCCATGTTTCTCTCCAACCCACTCTAAATCAAGGCCTGTTCATCGCATCAAATCAACCGTGCGGCCTGAGAGCCAAGTCTTCTCAAACAGGAATTTTCTTAAAAGCACAGAAATATAATCTCATGCCCATCCTAATTTGTTAACATAATGAACTTGTGGACAGCAAAGAGAGGAGGTCCTCCTCCATCCCTGCCCCATGGCACTGTGGCCAGGACATGGATCTCTGGTCACAGACAGGTTTAAAAAAAATTTTTTTAAAGAGTTTACTTATTTATTTAAGAGATAGAGAGTGAGAGAGAGAAAGCACGAGAGGGGAGAGGGTCCGAGGAAGAAGCAGGCTCCCCGCTGAGTGGGGAGCTCAATGCAGGACTCGATCCTGGGACTCCAGGATCATGACCTGAGCCCGAAGACAGATGCTTAACTGTTACCCAGGTGCCCCCAGATAGCTTATTTTGTTTTAGGTGGGACAACATTCTGCAACAGAAATGAGTATTTTAGAATAGTATTTCCATTTCCCGCTTGATCTTTCCCTCATTTCTGTCACCCAGGCTGGTACTGTGTGGGGTGTGACCCCTCAGTCAATAATGACGTCAATATCATAGGTGGCAGCAGGAGTGGTGGCTAGAAAACCCCCAAAATGTGTGGGACACGAACCAGTGGGTCCTGGGCTTCACATCCCAGGGGGAGCCTTAGAGGGCTGGATCCCCAGGACCCAGAGGGAGTCCCAGAGAGCAGGCCGAGCCTTAACTTTCTCCTCGACGCCCCTGCATCCAGCCATATATGCCAAAGGTGGCCCAAAAGAAGTAGCCCCTCAAGGGCCCCCGTAGAGGGGACATGGAAGTAACTCGGTGGCCCCTGACATGGGGCCACGGCTGAAGATGGGGCACACTTGTCTCTGTCCCAGCAGGCGTCCCTAACACCTTAACACTACATAAGGGCCTTGAACTTAGAAACAGGCTCAGAAAAAGAGGGTGTAGGGGACTGGCAGGGGTTCAAGGGAGGAATTAAAGTCTGTGATACAAAAATATTAATATATATGTATTTGCTACCACATTCACTACCATATTATGATATGCATTTTATTTTATTTATTTATTTTTTAAGATTTTATTTATTTATTTGACAAAGAGACACAGCCAGAGAGGGAACACAGGCAGGGGGAGTGGGAGAAGGAGAGGGAGAAGCAGGCTTCCCGCTGAGCAGGGAGTCCAATGCAGGGCTTGATCCCAGGATCCTGGGTCATGAACTGAGCCAAAGGCAGACAGTTAAGGACTAAGCCACCCAGGTGCCCCTATGATATCCCTTTTAAATCAGGGGAAATGAAGGCCTTGAAGGATATGGATGCCAGCCGCCATGTACTGGACGGGTACCATGGACGAGGTACTTCGTAATGACCATGGGGCCGGGGTCTGCCTCTGTCCACCATAGGATTCCCCTGCCTGGCGCAGTGGCCGGCATCAAATTCGTGTTGGATATGTAATAATTAAATACACAATTGAATTTCCTGTGTGCATAATTCCTGCCATCTGATTTAATTCTCCTGGGACCTCCATGAATTTGGTATAATCATCACCCCTCATTTTGTAGACGAGGAAACAGCACAGAAAGCTGAGACAACTTGCCCAAAGTCCCCTAGCTACGAGAAACAAGCCTAGGATTCAGAGCTTAATTTTCCTCTGTGTGACGCCTGCTTTCAAGAAGGTGCTATGGACGTGTTGGGCTCAGCACAAACACCACGTCCTCTGAGAAGCCTTCCTTGATTCTCGCCCTGATCACATGTGTCATGGCCCCCTCTTTGGACCTCCTAAGGCTGACACCGCCTTGCCATCCTTCATGCCTGTGTCCAGGGTAGTCTCTCCAAGGCTGATGTGTTTATCTCTGCCCCTGAGGGCTCTGCGAAAGTTTGCTGGATGAGGGATGAACCCGGAGACTCTAGCAATGGGCCAGAGCTCTGGTCTGGGGTTGGGGGAGTGGGACGGGCAGGAAGTGGGCACTCACGACCTAGCTTCACTCCAGCAAAAGTGAATTGAAATCTGGCCCCCAAGGGAAAGGTCAGGGGGCACTAAGCTCCCAAGCTCACCTTAAGATGCTCTCAAAATTCAGCCTGTGGTGCTTGCTCAGACCTTTCAGGCTTGGCTCTTCCAGAAGACATCAAAGCTGAGGCCCAAACTGGCTCCCTTGCTTAACACTCCTTTTACTTGCTGCTCCCAGTAATATACTACTCCACCCATGACTTTCTGAAACAACGAAAATATAAAATTAAAGGGCCCGGCTATGAGGAGAAAGATGAATGATCAGGACTGATAAATTTGATTTAGTATCCATTTCTAAGTAAATGGGGGAGAGTTGACATTACCCAGAACACCGTGAACACAGATTCTTCTTTCCCAAGATTTCAGGGAACAGAAGGTCGAACAGCCCCCACCAACCCTTCGTTGATTTAAAGGTTTTCCAATTTGTAAACAAATATATTTAGAAAAAGACCCCCGGTGGGAGAACGAAGGAAACTGTTGTCACACATATTTTTCCCTGAATCTCCAAAGCCAGACTCTTAACCTTGGCTATCAAGATGGAGTAGCTATAAAAAAACATGAATGTTAATTCTGAAAAATCCCAACCTCACCATCCTTGGGGAAGTTGGATTTGCCGGAACCACTTTGCCCCTTGTGTCACAGTTGTCACTATACATGCGTTCATTAGCCTTCTCTCTAGACTGTCAGCCCTTTGAGGGAAGAGTCCATTAAACATTGGCATCCTTTGTCTTTCGTGATGCCTGAGTCCCGTACACGGCAGCGGCGAGCTAGTGGCCCCTGGCTAGTGGCCCCTGGCGGAGCACGGTGGGTGCCGGGGTTAAATGGGAGTGTCTACCCCCACCCCTGCCCCACAACTGGTAGAGGAAGGTTAGCTTGTATCTGGTGATGGGGAGAGTCAGGGTGACCAGCCATCCTGGCTTGCTGGGGACTGAGAGTTTCCCAGGATGGATAGTCGCGGCTGATCCGAGTCCTGGGACGGCAGTGATTCCCGAGTGTGGATAACTTGTCAGGAATGGCGCTGGGTAATTCACATGAATTGTGCCACTTAGATCCCATAAGAGCGCTGTGAGCTGGCTGTGATGGTCTCATTTTACAGAGGCAGCAATGAAAGCTCCGTCTTATGGCTCCAGCCACTGGCTCCTTACCACTTAGAATACCGATCTTTAAACAAAGACATTAATTATTTGTTGTTTCGTGGCACTGGGCTAGGTTGAACGCCTCTCTTCCTGAGGACCCTTCACTCCTCTCTGCACCCACACCCTTGCCATGTGACTTGGGTTTGGCCTTGTGACTTGCTTTGCTCAGCAGCATGTGGGCAGAAGTGTCCTATCCTCCCCCAGCCCCAGGAGAAGAGCAGATCTGGCCAACCTGCTGATCCTAGGAGCTGGGAGATACACGGAGCAGAACTGTCTCACCGAGTCGCACACTCGCAGTGAGAAGAGGTTCCCAGAGAAGCCCAGCTTAGATCAGCCAGACCCCTGCTGACCAGCAAGATGGGTAAGAGCTAAAGAAGAATTCTTTCTAAGCGCCTGAGTTTGGAGGTTTGTTATGCAGCTCTAGCTAACTGATATATCCACCATCTTGCCATAATGGTGGGGATGAGCAGATAACTAAAGGTATCTGATGAGCTAAGCTTATGCATTAAGTCTGGCTAAGTGTTCCAGATTGCTGGGTTTTTAAATTAAGGACTGTTGCTATTCCTTTCAGAGATATTTCTAAAGGTTTAGAAGGGAAGTGGAAGGAGGATGCTCACTGTGTGCCCAGGGCGGTGCTCAGTGTTTTCAAATGTTTCTTGCTTCAGTCAAGGGGTGTGGGTTCGCTGCCGGCCCTGAGTGAGCCCATCCCTTTCCAGGTCTTGTCGGCGTCCCCATGGCTAGCTAGCGTTTGGCACTGGCTGTGAGCGCTGCCAGGGAACCCAGAGCAGCTGTGTGTCAGGTTGATTTTGCACAAAGTTTCTAGAACCAGACCTGGGTTTCTGTCCACCTGCCTGCTTTGTGTGCTGTGTGAGCTTGGACAAGCTGCTTCACCTCTCTGATCTCAGCTGTCCCCTCTGTAAGAGAGTCACTGTGAACTCTGGATGCGGTGACGTAATGAGGGGCCTGGCACGGGGAGGCCCTCAATGAGGGGCATTTGTTATTACTAACACGGTACAACTGGTTAGTCTCCTGAAATCAGTCATCTCGAAATAGCAATCAGTTACTTTCAACAGAGTAAATATTTTTCTCCTTCTGCATCATTTCAAGCGTTCCCTCCTTAATTTTACAGTTGCACTTACAAAAGAGTTATTTACAGTGCAAAGGGACAGGATGGGCTGCCTCCTGGAAGCAGCTTCACAAATTCCCTCTGCTTCCTGTTAAGATATTAGCGCCCAGTAATTGTCGCTCTATATAAATGTGCAGCCTCGGCTGCAAACGCGCGCCCTGTAGTAATTGTGAGTTGTCTTGACGCTAATTACATAGGGGAGCCTGTTTAATTGCCAGTTAAATTGACTGTGTGTGTTTTCTCTAATCTGTGTTTCCGGGCAAGTTGGATGACATCAGCTCCTCGTTGGACTAAGCCTGAATTTGGAAGACCCGGAGAGGCCGCTGCGGGGAGGAAAAGTGAGGTCGGTGGAGGGCGGGTGGAGAACGGCAGCCAAAGACCACGGGACTGTGTGTGGTTCATGGAAGCCAGCCTGGGTCTCCTGGGATTGAGGAAAGGAAGCTGATCTGGAGGAAAATTGAGTTTGGGCCTCCCAGGGCAGGACGCACCTCTGCTGAGCCCACATGACAGCACCCAGATCTGCCAGAGTGTTGCTGGCCCCCTCCAGGCCTCTGCTGATGCTGGTCCTTCTGCCTGGAGGAAGGGTCCCAGTCCTGGGTCCCCCACCCTTCTGACTCCACATCTGTAGTGTCATTTAATGCCACCTTTTCCATGAAGCCTTTCTTGATTTCCCAGTTGGGAGAAAGGATCCTTCCTTTCTGGTCCAAATCCCCAGAACTTCTCTGTCTTCTGAGTCCATGCCCACTTTCCTCCTTGTATTTGAACTAACTGAGAACCAAAATATGAGCTCCCTGAAGATGGGTCATGCCTCTTACAGAGTGAGTGCTAAGCAACCAGAGGCAGGAATCAGGAGAGAAGGGGGAGAGAGGAAGAGGTGGGGGGGGGGGGGGGGGAGGGGGGGGAGGGGGGGGGGGGGGGGGGCCAGGGGGGGGAGGGAGAGGTGGCAAAGGAAGAAAGAAAAATTGAGGAGTAAGAATAGCAATTAATACTTTGTGGTGTGTGTGTGTGTGTGTGTGTGTTCATTCACCAAGCACTGTCTTAAGTACTCCGTCCTTGTTAATTTCATTAATCTGCCCCACAATCCTGACGTAGGCTCCCTTATCATACCCATTTCATAGATGAGGGAACTGAGGACTTTGAGAAGCTAGGCAACTTGTTAACAGAGCTTAAGTGGTGGATCCAGGGCTACCTGGAAGCTTTCAACTCCAAGGCTGAGATATCTTGAAAGAAGGAAGGGAGGGTAGGAAGAAGGAGGCCAGGAGGGAGGGAGGGAGGGAGAGAGGAGGAGAGCTGAATTCCATAGCATGAGTTCTCCTGATGTTTAAAAACCTCTCCAGCCTTCCACACACGCTTTCTCCTTAGCTCAAAAGCTAAATTAGAGTGGATTGCACTCTCCTCACTTTAGTAATTTAGATAAAAGTAAAATTTTGTCTGAGAGCAGAAGCAATTATAGCGCGGGTTTTGTGATTAACTTGATTAACACTGTTTCACTCTAAAAATGATCCCCCCCTCCCTTTGCTGGCATACTGTAATCAGAGCCCGGTCTTTCAACTATGCTACAGCTGCTCTCTCTCCCCCCCCAACTCCCCAAAAAGGATTTTGACATAAATACTTATTAGGGAGAACTCTAGGCTCTGGCTGGAACCGTTGAGCAAGGAGGAGGGAACCATCTCTCTCCACATTAGCATCTGTAGCCGGTTAAAAGGCTGTCGCCCCGCTACCACCAGTTACTGACAAAGATCCCAATTATGCGCCAATGAAATATACATACATGATACAGGAGGGCTTATACATTTTTAATTCTTTTTTCAAAGAGAAAACGTTCAGAGCAAACTCTAATTAGAGATTTCGGTGCTTTAAGAGGAAAATGATATGTGGTTTCAAGAAAGATTATTTGGGGTTATCGGTGGGCAATTGTGAATCCTTCCAATCCCAGGGCTCTGCTCCTGAGAAAGAGACTGGAGCCCACTGGGGGACTGGGCTGTTATGGAAATGCTGAGCTCTTTGAGATGGGAATCCCAGGTGGGTTTGGGGTTTGGGCACCTCACCTCCTCCCCTGGGACGCTCCTCTGGGCTCCTGGTACCCACACTCTCCTCAGTTCTCAGAGAGCTCAGGTCCCTTGCCTAAGACCACAGAGTGCTCAGTGGTGGAGTCAGATTTGAACCCAGGCACGCTGACTGCAGAGCCCAGCTTACTCTCCTGGCTGTGCAGACATTTGGAGAATCAGAATGTTACAGCTCAGAGCGACTGTGGAGAGGAGTGACCACTCCACTCAGCAGCAGAGGAAACTGAGGCTCCAGAAGGGGAAGGGACTCATGTCTGGCCACAGAGCCTCCAGTCTGAGGTAGGCTGGATGCCTGGCTCTGGCCAGCCTTCCTCTGTTCTGACCTGTATGAACTGGATTTTGTCCGCAGCCCCCTCCCCAAATTCATATGTTGAGGACTGTATTTGGAGATCAGGTCTTTAAGGAGGTGATTAGGTTAAACGCGGTCATGAGGGTGGGGCCCTAATCCAATAGGACCAGTGTCCCTATAAGAGGAAGGGACCCCGAAAGTGTCCTCATGCAGAGAAAAGACCATGTGAGGACAGAGCGAGAAGGTAGCCACCTGCAAGCCAGAAACCAGCCCCGCTGACACCTGGAGCTTGGACTTCCGGCCTCCAGAACTGCGAGGAAGGAACTTTCTGTCGTGGCAGCTCCCGTCTGTGACATCTGCCGGGCAGCCCGACTCAGACAGTGTCTAAGGCTTGCCAGCTCTAGCGTCCGCTCTTGCCCCGGGCGGGAACAAACACAGGAGGGGGCTCCTTTTCCTGGAATCCACAGGCTTTTCCTAGAGATGTGTTTGCCATTGCTGGCTTCTGGACCGGCTCTAAAACCTTTTCGGGCCCTCCGAGACCAGCGTGGACAGAAGTCCCCCATGTCACAACTTCCCCCTGTCCCTGTCTCTGCGGTTTATCTAGAACCGAGTTTCTGCACGTTCATGTCATGGATGGGCTCAGAGTTTTCAGTCCGTCTTGATCTCCCATGTATGTGCTCCATGCAGGCAGTCACATCTGGACACAGAGAGCCTTCTCTCTGTCTTTCTCACCCCATGCACCGCAGTGGTGTGCCCCCCGGGGGAGGCAAAGCAGAAGGGACATTGGGATGTATCACAGGAGGTCTGGGGGTCCACTGGATTCAAATCCCAGCTCAGCCCCCTCCTCAGCTTGGTGGCCTCCAGCAGGTTCACGGACGTCTCTGGGCCTCAGTTTCCCAATCTAAAACATGAGGATGTTTTAGATGACATGTCTGTAATCGTACAGACCTCCGAGGACCAAAGTTCTATCAGGTTATTCGTTCAAGGCACACAGACCGGGGCACGGAGTCGACTGCCCACATAGCGCAGTAACTGTCACTACGGGCGTGCCTGGGCTGAATTGGTCCTTCTGCAGGGTAAAGCTGGTAACACAGCTGCGGTTTCATATGTTCCAACCTAGTATCTACCGAGCGCTCAGCAGCTAGTAGATGCTGTACTTGGCAGACGCAGCCTGGGTAGGTGTGTGCGGAGGGGGATGCCCAGAGAGGGCCGGGCCGCAGCTGGTGGAGAGCGGAGCAGGGATTCAAACCCAGGCCTCCTGGTCCTCAGCCTCCCGGACACGCAGACATCCCCTGGCAGCCCGAGCCCCATCTCCGAGCCCCGGGTCCAGCTGTCTACCCTGTGCCTCTCTCCTCCCTCCCAGAGGGAGGCAGCCAGCCAGCCCGTGGGCTGAGAGGCAAGGCTGGCAGAGCTCATCCTCTTCCTCTCCGTCCCACTGTGGTGAGGGGCCCACAGGGCTCCATCTCCACCACCAGGGCCCTCCGGCCTCATCGGCCCCCTCCCATCCAGCCCTCAGTTGGCCTCCTGATTTCCCATCCCGTGCCACCAGCCTCCTTCCTGCCTTTCCTGGGGCGGGCTCAGGCCTGGCACCACTCCAGGACGGCTTAATCAGAATAAATCCCGAGAAAGCACATGTATTATTTATTCCAGCAAAGGTTAAATAATTTGATGAATTTCTCAGGACGCTGCCGGAATGCTGATGGCCTCTTGGAAAAAAAAAAAAAAACCTCACACACATACAAACAACAACAAGGAAAAAACCCAACACATTTCCCTACACACACACACACACACACACACACACGTGTGCAGCAGCTATGGTCACTTGCCCCACGTTGGCTCACGCAGGACATGGGTTGGGCAGCTTGGTGACACCAGCACTGGGGCCCAGGAGAGGACACAGATTTTCCTTCGCGGTGACTGGAGATGACAGCTCCGCCCCCCCGGCCCCTCTGGCAGGATGCATTATCTGGAACCATGCCTTTGATTCTGCAAACAGCTAAGGAAAGCCTATTGATTCACCCACCCCAATGATGGCCTTGCCTGAAACGTATTTGTTTATGGAGTTCCTGGCCTTTGAGGCTCTGGGACCCTTGAGATCAAAGAAGGGACTTTCGGGGAGACAGGAGAGCATGGGGAGAGCCCTTGCCTGAGGACCGTGGGTGACCAGGCTCGTCTTGCTCACAGCCTCTATGGCCAGTTGGCTCACCTAAGCCAAGTGGGGAGGCCAGACTCAGAGGCAAGTTGAAGCAGGTAACAGGTATCCCCTGTTCTCATTCCTTTCCTCCCCTTCTCCGCCCCCTAATCCTTCTCCTGGCTCCCAGAGTGGCTAACAGCCACTTACCACTTACAATGTGCCAAGCAGGGGGCTCAGTGTTTTATGTCCATCGTATCCTGACCTCGCAACAGGCCTGGTGAGCTGGGCACTTGCATTTAAATCTCCATTCAAGACATAAATAGTCCCGGAGAGGTTCAGTAAGTTGACAAAGGGCACAGAACCATCAGGGAGAGCCAGGCTTCTCGCTACCTCTCTGGGCACCAGGCCGGCACTCTCCGCAGGGGGAAGGAGCGCAGGCTCTGGAGGCAGATGACCGAGGGGCAGAGCCTGTTTCCACACGGAGATGGGGGGGCCATGTGATGCTGCGGGAAGTCCTCAGCACCCTGTCCCTGTAAAATGGAGATGCTCCTCCTCCCTGCCTCCTGGGGTTGGGGAGAGGATTGTGTGGGTTCACGTCATGAACGATGCTGAGAGCTGTGACTTGCACAGACGCAGAGCAGAGCGCCACTGACCGCCCTTGTCTTGGCTGCGCTGCTGTAACCAGCAACCACACCCCATGAATTTGACACATGCTTCTTGGTCACCTGGATTCATCTAGTCCTGAATTCCCACACCCATTTTTACAGACAAGGAAAGAGCCGGAGAGGTCTGGTGGAGGTTTGCCCAGTTTCAGAGGACCTGCAGGGAGGCAGTGGACGTGGGGATGGAGGGTATGCAGTCCTTAGGCCTCACAGACCTGGACAGGAGTCAAGCCTAGTTCTCTGATCTTCCATTTCTCTTCAGGGGAAAATACAACCTTTGTCATAGAGTTTTTCCTTCTGTGGACCTGGCAGTAGGCTAAACACTGCACAGGCGTTTCAGACTTGACCTTATTCCATGGGGATGTCCCGCCATCCCTGGTGTGTGGTACTCAGCAGATCCTGGCCGCCACTACCCTCGCACTGAACCGTCCTCCCAGCCCACCCAAGTCTGCTGCCCTAAAAGATCCCTCCCTCTGCCTCTTTGCTTCTTTGGGCCCTTAACCTCCTTATCCCATCCCCACCAATGCCCTCCCGACCACTCCCCCAAACTAAAATTTGTTCTAATTTCCTACTCCAGAGGCGCCTGGGTGGCTCAGTTGGTTAAACGACTGCCTTCAGCTCCGGCCATGATCCTGGAGTCCCAGGATCGAGTCCCGCATTGGGCTCCCTGCTCAGCAGGGAGTCCGCTTCTCCCTCTGACCTTCTCCCCTCTCATGATCTCTCTCTCATTCTCTCCCTCACGTAAATAAATAAAATCTTTAATTTCCCACTCCACTGTTGCCCTTGAACTTTTCTTCTCCTTGTTCAGTCTTTTGGACCTGACCGTGGAGCCTGCCCTTTGGTCTGGAGCCTGCTGTCCTCAGGGACACTGCCTTCTGTCCCACTTAGTTTAGTGCTCTGTTCCTTGGCAGAGGACAGATGTGTCTTCCTTTGGTTTTTCCTGGGTGGGATGGGGGGGGGTGGTCCATGGACACTCTATGAAGCTGCTGAGCTTCTGAGGATAGAGGGTGGAGGCTTCACAAGCCGCCCCCGGACTGAGTGTTCCTCCGAGGCCAGCATGGGGTTCACCTCTCTGTTTCTGGCAGCCCTTCAAGGGACCCAGCACACAGCAGGTGTCCAGAAAATGTCTGCCAGGCCCCAAGCTAAGCCTGGACCCAGGGCCCCCAGCATGGTTCCCACAGCTGTTAATCTTTCCAAACAACATCCTGCCCTGAACACAGAGGATGTAATTTATCGAATTAGAGCCTACATTGGAGTCATTTCAGAATGCAGTTCTTCAGCGTATTTGTGTTAGTCGTGAATACTTCTGAGAGCCACCTTGTAGGGTGGAACTGAATGTTAATCCACTGGTCATGTGGTCAGAGTGCAGCTCTCTGAGAAGCATCCAGATTATAGGATGCCTATACAGGCTTCTTCTCCATGATCTCAATCATCCGTGAAAGGTGAGAAGAAGCGGTGGAAAAGCTACCAAGATGGATGTGGAACAGTTACCAGAACAGCATTGATCCACGGGCATTGCTTCAAACTCTGGGTGAATAACATGTACACCCAGCTTTCCACTCATCCATCCATCCACCCACCCACCCATCCACCCACTCACCCATCCACCCATCCATTAATCCACCTACCCATGCGCCCATCCACCCATTGATCCATCTAACCATCCATCCAGCCATCTAGCCACACACAAGGTAGATGAGGGGTCAGCCACAGTCCCTGCTTGCCACAGTGCATTGGCTTTAATGCTTCCAAAGGATTTTAAGACCCTTGTATTAGTCTGGTTGGACTGCCTTAACAACATTCCACAGATTCAGTGGCTTAGACAACAGAGTGTCTTCCTTTGTCTTTCCTTTGGGGGCTGGAAGTGTGAGATCAGGGTGCCCGCATGGTTGAGTTCTGTTCTCTCTCCCTGGCTTACAGACAGCCCCCTTCTCTGTGTGCTCACATGGCCTTTCCTCAGTGCATGGTCATGAAGAGAGAGCCTCTTCCCTTCTTCTTCGTATAAGGCCACCAATCCTATTAGGTGAGGATCTCACCCTTATGGCCTCATTTAACCTTAATTGCCTCCCGCAAAGCTTATCTCCGAGTTCAGTCACATTAGGGATTAGGGCTCCAACTTGAATTTGGGGGAACACAATTCAAACCACTGCAACCCTCAAGGAACAGGAAAACCTTACTGAGCCCTCTCCTCCCACACTCACAGCTTAGCAGGATACAAATGAAAAAAATATCAGCTAGTCTACTCTTTGGCCTGGACTAATTCTCTCCACAAGACCATGGGAAGTAAGAAGTGCAAGCTGGAATATTTGGCATCAAGCACATGTGAATTTAATTCCAGGCTCTGTCTCTCAGCTGGATAAATGAGAGCATTTAATCTCACATTAAATCTAGAAACTAGGCATCTAGTTTCTCCATCTGCAAAATGGGCCTAATTAAAATACCTACTTCATAAGATGAGGTCCCTTATGTTAAGCACACAGCATAGCTTCCGAAGTAGGCATTTAACAACTTGCAAAGTTGACTATTAGGAAGGGGCCCAGGCCCAGAAAAGAGCATTTCGTAAAGGTGAGAGGCAGCCGAGTATAGTGATTAAGGGAGAGAGCTCTAGAGCCAGACATTCGGAGTTTAAATCCTAGCTTTGCCTCTTCTTGTTGAATGACCTGTGGCCTGTGCCTCACTTTCCTTGTCTGGAAATATGGAGGCACTAACAGCAGCTTATCTCATGAGAATGGTATGACTTAATACCTCCAAGTTAAGACAGTTAACACTAAAAATATTGGCTATGATGATCTGAGATCCAAGGAACTGTGGCTAATCTCCAGGGGGCAACATTGCTTCCCCTCAGATGCACTCTGTTAATTCGCAATAATTTTTATTAACTTACACCCCTTGCTGGTGTGAGACAAGGGGCACTCCCCGAGGCGTGTCCCCATGTCTTCCCTCCCTCTGCATCTCACCCGGGCGAGCTCTGCCTGGGCCAGGAGCAAAGGCCCTGGGGCAGATTCCCTAACAGCCCCGGAGCCCACTAGATCCAGTGGGCCAGGCCCCAGTGGAAAGATATGATTGGAGAGATGACATGCTGTTCCCCCTTTTTAATTACCACTTCCTTAATTGAGTCACAAGTGGTGTTTGTGTTGCCATCAAACCCACGAGGACCTTGTTGTTTATGTGAATGACTCTCAGTGGAGTGACAGCACTGAAATGTGAGATGTTCTGTTTGTACCAGTTTTAACAAAGTGGCGGGTGTCGGCTACACATTTCCTTCTTAACACATGGCCTGGGAGCTCATAACGGGGGCTGGTCTTCCCTTTGCAAAGGATGACATGAAACAGAACAGAACCTGGTGTCACAGGACCCTGGAGCCAGGGGACATTGGAGCCATGGAACCTTAGAGTCTTTGAGCCCTAGAAGGTCTCCCACCTGCTGCTAGATGCTCCTAGAGATGGCGAGCTTTGTATCTTCTAAGGCATCTCCTTTCCTGCTGAGCCCCCCGGCTGTTGGGAAATCTCCCTTGCTCATTGAGCTCCTCTCTGCATTTCACGGACGCTGAGTCCTCTGAAAAAGTCCTCTCTGGAGGGACAGATTGAAGGGGGCCAGGACACATGGAGACTCAGATTTAAGTCAGCAGCTACATACCAAGATTTACTAGGGGCTGTGCTTATGGCGGCAGCTACAGAGAGGACAAAAGGTGGTTCCACCAGGACTCTGTCCTCGAGAAATCCCCACACAAGCAGGCAAGGGCCACACCCACGGAACCATAGTGGTGGTACTTGAGAGAATTAAGAGCAGGGTCTGGCGGCATGTATTCTACACGTAACCAGGGAAGGAAATCAGGGAAGGCTTCCTGAAGGAGGAGGGAACATGGTATGAACTGGGCCATGAGGGATGAGCACAGTGAGGAAGGATAGGGAGGAGGAGGAGCAAAGGGAACAGGCAAGGTCTCTAACCCTCAGTGTGTGGAATGCAGCTATGTCCCATGCACTGTCCCCTCACACGCCCCCTGAGACCCCGGCCAGCCACCAGCCCAGGAGGAGGCTGTGTCTGTGGAGCTTCCAACTTATTTATTTATTTTTTCGGTTTATGAAAAGATAATTCGGGAGACATTATTTCAATCAGACCCCTACGCAGTTGAGGAATGCTAATGCTTCCTCTATTAAAAAGGTGTGGAATAATTAGGATGCTGATGAAGACTGGGGGCGAACTCTGGAGAAATCCATTACCCAGTGCTCAAGGCTTTTCCCGTCCCCTCCGTATCCCCGAGTGACAAATTAACATGAAACAGAACAACGGCTGCTAACACTTAGGGCACGTTTAGCTCGGATTGGAAGCTAGGATTTTCAGAAAATGAAGATTCTCATGGCTCAACCTTGGAACAAATTGGGATCGCAGAAAGGAGCCAGAAGAGGCTGAGCATTGTAGAGACCAAGGGCCAAGGTGGGAGGCACAGACACTCGAGGCCATGGGACCAGCACTAGGATTCGGGAAAGAGGTCTGGGTTTTGATCTTGTGGACTTGCAGTGTGACCTCGAGGTACCACAACCTTCTATTTGGGGACAGTGAAAGAGAGAGCCTCATTAGACGGAAGAAACAGGGAAGTCTTCAAAAAAACATAAAAATAATAGTAATTAACATTCACAGAACACTCTTTATGAGCCAGGCACTGTTCAAAAGTTTTACTTGTTTGAATTCATTTAACACTCCCTACAATCCGCTGGAAGTAAGTACTGGTATTATCCCCATTTTAAAGATGAAGAAATTGAGGCATAGAGCACATAAGCGACCTGGGAAGTGGCAGAAGAGAAATGGGAACTCAGACATAACCATGAGCAGTGTCATAGCTAGAACTGCGACTTCCCAGGATAGGGAGTGTGGCACAGACCATGAAAGGCCTTCCAAATCAGGTTTACGGGCTGAGTGAGTCCACCTAAAAGATGTTGAAGTCCTAACCCCCTACCTGTACATGTGACTTCCTTTGGAAATAAGGTGTTTGAAGACGATCCAGTTAGGGGCACCTGGGTGGCTCAGTGGGTTAAGCCTCTGCCTTCGACTCAGGTCATGGTCTCAGGGTCCTGGGATTAAGCCCTGCATCAGGCTCTCTGCTCAATGGGGAGCCTCCTTCCCCCTTTCTCTCTGGCTGCCTCTCTGCCTGCCTCCCTGCCTACTTGTAATCTCTCTCTCTCTCTGGGTCAAATAAATAAATAAAATCTTTAAAAAAAAAAAAAAGGAAAGAAAAAAAGAAATGATCTGGTTAGGGAGAAGTCGTGAGAGCCGGCCCTCCTTCAGTAGGACCAGCGCCCTCGTGAAAAGGGAAAATTCGGCCACAGAGATAGAAACACACAGAGAGCAAGGTGAAGACACAGGGCAGAATGCCATCTACCAGCTGAGGATGGCCCAAGGCTCCGGAAAGCTAGGAGAAATGACAGAACATGCGCCCTCCTCACCCTCAGAAGGAACCAACTCTGTCAGCACTTTGATCTTGGGTGGACTTCCCAGGGACCCGGGCAATGGAGAGCTACTGCAGATCTCGGAGCCAGGGAATCACATACAACTGGCACTTGAAAAAGATGACTCCAGTGGCATGGAGACCTGGGATCTGGAAGGGCGGAAAAGGGGGAGGCAGAAGAAGAGCTACCACGATCTTGTATGAGATGATGTGAGAACCAGCTGGGGACTGCGTGGGGACCGTGGGGGTGGTGGCAGGAATCGTGGCATCGGCAACAGGAAAGGGATAGTGCCCCCTTGCAGGTCTGTGGTAATAATGACGTTAAATAACTGTATTCACTAAATCAACTACGCGCTTTCATCGCTTCGTCCCCAGGGAAGACTGAAACGCTCTGAGTTAATATCTAAAAGAAAAAAAAAATGGAATTCAGGGATCAAACAACTTTTTTGATGACGGAAGTGTTATTTCTACCAAGCTAAGACATCAAAGCCTGTGAATGGCGCTTTTTAGGTAATATGAAAGTGGGCTCTAAATAATGTTCAACTATTTCTCTGCTTTTCCCCGGGGATCACAGATAGTCGATCCTAGAGGAAGAACACCAGTGATGCCCTGAGCCACCCTGCTCGCCGGGAGGACCAGTGGGTTTCCCTGGAATGCAACCGTTGCAATAAGTTGCATTTAGCAGCCCAAGCATTAAAATTCATTGTTCTAGGCGTAACATGCATTTCTGTAGATTACATTGTCTAAAAGCGTGACAAATAATTGAACTACGTTCTGACAGTTCTATCCACTTGGATGGCCCTTGCATTATGAAATATATCTGCATTATGACAAAGTCACCTGTCGAGTGAGTTTCTGAAAAGCAAATTTCATTTCCTCACTATTAAATGGCAAAAAAACTTTCCAATCTACTTGTAACAGTGAGCTTCTGCTGGGTAACAAACCATCCCAAGGCCTAGTGGCTCATAACAACCACCATTTTATGATTGCTCATGAATCTGTGGGCTGACCAGACAATTCCGCAGTCAGCTGGTGGGTTGGCTGTCAGTTGGTGGGTCTGGAATGGGTATTGGCTAGAGGGAGCAGCCACCTGTCTCTGCCCATCCAGTAGACCAGGCCAGGCCCCCTCACACAGCCCTCAGAGTTCCCAAGTATATTTTGCAAGTCTCTGCTGGGCCAATATTGGCGAAAGCCCCATTAGTGGAAGCAAATCACATAACCACACCCAGTTCCCAGTTCCCGGAGACATTCTGCCTCTAGAAGGGAGGAGAGGTAATATCACTTTGCAGGTGGGTATGCTACAAGGATGGGCGAAGTCTGGGCCAGTCTTGCAATCTACTATCCTCTTTCTCCTCGTAAAAATAAAGGAGGCTAGCATATTTTAACTTAACTCTGTGCCAGCATGGTTCTGTATAAGTTAGATCTCATTTAAGCAGAGCAGTTATGTAACTTAAGATCACACACCTAGTCATCCCTGGAGTCAAGATTCAACCTCAGGACTGCTTAGATCTTGTGCTATTTGTTTCTGTCTCCCAGTGGTCAAGTTGAATTTATCATTTTTGGGTTTTTTGTTTTTTTTTTTTAAAGATTTTATTTATTTATTTGACAGAGAGAGATCACAAGCAGGCAGAGAGGCAGGCAGAGAGAGAGGAGGAAGCAGGCTCCCTGCTGAGCAGAGAGCCCGATGCGGGGCTCGATCCCAGGACTCTGAGATCATGACCCGAGCCGAAGGCAGCGGCTTAACCCACCGAGCCACCCAGGCGCCCCATCATTTTTGGGTTCTTAGAGCACATTATTCAACTCTTCATTATATTTTAGTTTCTGTTCGATTTTCTTTACTGTTAGTCATCCCATCTCCACTTGCCTACCTCCAGGGACAGGAAACTCACTACCTATCTGGTTAACCTACTTAGAGTTAAGAGCCCAATCTATTACAAGCGTCTTTAAAATCAAAATGAGATGCTAAAAACCCTGGGTGGGAATGAGGGGAGTTGACAAAGTTCTGCTGTAAGTTTTCTTTTCTGCTTTTGTATCTACAGTTTATCTTTCTGAGCTGCCTGGTTTTGTAATTGTGGTTATCTTTTGTTCTACATTATTTGGAAAATGCAATTTGCATTGAAAGAACCGACAGAGGAAACTTTTGATTAACTAGGTGAGGATTTTTTTTCCTTAAAGAAAAGAAAGATAAGAAAACAAATGTTTGAAAAGGCTTATTTGTAAAACAGGAACACTGATCATCGCCTGCCTGGAACTCCTAGGGGCCATTCTCTTGTGGTCGTCGCTGACAGTACACATTCTGTCTGGGAAGGCCAGGGCTGCGTGTGGGGGAGGATGTTTGTGGAATCATTCATTCATTCATCCATTTATTCATCCAACATGAATAGAGGTTACTATACTCAGGACACTTTACTGGGTAAACTAGAGAGTATACGGATTATACATAGCCCTTACTCAAGGCTTTCCAGAGCCTAGAAGGGGAATAAGGCAGACGGATCTGGCCTGAGCAAAAAGGTGCCAGGGGCTTCTTAAGGGTACCAAGAGCAGCAGGGGCTCAGAGGAGGATGGGATTACATTGCGCCGGATCATTTGTGGGTCTCTCCCCTTCATTTGAAGGCAGGAAACTGCTCATTACACCCTGCATCAAATTATTAAACTGGGCCCTTGAGGGCTACCCTTCTCTAAAAGCCCCCCCCCAACAACAACAACAACAACAACAACAACACACACACACACACACACACACACACACACACAATGTGAAATCTCAAAAGTCAAAGCTGTTCCTATGCAAATTCAAAACTCAAAAGGACCCAGAGATGAGCAGCCCTGTGGTCAGCCTCCAGTGGGTGGAAGGAGCGGCTCTGGGTGGTGGTGATGTTGGGAGAAATCAGTCTCGAAGCCGGGGCACTCCGTGGGCTGCTTCAGCTTCCCCCCTGCAGATGGTGTCAGATGTTCTCTCAATAAAAATTACCACCGGGCAAACACAAATAAACTTAACGGATTTAACTGACAGAGTTAAACAAGCAGAAGATAGGATTTCTCTTAATGAGAATCAACTACTTGCATATGAAAAAGATTTAAAACTGAGGCTCCAAAAACTCACAGAAACTTGGAACAGACTCACAGAACTGGATGGGGAGACGGTGGGGGGGGGGAGCCCTCCAGGCTGGAAAACTCCGTCTGGAAGGCGGGTGCTGCTGGAGGACAAGGCCACGCAGCAGGAGGCAGTGGGAAAGGCACGGGTGGTGGGACATGGGCCTGTCATGGGCTCCGGCTTCCAGCCACGGACTGGCAGACCAGGAGATACCAGTAAAGGGCTTCAGCAGGAGGGGGTTAAATGAAGTCTGTGCCTTTGAAAGATAACTCTACTCCCCTGCATGGACGGGGAGAGGCGAAGAAACCGGTCAGAAGGGGGTTGTCAGGCTGGGAGATGATCCAATATCAGGTTTAAGAGTAACGTCAGAACCTGGCCACTGCCACTGCCTAGCTGGTGAACTTGGCCCTTACCTTATCACAGCGCTTTAGAGAACAACACCTCCCTAGCA
Source organism: Lontra canadensis (assembly GCF_010015895.1). NCBI lineage: Eukaryota > Metazoa > Chordata > Mammalia > Carnivora > Mustelidae > Lontra > Lontra canadensis. The sequence continues at coordinate 1,703,355 of NW_022631024.1, read as the reverse complement.
GGGTCTGTATAAGGATTCTAGGAGGTAAGACTAATGTACTATTTTAACAAATATCTCCCTAGAACCTGCCACAGGTCAGGTACTGTTCACAGCACCGAGGGTGCAGTAGTGAACAAGACGGATACAACCCCCTTGGGGCGCCTGAGTGGCTCAGTCCAGTAAGCGTCTGCCTTGGCTCAGGTCATGATGACAGGGTCTTGGGATTGAGTCCTGCATCCGGCTCCTTGCTTAGCGGGGAACCTGCTTCTCCCTCTGCCTCTCTCCCTGCTCATGCCGCCCCCCCCCACTCTGACAAATAAATGAATAAAATCTTTAAAAAAAAAAAAAAAGATTGATACAGCCCTGCTCTTGGACAGTTATGTTCTCATGGACCTTCAATTCTAATGCAATTGTCTGAACTTCCTGTTTGCCATGAACAGAAACGCAACTTGCTCCGGGAATGGACTGGCTCAGAGCATCAGGTGTAGCCCACTGAAGCCGAGGAAGGGCTGAAGGGACCAGGGTCTTGGCATCTGGAACTGAGGACTGGGTTCTGAACGACCAACTGTCCCTCTGCAAGTGAATCTTGTCTCTGCCTTTCCGCATGTCGGCTTCTTTCTCTCCTGGCCCGGGAAGCCATCCTGCTGGGGTGGGGACCTGGCCACCAGCAGCCCCAGCTTCCCAAGCCCAAAAGAGAAAGTGCTTCTGTCTCCTGGCACCTGCATGGCCATCCCAGAGAAGGTCCCTCTAGACCCTTCTTGGGTCACCTCCCCCCACCCCCAGAACTAATTAGTTATTGTCTCCAGGACGATGAAGAAGCACGATTGGCCAGTGGGGGTTTCCTGCGTACCGCCATCAGTGGTTCCACCAGAAACACATGGAGACGAGAAGGAATGTTCCCACGATAGAAGGGAAGCAAGGGGACCAAACAGCAGATGTCCTCCCATGAAGTACATTCCCCAGGGTATGTGTGATAAGGGGTGGCCTGAAGTGGCGATCGTCCTTAGAAAGCACTGGGAGAAAACTCAGGTTGTCTTTATGTTTTGCTAATGGAAAAACTAAGGGCCCAAAGAAGGAAAGGACCGATCTTAGAAGCGGGGATGCAATCTTCTTCGGAAAGTCCAGTCTGGGATCTCGGATGCTCCTCTTTAACCAGCTGAGTCACCGGTGGAGAGGGGCCACCCACTGGACCTCTGGATCTCAAGCCCAGAGGGGGCCGCTGAGAGCCACCCAGGGGTGCTCACATGGCCGCCATAGGATTAAGTAAGAGGGCGAGAACAGCACACAAACACAGGGCAGAAACTGAGTCCTGGCAGCTGCAGCTGAGTCTGGTCCACAGATGTTTTGCTTGGCTCATCCAATGTTTGCAAAGAGTTGAGCCAACATTTAATAATTGGAAGATTTTACACTAAAAATGCAGATTTCTGGCTCCGCTTGAAAAAAAGTCAAGATATCTGACAGCAGCAGATCTGAATTCCCACGTGGCAGCCATCATTCGAAACCGAGTCGTGACTGTCCCTTTAGACAGGGCCGGTGCCCGCCACTGCCCCCCACTGTCCCCACCACTCCCTCTTGTCTCTGTCACTGAGGTCAAGACATAGGCACTGTTTTTCACTGTGCTTGCACTGTTGTTTTTCCATGGTGGAGAAATGTATCTCTTTCAGAATGCAAAATCAAATACAATTGGGGGTGGGGGTTCACACGATGTTTCTTATACCCAGTGCACTTCTATTCCTGGCCCTCCTAGGCATTTCAGCTTACGAATATTGTTGTATGGGATTATTACTTTTATTAGGTTATTATTTCCCAACCAAGAGAACAACAGGCAGGCATGACAGTAACCTTTCTAGAAATAACAATAGCAAGCAATTTCTCAGCATTCAAATGCCAGACACCATTTTAAGCCCTTTACATACAGTATTTCAGTGAATCCGCAAAACAACCCTATAATATGGGTGCTGTTATTCTTCTCATTTATAAATGGGGAAACTGAGGCACAGAGAGGTTAAGGAACTTGCCCAAGGTTAGCGTTGCAGGGATTTGAACCCACATCACCGGGTCCCAGAGTCCAGACTCTTAACCAGAAATTCTATCAAGATTGCCGATGGGGACACCTGGGTGGTTCAGTTGGTTAAAATCTGACTTGGTTTCAGCTCAGGTTATGATCTCAGGGTCATGGGGTTGAACCCCGCATCAGGGTCCACACTGAGCATGGAGCCTGCTTGAGACTCGCTCTACTTCTGCCCCTCCCCCCCCATTAGTGCATGCTTTCTTTCTCTCTCTAAAATAAATAAATCTTAAAAAAAAAAGATTGCTGATGCATGTATGTGTGGGCGGACAAAGACTGTGTGTTCTTGCATCTGTATACAAGTGTAAGTCATAATGCTGTAGGTTGTACAGGTCGGCCTGCAGGATGGCTGCATGGAAAGGACCAAAATATCATGGAGTTGAGAGCCGAATTCCGCTCTGGAAAGCAGACTGCCTGGATCTCAGGCGTGAGTCCACTGCTCACCTGGGCAATCTCCCCATCAGCGTGGGCTTCAAATGTTCCATCTCTATAATCAGGTGAAGGGTTTGGATTAAATGATGGCTAAATAGTCTCTTGGCTCTACCGTTCTGTGCTTCTCTTCCTTCCTCTCCTCTCTTTCAAACTGTTACCCAGAGATGAACCGTGGCCAAGCTGGAGCCATGTGTCAGCTTGGAAAAGGCAGGGAAGCTCTGTCCAAGCTGGTGTCTCCATTCAGGCTGTGCCAGCGACAGAGTGTGCCGTTCACTCCGGGGGAGTCCTGCCACTGCAGATTCTTAGCAGCTGGAGCCCGCGACAGGCTGCCAAACTTCCAGCTGGCTTGCCAGCTTCTCCCCTGGGATTCCTTGGAAAACTGGAAGATATGTTCCTTAGCTACTTGGCTTCTGGTGGCAGGGAATTTTCCAGATTTTGAAAGAGTGATGGCCTGGCAGCCTCGAGACCTGAAACCTACTTCTGGCCCTTGTAGGGTGCCCTGAGGACCTGTTGCGGCTCTCATTCCTCGTGTAACTCGCCCCCTTTGGCCTTGTTTCCTCACCTCCCTTGCTGTAGCGATTTCAGCGGGCTATACAGGAAGAAGGGATAATTGACCTTATTTGCACAGAAGCCGATTTCCCCTTAAACTGGCTGGGACCCTGGACTGCAGAGAGACCTCTGAGAAAGGGTGACTCTGAGGGGATGGAGCACTGGGCCCCCTGCTAGAGCTTGTGGGGGAGACAGCAGTGAGGAAGACTGGATTCCTGCCACTTCCCTCAAAGAGGGCAAAGTGACCCCCACCCCCAAGATAGCCACCCTCCACTCACTAGCACCTGTGAGCGTGTTCTGTTATAATGGCAGAAGGGACTTTTAAAGCAGGGAGATGATCCCGGGTTATTCAGGTGGGCTAGTCCAGCCGCAGGAGGGCTTACAAACTGACAACTCTCTGGCTGGGCTTGGAGAGATGCATCAGAAGAAGAGAGAGAGAGATGGGGGGGGGTGCTGCTGGAGGGAACCACATGGAAAGTAGCCACAAGGAATGCAGGCAGCCTCTGGCAGCAAAGACCCAGCCCCAGTGGGCAGCCAGCAGGGGGAACGGGGACTCAGTCCTACAACCACAAGGAACTGAATTCTGCCAACAACCCGAATAGGCTTAGAAGTGTAATCTGCCCTGGAGCTTCCCGGTGAGAGCCCAGTCCCTCCCCCACCAGGTGAGCCCTTCAGCAGAAGACCCAGCTGGGTGTTGTGTGCAGACATCTGGCCCATAGAACTGTGAGATAATGAATGGCCATGCTTTTCAGCCACTTGTGGTAATTTGTTATGGAAGCACTAGAAGGTGGATACAGACCTCTTGTTGAGGCCATCGGGTGAGACCAGTGGGAGAGAAAATGGCAGCACACGGCTTCGTGAGGTTCTGACTGGGTCGGGAAGTGGGCTCAGAAACGGGCAGCAATGGCCGCCAGCTTAATGGAGCGCACTCCTCAGGCAGCAGAGCTGGAGGCTATGGTCAGATTGGGAGACAAAGGAGCAAGGGCAGCTCCCTCAGCGGGGAGGATTTTGCCCAGTCCCTAGAAAATACCCACGTCAGTGCCATGGAGAGCCTCTGGGGGCTTGAATGACCCTGCTGAGCAGACAGAGAAGGGTGTATCATGGGAGAGCAATCTTTAGATGCCGGAAGCATCCCTGGGTTCGTGAACGTTCCAGGGAATCAATACCCTTCTTCAATGAACATGATAAATGATTGCACTAATAGTTCACATTTTCCCTCTATTACGTATTTCCTTCATGTCTGAAAGGCTACAGAATCAAAATCAGAAATGGAAATGACCAGAAACAGAGGATGTTTGGAGGATGAAATTCTCCTGTGCAGTCACAAAACGATGATAAATCGGGGCCCTCCACCAGTTCCTCCTTTGTTGCGTTTTTATCCCACAAAGTCTAGGCTGAAAGGGCTTTAAAGGAACAGGAAGGTTACAGACTTCTCTGCTGACTCAGTACAGGCCAACAAGCATTTATTTCACACCAGCTGTATGCTCCTTGCTCTGCAAGGAAAGAAGTGGGATAATGATGTCTTGAAAATCATGTTGGAGTGGAGGTTTGTGCCTGAACAGGGGACTCTCACTGACCTGGTCTCATCATGACCAGTTTTGTCTTAAAGTAGATTAGCGAAGATGGAAACAACGCCGTACTTCCTAGCATTCATACATTCACACGTCCTGTTCCTGTCCCTAGGCTTCTGCTTCCCTACTCAGACCTTCTAATCCTGTTGGAATCCCATCTGTTGGGACTGGTGGTCTACAGTTTTTAAAAGTCTCAACATAGTACTTACCCTTGGACTCTGCAATTTACCTTCTAGGAATTGATCTTTTCTTTTCTTTTTTTTTTTTTCTTTTTTTTAATTTATTTGACAGAGATCACAAGTAGGCAGAGAGGCAGGCAGAGAGAGAAGGAGAAGCAGGCTCCCCGCTGAGCAAAGCGCCCGATGTGGGGCTCGATTCCAGGACCCTGAGATCATGACCTGAGCTGAAGGCAGAGGCTTAACCCACTGAGCCACCCAGGTGCCCCAATCTTTTCTTTTTTTAATGAAGATTTTATTTACTTATTTATTACAGATAGAGAAAGCACAAGCAGGGGAAGCAGCAGGCAGAGGCAGAGGGAGAAGCAGACTCCCCCTGAGCAGGGAGCCTGATGTGGGACTGGATCCCAGGATCACAACCTGAACCAAAGGCAGACGCTTCACTGACTGAGCCACACACGTGCCCCTAGGAAACGATCTTTTAGAAAGAATGCTGGGTATGCGCAATGATGTCTGTTCAAAGTTACTCATCACAGGTTGAAAACCACCTAGATAGCCACTGATAGAAAACTGGTTAAACAAATTATCATGTATCCATAACACAGAATATCTATGTGGCTGTTCAAAATAGTGTAGATGCATGTTTATCGTTACGGAAACAGAGTCATCTTGCAATGCCAGAAGGAATCCAGTCTCCAGAATAATACAGCACTATCAGTTTTCCAAGACCTAATGGTGATTTACCCACAGTGGAGAACCTCTCCAGGATAGTAAATCAGAAATCTCTTCTCCATAAAGAAACATCCATAAATATGTTCCAGTTCAGAATATCAAATGGGTCTCTGGACACCAAGCACCTGAAATTTTCAGTTTTCTCGGAATGTCAAAGATATCTGATACCCTGCCACAGTTTTCAAGTATCCCATCTCCAAAATATAAAGGAAGGGCTATATGCTCAGTCTGCAAAGCCAAGCCACGGGCCAGGAGCACAACCATAGGTGATACCAAGAATCGGGAAGGAGGAAGCCTCCTTCCCTCTGGCTTTGGAGTTTATCAATGAGAAGAAGAGAAAGGCAAGATGTGTCGGGATCTCTGGCAGAGGAAAAGCCACAGACGAATACGTCCCCAGACTAAATGCATCTTTGGGGAAGACAATAGACTCAATTAAGAACCAGACTCATAAAAGTACGCAAATCTCCCAAACAAAACATAATTGAGCGGAGAGATGAGACCTGATCCCATAAATAACCCACCGTAATTAGAACATATCAACAGTTCCTATTAAAGAAACATCAGGCAGTCAGTATTGGAAGTCTGGGAAAATTGAGTTCTTAATTAAATCCTCATCAGAATTACTAGTCCCCATATCTTCCACATCCCATCTCCCCAAGTCTCAAGTGTAGGTGCAGCAGGAAGTGGCTTGGTTCCGTGTAATCACACGAAATGAATTCTTCCCCTTCAGTCCTAACAAGGACCAACACAGAGGCACTGGGTCCTAAATCTTGAAATACTACACTTTAGAGAAATCTGCCTGAATCTCAGTATTCCCAGAAAGGACCCATGCATGCAGTCATCTTTGGGGGAAAAAAAAATTTTTGTCTTCTCTTAATTACACTCCTATTACTCAACACCCTGCCTTGGTTCCTTAATGTCTATGGGAGATAGTAGGAATTCCTAGAACTGGAAATTCCAAAGACGGCCTCTCTCTCCCTTGTTCCCGTAACATGGCTCATTCTTCGTTGCCCCCGCCCTTTTTTTCTGATCGTGTCTCCTTAGCCCAGAGTGTTTTTTCATTCTCTGCCATCGAAATCTCACTAAGATCCCACTGACCTTGACATATCAAGGTCACCTGCCATGTCCACTCTTCAGCCCCTCTGAGCAGCATCTGGTCTGGGTCCCTCTTGAAAGATTCCCTATGTCTGTGACTCTCTTCCCTCTTGGTTTTCTTCCATTTCTCTCTTGAGGCTCCTTTTATGCTCTTCCTCCCCTCGCCCAATCTAAAGAGCTGTGGTTCCCTGGGTTCTCTCCGTCACTGCCTCAGTGGTGTCCCCCACACCCAGTTTCTATGTCCACAACTCCCCAGCCTGACAGGTAGGAGTGGGAGTCCTGGGTGTGAGGTGTGCTCACTTCTCTGAGGATATCACTGCCTCTGGACCTTCTCAGTTGACGATCAAGAAAATATATGGCTGTTTCCTAATGCATGTAATACACATATCTATAACTTTTTCAGTACATAACCATCTGTATCTATGTTAAGCTGACCATGAGTTAATACTGATCTTGTCTTTAATGTATTGCTCTAGACTTGACTTAGGAACCAAGTTCAATGTGGAAAGGAGCAGGTGTCAGGCATCCATTTGCCTTGCAGATTTGAGCAGAGGTGAGATAGGTCTAGAGCAGCTTCAGGGCGTGGCAGAGGTGGCCTTCTGCTGGGAGCAGACCCAGCATGTTTCTGAATCCAGTGTGCTTCCTGTGGTGACAGGAGCAGCAGCTCCCATGGTGGCCCAGTTCTGCCATGTGGCTCTAGAAGCTGTTTCTCCACACCTGTTCTAGGTTTCATTTCTCCATTAACTGCGCAACAAAGCTCTTTCTGTTTACAACTGGCTACAAAGGATTTGATTCTCTGCAGTGGAACCATGACAAACACACTTTGGGAAGCATGGAAAGGAGAGATTCAACGCCCTTTATTGTAGATAAAATCAAGTCTTTTTTAGGTCTAAGAGAACCTGGAGAAGGTGCAGTTACTGAATGATGTCATCAATATAACAAACGTACTTGAAGGACTGGTTGAAACACTGAAACTATTTAATCTGGCCAGCCCCCGTTTCCTTACCTATGAAATGGGAATGCTAATGCTGGCTTCATAGGGTTATTGTAAGTATTAGATGAAACAATGAATGCTTAGTCTCACATCAGAGAGGGTGCTCAGTCAAACTTTCAGGAATTAAAATTTATTTACCTTACATTTGGGTATACTCTTAGGTGTTAATAATTTGGCCATTTTATTCATTTTTGGTTGCTTTATTTTTAATGGTCCTGAATAAGATTTCTGGATGGTTAAAAAAAACCTGGTGAAACTTTTTCAGTATTACTTAAAATTATTTTTTAATCAAGGACAACATCAACTAGAAAACAACAACAACAACAACAACAACCGAGGGTATTTGTGAAGGTGGGATCAATTCCACAGCGGTGAAATCTTAAGCAGGAGAGTGCTAATCAAAGCCACTGCAATAGGAGGTCAGCAACAGCTACTGTTTCAGCCACGAACGGTATTTTGCCTAGAAGTGTTTTCCACTCAAGTTTTTGAGTGTGTTGGTGAGGCTTTTTTTTTTTTTAAAGCAACTTTTGCCAAAAATAGCATCATTTGATTCATCATCTTTTTTGACAAATATATAACGGAACAGGAAGTAACTTTGAAAGCCCTCTTAACTGCACTGCTACACATTTGTTTAAGCTGTGGTGGGGGAGGGGTGCTAGATTGAACAAACTACTGAGAGAATACTGGGTCCACCCACAGGATCTGAGGAGGCCCAGAGGGCGGGCAGCCCAGGGCAGCGCCCCAGGTCAGAAGGCGTCCACGAAGACATTACCAACATGGCGGACCAACATGGCGGCCGTGCAGACTCTGTGGCTTGTACGACTGACCCCAGTGACATAGGATCCATGCGCTGCTGTCACTGTGCTGCGAGACACTGGGTATCGCTCTGGTGGCCGCTGCCATTTGCCACATGGAATTTCTGCCAAGTCTCTAATTCTTTATATTGCTGCTTTCTAACTCAAAGTCCGGGGTTATGCAGGGGAATCTCAGAAGCTGGGCAGCATACCTCTGCCCTAGCCGCAAGGGAGGCTGGGAAAGTGAGTTTGTCTTCTTCCAGCAAGAGGTGGCCTCTCTCTCCTAAAGATGGAAACCCTCCAACTATGTAAAACAGGATGGGGAGTGCAGTTAGGGCCCCGAAGTGAGGGTGAAAAGTTAGCACTAAGCACTCCGGATTCTAAAGAGCCGGGAACAACTGGGGCGCGGCACCCCAGTCAGGGTCTATTTGAGAGGCGGCGGAGTAGGCTCTGTCCCGCCCACACCTAAGCAGACATGGAAGCTGGAGGGAGAGGCAATTAGTGAACTATCTACAGGAAGGGCAGTGTGTTTCCTCTCTCTGCCCACCATCTGGGGGAGAACAGGGTGCCACTCTTTCCTCCCTAAGGCAGGTGATGCGAAAGGCTTCAAGAAATTCGCTCCTATGGGGCGCCTGGGTGGCTCAGTGGGTTAAGCCGCTGCCTTCGGCTCGGGTCATGGTCTCGGGGTCCTGGAATTGAGCCCCGCATCGGGCTCTCTGCTCTGCAGGGAGCCTGCTTCCCCCTCACTCTCTGCCTGCTCCTCTGCCTACTTGTGATCTCTCTCTCTCTCTGTGTCAAATAAATAAATAAAATAAAATAAAATAAAATAAAATAAAATAAAATAAAAAGAAATTCGCTTCTAGAGATTGAGGGTGTAAGCAAAAAGACAGGTACCTCATGCCCCCAGTTGGTATTTACTCAGCAGAAGACTTGTTCATCTGCCCTTTGGTCCTATTTGAGCAGGAAGAAGAGAAGAGAAGGTAGGGTGGAGAGAGAGAGAGCAAAATTTCGAGACCAGGTAGATGCTCGCCAGGGTCTTGCCATCTTGCCAGGACCCCAGTCAAAAGATCTGCCTGATGGCAAGGGACCCTGGCAGACGCAGGAGGTTGTGGGGTGGGGGTGGGGGAGCTGAGGGAGCCAAAGGGATTGCCCTGGAGCTGGGTCTAAAGCAACCGGGGTGCTGTGTGCACCTGCTGCCCAGAAAGGCACTGACCTTCAGCAGGGCTAGCTGGAGAAGCTGGAACAGCCAACTGAGACAGGACCAAGCCAAGATAACTAAGTGAAAAGAGCATTCATCCATCTCCCATTCTCCTCTCAGCCCACAGCACCACAGGCATGAGGTCTAAGAAGGAGGAGTAGGAGGAAGTCTCTACCTTTCTCCTCCACACTCTGATGCTGGAGCGCGAGAAGGAGGCAGCAGACTCCGTGGCCCACTTAGGGTCCACGGGCCACAGGTCTGGCTGCTGGCAGGTGGCAGAAAGTGGGCTTGGACATGGGCTGACTTCTGATGGCCACAAGGGCCCCAAAAGCCAGCGGCACTTTCTGAAGGCCAGTAAGGGATTTGCCAAGGGGAGGGGGACTCCTCATGGGGGGAAATAAACCCGCTGTCCATCTGAGGTACTCCAGACACCAGTTACAGACCAGAAGAGCTTCAGATACTGGAAGACAAAGTGAATGAAAACTGCCTCCTACAGTCTTAGTTTGTCCTACAGACAGACTTCAGAATAAAGGGAGAGGGGATAAAGCCCTTGGAAATGTGGTTCGCAGATATTTAATTTCTATAAATATCCAGCAGATTTTTTTCGGGGGCTGGTCCCTCTCAGACAACTGCAATGCAAACCAAATAATCTACTGCCCGAGACAAGTCTGAGAACTAGATGAGAAAGTTGATGATGGGGAAGAATATAATCGAAAATGACGGCATTCGTGGAAACTTAGAGACCCTCCCAGGTCCTCAGCACCAGTGGGAGTTCCTCAGTGGAAGCGTGCTCTGCTGAGCATTGCCCTGAGATAGAAGAAAAAAGGGCCAAAGAAGCGAGTGATCTGTCCTCTCAACAGGACGAGGCTGTCATCGAGAATTTTCTTTTTTTTAAAAAAAGGGTATTTATTTAAGTAATCGCTACACCCAATGTGGGGCTTGAACTCATGACCCCGGGATCAAGATCTACTCCCTCTACTGCCTGAGCCAGCCAGGTGCTCCTGAGAATCTTCTAAGGTCATCTTGAGAACCCTGACTATACCATGCACCTTTCTACTACTTTCTGAGACTCTTCCTTTACAAATCACTGACGGGGCTTACAGAAGTAAAATTAAAAATCGTTGAATTCACATATTCACCCGAGTGAGGATTCTTAAAATACTGTAACTAAGAGAAGAAAGCTGGTCTGGAATCTAACCTGCTGGGATGTCATCACACTTCCGGGCAGCCCCTTTCCCCGGCAGTGCCAGACTCGGGCTGTGGAGGGCACTGTTCCCATGCTTGGGTTTTAAAGTCATCCAGACTTGACTAAGGAGTCCTACTTTGCCACTTTCTACCCAGATGACTTTGGGTGCAAGTTATAGAAGAGGCAGCAAGCTCTTGGCATGATAACTGGTAAACAAGTGTCTATTAACCCGCAGTTGCTGTTTTTTGTTTTGTTTTGTTTTTAAGATTTATTTATTTATTTGAGAGAGAGAGGGCACACATGCAAGCAGGGGGGTGGAGGGGAGGGGCAGAGGGGGAGAGAGAAGCAGACTCTCTGCTGACAGGACCCTGAGATCAAGATGTGAGCCAAAGGCAGATGCTTGACTGTTTAACCTTAAGGGGCTGAGCCACCCAGGTGCCCCAGCAGTCACTGTTGTTATGGAAAGTGACTCCCCCATTCACCTGTGAGCCTGCAAGGAAGTCTTTGGGGTTGATTTTTGGTTTTTCCCCTAGCTGGGAACCATCTTAAGCATTTCCATGTTATAAACACAAAATAGTATGAAGTGGGGTGCAAATCGCATTAATTTTTAGCCTCAAGTACAAAACTCAAGAGGCATTTCTAGTTCACCATGACCGCTGTGGGCACTGCCCCCCTGCTCCTGTGGGGGAGGCAGCTGTGTGGGTCAAGTTCTTGCTCCCTTTCCTCAGCCATCAGGGAGATTTGAGAGACCAGTCTGCAGGGCGCACTTAGAGTTCTTAGGATGACCTGCTACCATCGCCTCCATTCCGAGACAAGGAACAAGAGGCACTGAAAGGTCAAGATCATCCAGCTGCAAACCCTTTTGATCCATCCCAAGGCACTTTCTGTGGTGCAGTGCCTCTCGCTCTGTTTCGCCACCCCTGCCAGGGCCTGCTCCAAAATTTGTAAGGTCAGAGGTGATCCTTCGGTCAAAATTTACCAAATGCTTCCCCTTGCATGTCTGAGATGTTAAACCTCAGCTCCCCGCTTCTCTTGAATGTTCATTTCTTTCCTGCAAATAAGCAAAACACAGTCTTTTCCTTGAAATTCTGCATGTTCAGCCGGATATTTCTGGGCATTGAGGTGGATTGTAATGCAAATGCCCTTGATTTTCCTGGGACTCTCTCTTGTGAATTTCAGTGAGTGATGGGCCTCCTTGAAATAAACGCGCTTTTGAGAGATGAAAATTCCCTTTTCCCTTGTGAAATGTGCTTGGCCGCAGGTACTTCCTTTCGGTGGAATTTGCTTAACAACACAGAGTCCCGCAGGGCTCAGCCGAGGACACCTGAAAGAGGAAGTGAGGACCCAGGGTTGGGACCTGGAGACCGCGCCTGTGAAGAGGGTCTGGAGCTAGAAACTCAGTTCTCCCCATCAACCAAGAGCCAGGAACGGGGGTCCCCTGGAGGTGATTAAAGGGGTACAAAGCACAAGCTTAGGGTCAAGGTCAAAAAAGCGGGGAGAGGGATACAGATGAATAGAACCCGGGAGTGGGAGACACCAGGGCAGTTTTATTCTGCCCTCTGTGTGGAAGCCGCAACTACCACAAGGGCCCCAACAACTTGCCCTGAGTGTGATTATCTGTCAGGGTCCTTGCTGGAGAGCAACCTGTGGCCATCTCCACCGCAGTCCTTGGGGGTATGAGCAGCACCGTGTGGTGGTCTTCAGCTCCCCAGAGAAACGTCTTTCAGATTTGTCAATGCCTTCCGGCATCACGGGCGTCTCACAGGGTCGTCTTAGTCAAGGGACTTGGCGACATTAGCTCAGAGAGGAAAAGGCCAAACTGTGCTGAGTGGAGAACGTAGGGAAGCAGCTTTTAGCTCACTATAAGGAAGAATTCTCCCCTGTTCAGAGCAAGCCCGGCTGTGAAGGAGAGAGGAGCTGCCCGTCACCAGAGGTGTGCAACCTCGAGCAGAGCTCCTGTGCAGAGCTGGGGTTGCACAAGCTCACCAGTCAGGTACTTTCGGCATCAGGTCTTGCCTGCCCACGTCATACCCCCGTGCAACACTCTTCCGTAGCTCCCTGTGGCACTCAAGGGCATGAGCTGGTTCCTGCCACCACCTGCAAGTCTCTCTGTGACCTGGGCCCAGCCTCCTCTTCTCGTCTCACCACAATGCCAGCTCGCCAGGTTCCTTCTTGAGGCCCCGGAAATCATCTCAGGTGCTCCATTCCCTCCTGTGTCTGGGCTGTGAGTCCTTTGCCTGTGACACTCACCTGCCTCTGTCTTTCACCTGGTTAACTCCTTTTCCTCCTTCAAGACCCTCCTCCTTGAAGCCTCCTTCCCTCTGCCCTAAGAATGGATTCAGCATCTCCTCTGGGCTGCTCCTGCCCCTCCCATTTCATAACACTTCACACCCTGCTCTGGAAGGGACTCAGACCCTGGGAGCTACCAGCAGGCGGGGAAATGTCTGACTGTCCATCTTTGAATCCCGAGGGCCCAGCATCTAGTGAACGCTCAATGCAAGCCTATTGACTTTGAAATGGTTCAGTGTCTACAATCTCTGTCCCCCCAGCCCTTCTGGTCAGACCTTGGGCTGCCTGGCGGAGTGCAGACATTTGGTCTTGATGGCTGACTTTGGAACACTGGGGCCTGAAGTTTAATTAAATTTTTTTAATTTTTAAAAATTAAAAAAATTTCCCCCACATTCATCCTAGGAGTATGAAGATTTTTTAGAAGGTTAATTGAGGCAGAAAGAGAGAACATCTGTCTCTTACTCCCAGAGAGAAGACAGCATGCCTTCCACAGAGGCAAGTTGCTAATGAACAGAACGCTTAGCTTGGAGAGACCAGGACTCTAATTCTGGCTCCTCCATTAACCTGCTGTGTGACCTTGGGCTAACGGCCTACTCTCTCTGGGCATCACTCATTTGACAAATATTTATTGCAGTCCTACCATGTTCCCAGCACTTTGAAAGTTACAAGGTAGGGAGATGTAATTGAACATATTCCCAATCCTTGCCCTCTGGGGATTTACGATCTAGTGGAGAGACAGAAAATACATCAACAAATGACCAAAAAATAAGTATCTAAGCATAAATTGTGATAAGAGCTACAAAGGAACTGAATAATGTAGAGTAACAGAATAATGGAGGTAAGGATAGAAAAAATCTTAGATGCTGAAGGATGATATTTAAGTCTTAAGATATTAAGGATACAAAAAAAGCCAGTGATGGAATGTTCCAAACAGATGGGTAATGGCAGGTGCAATGGTCCTGAGGCATACATAATTAAGAAAGAGCAGAGGGGCGCCTGGGAGAGTTAGTTGGTGGAGCATTTGGCTCTTGGTTTCAGCTCAGGTCATGGTCTCAGGGCCTGAGATCAAGCCCTGAGTCAGGCTCCACACTGGGTCTGGGTCTGCTTAGGATTCTCTCTCTCCCTCTGCCCCCCAGGGGACTGATGAGGGAGAATCACCTCATGTATGAAATGAGTATGGTGATGTCTGCACTAGCTACCTCTCGGGACCTTAACAAGGGCAGTTGTTGGGTCAGAATTTTCCCAGTACCAAGCACATAACAGTTGCTCAACCAATATCAGTTGAATAAACAAATGAATGATCTCATGCTTCCTTTGCAAGAATGAAAATATTTGAATTGGCAATTATCAGCCAATTAGGACCACTCATGACATTCATCAATAATTTTCAAAGCTTGCATTTGGCCTTCAGGATTCCCAAGGATAAGAACAGCTGCTGGAATTCCAATTTGTCTATACATTCTCCTAAAAACTTTGCAGAACAAAAAAGAAGAGGATAAAATTACTCTTCGCCCATGTCCGTGGCATAACCACGAGTCAGAAAATACAGGAAGCTTCAGTTTATTTGTAAGTGGAAAAACCAACATCTGCACCCAGTAGAGTTGAATCTCAGTCCACAGCAGAGTATAATTCCAGGGACAGTCTGCATGGCAGCAAGGTCCTAGACTGATAGAACCCAGATGACACCAACCAGATCTCACTCCCAGAAAGAAAGGTATTTCTCCATCCCGAGTAAGGAAGCACCACTAAGAATGGGTCTGAGTCCTGGCACATTAAATATTAGCAATAGAAAGTCAAAAGGAGAGATCCATGAAGTGCGGCATCTGGAAGTGGCAGCCTTAAGTGACTGCTTCCAGGAAGAGGAAAGATTCTTGGAAAGGAGAGTATAATTTGGCTTTGTGGTAGTGAAAAGGAAGAAAAAAATAACCCAAGATACTCAAGCAAGATAATATCGAAGAATCAGTCTAAGTCAGATAAAAAAGACCCGATTTGTTAAAGATTTATTAAAGAATCTGTCTTTATCTGTAGCCACAAAGGAAGGGAAACTTCAAACCCAGAATCCAACAAGACACTCAAACTCCTCCATCCTCTCTTTATGCTTACCTGGTAGGAAGGTCCAACCTAAAGAAATAACAATAAACATGTTTTAAAACCCACAGAATCCACACTAAGTTTAAAAGGAAATTAGAAAATGAGAATCAGGGACGCCTGGGTGGCTCAGTTGGTTGGGCGGCTGCCTTCGGCTCAGGTCATGGTCCCAGCATCCTGGGATGGAGTCCCACATCAGGCTCCTTGCTCGGCAGGGAGCCTGCTTCTCCCTCTATCTCTAGCCTGCCACTCTGTCTGCCTGTGCTCGCGCTCTGTCTCTCTCTCTCTCTCTAACAAATAAAAAATTAAAAAAAATTTTTTTTAAATAAAAAAAAGAAAAATGAGAATCAGAACTTTTTTTTTAAATTTTTTTTTAAAGATTTTATTCATTTATTTGACAGAGAGCACAAGTAGACAGAGAGGCAGGCAGAGAGAGAGGAGGAAGCAGGATCCCCACTGAGCAGAGAGCCTGATATGGGGCTCGATCCCAGGACCCTGGGATCATGACCTGAGCCGAAGGCAGAGGTTTTAACCCACTGAGCCACCCAGGCGCCCCGAGAATCAGAACTTTTAAGCCAATAAACACACACACACACACACACACACACACACACACACACACACAAATACATGACCCGGAAGAAAACTGTAACACAACACTCCAGCAGGAGCTAAATATAATTCCACAAGAAATTCTAGGTATTTTAGATCAACATTTTTTAAACAAGTTCAAAACTAGGAAAAGGAATTGTATAAGTAACAGGAAGACAGGAAATGGAAACTGGCTAAACTCAGGAAATACGTGGAAAGAAGAGTTAAAAATCACAGAGAAATGATGTATCCCGGAAAAAACAGATGCAACGAAGTGGATGGAAATGAGGAGAGACAAGAAAATAAAACCAAAGGAAAGAGTTATAAGGATCAGAGAGAAAGTGATAGAGAACATAAACAAAGAGCAATATGTATATAACTGGGGTTTTTGAATAAAAAAAGAAAACAATGAACAGAACTCTCCATTAAAACTCTAACTCAAGAAAACTTCCTGAAATAAAATACGACATAAATTTATATATTAAAAAGCCTCCCTGTTTGCCTGGGGAAATTGACCCAGAACAGTGGACACCAAGTCCTATCTTAATGAAAATATTAGACGTTCAAGTAAAAGAAAATGTCTTCTGAGCTTTGAGACCTAGAGAGCAAGGAAAAAAATAATCTTGGCATGGAATTTCTCAATAAGAACATATAAAACTTGTCATCAAAAAAGTAACACATTCAAGAATCTCAAGTATATAAAATCATGGAAAGAAGGAATTTTATATCCAATCATCGGTTCTTCACTATTAAGACAAAGAAAAATAGTTCTACACATGCAAAAATTCACACAATCGTATTCATGAGTCTTTCCTGAGGAATCTACCAGAGGAAGAGCTTCATCCAACCCAGAGATGATGAAAGAAACACTGGTCAAAAGACTGATTTCGGTCATTGGATTATTCAACCACAGATCTGTGACTAAAACTTAGATTTCCACAAGTATGGGAGAACAGTATGCAAACATCATCTGAGAACGATGAAATTATATAACTAAAAAGGGGAAAGGAGAGAGGAAAAGCAAAGTGGAATTGTTCATTATTGCTGCATAGCAAATGAATACCATTTAAAGTTAATACCCAAATAGTAGAAAGCACAAGGAAAGAGAGGGGGAGTCATGGCACTAAATGAAGGCATTAGTGTGGACAAAACCACTAAAATAAAACCACAATCCTTTCTAAACACCAAAAGACACATAAACAAGAAACAAAACAGAAAAGTTTAAGAAAATAGAGTCCATATCAAAAGATACATAATAAATGTAACATAAAATAAGACAGAACTGAGTCTAAACAGAAATCTTATTAGTAAATGTAGATGGGCTTGACTCATTGTATTACTCAGGTTTCTCCAGAGAAACTGACTTAATAGCATATACGTAGATATATAGAAAAAGATTTATTATAAGGGATAGGCTCATGTGATCTTAGAGGCTGAGGAGTCCTGTGACAATCTGTCATCTGCAGGGTGGGGGTCCAGGAAAGTCAGTGCTGTAGCTCCAGTCTGAACCCCACATCCTGAGAACCAAGGGAGCCAATTTTTATTTTATTTTATTTTATTTTATTTTATTTATGAGAGAGAGAGAGACAGCGAGAGAGGGAAACACAAGCAGGGGGAGTGGGAGAGGGAGAAGCAGGCTTCCCACGGAGCAGGAAGCCCAATGCAGGGCTCGATCCTAGGACCCTGGGATCATGACCCAAGCCGAAGGCAGACACTTAGTGACTGAGCCACCCAGGTGCCCCGGGAGTCAATGTTTTAAGTCCCAGTCTAGACCCAAAGGCCCAAGAATTGGAGCTTTGATGTCTGAAGGCAGGAGAGGATGGATGTCTCCGTTTAAGCAGAGAGAGAATTTGCGCTTCGTCCATCGTTTTGTTCTCTTTAGGCCCTTAATGCATCAGATGCTGCCTCCCTGCACTGGGGAGGGCAGCTCCTTTACTCAGTCTACCGACTCAAATACTAATCTCTTCTGGAAACACCTGCACAGGCACATCTAGAAATAATGTTTTACCAGCTCACTGGGCATCCTTTAGCTCAGCCGACAAGTGAAATTAATGATTGATTACAAATATTTCTATCTTCATCTGTTCAGGTTGCTATAACCTGAATTCCAGAGACCGGGTGACTTTTAAACGACAGAAATTTATTTCTCACGGTTCTAGAGGCTGGGAAGTCCAAGATCAATGCACCAGCAGATTCAGTGTCTGGTAAGGCTTTCCTGGTTCATAGATGGCCATCTTCTCATTATATCCTCACACGGCCGAAATGGCAAGGAAACTCTCAGGGGTTTTCTTTATAAAGACACTGATCCCATTCACAAGAGCTCCACCCAAATCATCTTCCAAAGCCCCCCCGCCAATACCATCACATCTGGAATTAAGTTTCAACATGTGGATTTTGAGGGAACACAAGCATTCAGTCTGTTGTACTTACCTACTAGAGGAAAAAGGTGTTCAGATCGGCTTACAAACAGACTTGAAAGTAGGTGACTCAAGAAAGCTAAACTTAAAGGATTGGGGGGTTAAAAAAAAGGAGTGCAGGCAAAAAGAAAACAGGTACTCTGATCCAAAAATAAGCTAAATCAAATTCAGGCCAAAGAAATTAAGGGAGATAAAGCAGAACACTTGATAATGTTACAGGCTGCAATTCAAAATAAAGATGTAACCGTCATGAATATCACTGCACCAAATAACGCACAGCAATCTCCATAAAGCAGACACTGTATGGGATGCAGAGTGAAAGCCACAGAAGCCACTAATGAAGAGAGATTTTAGCACATCACTCTCACTCCAAGAAAGATGAAGTGGACAAAAGACAAAGATGGATAGAACTCCTAAACAACATTAATCAATAAGGTAGATCTGATGTATAGCTATCAAAATGTATACCCCGATTAATAACAGAGAATATGCCTTCTTGTCAAGTTCACATGAAACTTTCACAAAAAAGAACAATAGATTAGGTCACAATGGAGACCTTAGTAAGTTCCATAAAAAATAAAAGCACACAAATATAAAAAATTAAATAAAAAAATAAAAGCTAAACAGATAGACAACTAAGCCATGAGAAATATGCAGAAAGAACAAATACACAAAATAAGGTTATAATTCGAAGGAAGAAATAGCTATAGAAACAGAAGAAATTCTTTTTTTTTTAAAGATTTTATGTATTTATTTGAGAGACAGAGATCACAGGTAAGCAGAGAAGCAGGTAGAGAGAGAGGGGGAAGCAAGCTCCCTGCTGAGCAGAGAGCCCAATGTGGGACTTGATTCCAGGATCCTGGGATCATGACCTGAGCCAAAGGCAGAGGCTTTAACCCACTGAGTCACCCAGGCGCCCCAGAAGAAATTCTTAAGACCGTTTTGTAGGATTCTATGCAAAGACATTTTAAAGCCTAGATGAAAAAGACAATTTTCTAGGAAAAATGCCATTTACCAAAATTGACACAAATGAGGGTAGCTTATATAGATCAATTTTCACAATAGAGAGAGAAAGTTATGAAAGAGGCAACTCCGTAAAATTTCCAGGCCTGGATGTTGTCTACTGTTGCTTTGAAAAATCAGATAATCTCAATGCCCTTTAAACTGTTCCAAATAACAGAAAAAAGAACGCAAACTTCTGAATTTTTTGCATAAAGTGAAAATAATATTGATACATAAACCTGACAAATATTATGCAAAAAGAAATCTGCAAACCAACCTCAACCTTATCAATGGCCATACAAAAATCCCAAACAGAATTTTGTTAACAGATCCAACAGCACATTTAAAACAGTATATATGACTACTTTTTATTACAACAATTCAAGGATGGTTCAATATTAGAAAATAAACACAATTCTAAATATTAATAATTCTAATAATAAAAATAATGTGATCATCCCCATAGATGTTCTTCTCAGGTAAGACAACTTACTCCATCCAAAGGTAATAAAAACAGGCTATCATGGTAAAAATACTAGCATTTTTCTTTTTGCTGGAAAACGACAACTTGAACTTAAAGTTCATTTGGAAACAAGCAAGAGCATCCAGAAAAACACCAAAACCTTAGAGTAACAGCAAGAGGAATTAGTTTTCTTAGACGTGAAAACATGTAGGAAAGCCTCTGAAATTAAAAAACACGGTATTGGGGTGCCTGAGTGGCTCAGTGGGTTAAGCCTCTGCCTTCAGCTCAGGTCATGATCTCAGGATCCTGGGATCGAGCCTCACATCGGGCTCTCTGCTCAGTGGGGAGTCTGCTTCCCCCTCTCTCTCTGCCTACCTCTCTGCCTACTTGTGATCTCTGTCAAATAAATAAATAAAATCTTAAAAAAAATAACACGGCATTGACACATAATGTGATAGATACATTGATGGAATGGGATTAAAAGACCAGAAATAGACCCACTACAAATGGAAAGCCGATGCTGTTAAAGAAGGAATCTCATCCTTGGAGAAATAGGGAGTAAATGATATAACACAACTGGACAGTCACTTGGAAACATACAAAATTGAATTCTCACATCATCCCAAGATGAATTCACGGGTGAATGGAGAAGTAGATGGAGGGATAAATATGTGGTTAGGCACATACAGTAAAACGGGAGTGGTAGAATCCAGGTGCTATGTAATGTTCACTGGAAAAATCTTTCCAATTTTCCAGAGGCTTAAAATTTTCATAATATATGTTAGGAGAAAATGAGGGAGTTTTTGTTTTTGTTTTTGTTTTTAAGGCACAGGAGTTGGCTTGAAGGGGCTCCCATTTGCCAAATTAGGACAATCCAAGCATCAAAACCAACAATGAAAGCAATGGGTTCTAACAGAAGGCATGAATTTAAACATCCATGAATGCTTAGCGAATATGGAGAGAGTGCGAAAGACTCAGATGCCAACACTGAATGTGACAATTACTCCAATTCCTTACTTGAAACTTGGTATTAAAAGGGAAAGAATTAAGCCCTACTTGATCATTGTAGGAAGATCTATAGTCTATGCCAGCTTGTTCATGGAAAATGAAAGGGGTAGACGAAAAAGTTAAGTTATACTGGAAGAAAACTTCAAAATGTGGCACATTCTACGAAACAGAGGCCATGGATTTCCAAAAGTCAGGGAAGGCCTGTGCGTGAGAGACAGTTTAGATTAAAAGAGACAGAAGTGGGGCACCTGGGTGGCTCAGTGGGTTAAGCCTCTGCCTTCGGCTCAGGTCATGATCTCAGGGTCCTGGGATCGAGTTCTGCATCGGGCTCCCTGCTCAGCGGGGATCCTGCTTCCCCCTCTCTCTGTCTGCCTCTCTGCCTACTCGTGATCTCTGTCAAATAAATGAATCAAAAATCTTAAAAAAAAAAATAAAAGAGACAGAAGAGCTGTGACAGTCAAATGCAGTGTATGAATTTTGAGGGCTTCTTGGTTAAGGGGAAACTATAAGAGATATTTTGGGGACAAGTGGGGAATTGTACTGAAGACTGGATATTGGATTACAGTATAAAATTAGTATTGATGTTCTTGGGTACAGAATGGCATTTGGTTATAGATTTCTTATTTTTAGATATATATGAGGGATAAAGAATCATTGTGTCTTCTACCTCCTTCAAGTGCTGTAGCCCCCCCCAAAAAGGCCGATGTTTATCTAGATCTAGATAGATAAATAGATATGCAGTAATGGATAGATGGGTATACAGATAGAGCCAGGTCGACAAAGTATACACAGCCAGATGTTAACAACTACAGAATCTGTGCTGTTAGATACACAAATATTGCCTAAAATTCAGATTTCATGGTTACTGAAGTCCTACTATGTGCTCGGCACTCCTGTATAAATACATTTGTACTGAATCCTCCTTAATGCCCTATTAGGTAGGTATTTCTCTAATTTTTTAAAAAAAGATTTTATTTATTTATTTGACAGAGAGAGATAGCAAGAGAGGGAACACAAGCGGGGGAAGCTGGAGAGGGAGAAGCAGGCTTCCCGTCAAACAGGGAGCCCAATGCCGGGCTGGCTGGGATCATGACCTGAGCTGAAGGCAGATGCTTAATGATGGAGTCACCCAGGTGCCCTGGAATTTCCTTATTTTATGAATAAATCAGTGGAGCTACCAATTCTTCATGAGTGTCACAAAGTGTAGCTCAAACCCACATCTGTCTGACCTCAAGTCCAATGTTTGCTAAGCTGCAGCCCTATCTACAAAGGAATGAGGCCACGTTAGGAAGCCAGAAGCTTAAACACAACTCAAGAGAATCATATAGAAAATATTAAATTAAAATACTAAAAATCACTCCAAGTATTCTTCTAAGTATTCCCAACAGAGGGCATGGAGTGAGCAGAGGCAAGAGGCCTGGAAATGGGGTATGCTCTAGAATAACAGTTGTTCCCAGCTTTGGGAGTGTGTTGGAAGAGAGAAGCTGAGTTAGAAAGGGTAGTTGGGCCAAGTCATGGCAGGTCTTGAATGCCATGCTGAGAATCATGGGCTTTCTTTGGTTGGCAATAGGGAGCCATGGAAGGTGTGTACACAGGCAAAGGATGTGGCCGGATAGTGACGTGTTCACTGCTTTCTTCCTCCCCAGGGGAAGAACATACTAAAACAAACACAAACAAACAAAACCTAAGAAGGAACTGGAACAAATTTCTGATGTTTTATGTATGAACTGAGCATTGGTCAAGTGAAGAAGAAAAAAAAAAAAAAACACCTTAACAAGATTAAAAATTGATGTACGAAGAACCACTCAGTGGCTTGTAATAGCCCTTAGTAGAGAGGGAAAAATGAAAAGCTATTTCATAAAAGATTGAAACTCCAGGGTACTCAAGGTTTAAGTGCAGGCAGAAAGCTCTCTTGGCACCATAGCTCTTAAATAAATGGAGTGTTTCTAGGATGGGAAGGCTTCATGGGGAGTAGACTTTTTCTGTGCTGGTTGGGGCCCTGGCCACTGTCCCAGGGTGTCGGGAGCCACCAAGCCTGGGGAGGACCGTCCTAACACTCTCACCACATCACTGGGCCAAAGGCCAAGGTTGGAGAGTCCTTCAGGCTTGGAAAGGCTACAAAGTTTCCAGCACCCTCCATCTGGTTCTTTGAATCTACCCTCATCATCCCCATCAAGGGATTACCTGCATTTTCTTCTCAGACAAACAAGCAAACAAAGCATTTATTGTTTTATTATTCATTCATTTCCGATGACAAAACTAACACATGTTCACTGGTAATTTGGAAAATATGAAAAGGTACAAAGAGGAATATAAAAGTCACTTATCACTCTAGCATCCAGAAACAGCTAGTTTTATACATTTAACAAAACGTAATGCTATTGAATATTCTATTTTATAATGTTTTTCTCACCTAATAATATATTATAAAATGTTATTCATGTAAACAAATGATCTTCTATGATACCATTGAAAATCACAATTTTATGGGCGGATCAGTCAGCTGAGTGTCCAACTCTTGATTTTAGCTCAGGTGATGATATCAGGGGCCATGAGTTTGAGCCCTACATCGGGCTCTGCAACGGGCATGGAGCCTGCTTAAGATTCTCTCTCTCCTTCTCCCTCTGCCCCCATCCCCCACCCCATTTACTCACTCTCTTACTCTCCAAAAAAAAAATAAATAAATGGAGGGGTGCTTGGGTGGTTCATTTGGTCAAACATCCAGCTCTTAGTTTCAGCTCAGGTCCTGATCTCAGGGTCATGAGATAGAGTCCTGCATCAGGCTCTGCATTCAACATGGATTCTGCTTGAGATTCTCTTTCCCTATCCCTCAGCCCCTCCTGGTCATGCTTCTCTCTAAAATAAATGAATCAATCTTAAAAAAAAAAAAAAAAAGGAAGAAAGAAAGCAAAAAAAGAAAATCACAATTTTACTAATCCCCCTTTTGTTGAACATTTGTTTCCATTTTTTTTTTTAAATTAGAGGTTACCTTTGAACAATATGGAGGTTAGAGACATCAACCCACCATGCAGTTGAAAATCCAAGTATAATTTCTAATTCCCCCAAGGCATAACTACTAATAACCTACTGTACTTTTTAAAAAGATTTTATTTATTTATTTGACAGAGACACAGAGAGAGGGGAACATAAGCAGGGGGGAGCAGGAGAGGGATAAGCAGGCTTCTCACCAAGCAGGGAGCCTGATGTGGGCCTCGATCCCAGGACCCTGGGATCATGACCTGAGCCGAAGGCAGCCACTTAACGACTGAGCCACTCAGGTGCCCCTGATAGCCTACTGTTGACCAGAAGTCTTCCTGATAACATTGGCAGTCAAATAATTCATTTTTTGCATGTTCTATGTATTATATATTGTATTCTTATGAAAAACTAAGGTAGGAAAAAAAGGAAAAGTTATTAACAAAATCATAAGGAAGAGAAAATACATTCATACTATTGTACTGTATTTATCAAACAAAATCCGCATATAAGTGGACCCACAGTTCAGACCCATGTTGTTCAAGAGCCAACTGTATACACAGTACTACAACAGACACCCTTGAACTCAAATCTTTTTGTGCATTCTGGTTAATCCATAGAAAAATAACTTTTCAAGATGGAAAAGCCCATGGTTTTCCCTCTCTGTGAATCATGGTGTCTTGTAACTCCCCATCTATTAAATCAATGGCCTTGTGGCTTCACGGAGGAGGCCTGGGGTACCACCCACAGTGTAGATCAAGGATGTGATGGCCCAACTTCACATCAAACTAGAGTTTTGAGGCAAGATAGTAGCCTTGAAAGACAGGCTTTGTTGAAAAAGATTAAAGTCTTTACATTCTAAATGTTCCTTTACTATCAGGAACAGAGCCCAGAGGTGTCAGATTATTGAATTTTTTCATAGTCGTATCATAGAAGATGATGAGTATCAATGCGGTAAGTTCCCATCAGAGGGAGAGGGGAAGGGGAGGAAAGAAGTGGAGAGAGAAGGAATTATATGGACTATGGATGAGAGACTCAAGAGTCCTGGCTCCATTTAGCCTACAGGATGAACTACAGAATCTGGAGATGAAATAGACCTGGGGCGAAAATGCATGGGATGTAGTACTAGGTAGAGCCATTGGAGTGGGGACTTGGTTAATAGGGGAAAATGGCTGAACTTCCTGGGAACAACCATGAAGCATTTCCAGAACACTGTCCTTGTAATGAAGTGCCTTGTCTTTCCTGTTCATGAAGTCGCTGTCCTTAGCTCTCTTCTTTTTGAGATTTAACTGGCACGTAACACTGTGTAAATTTAAGGTGTGTATATATTGATTTGACACATCTGTACTGCAACAAGATTGCCACTGTAATGTTAGCTAACACCTCTCCGGTGAATCTGGTAATTATCCTTTCTTTTAGTCCTTAGCTGTTAAGGTGCCCGGTTGGATATAATTCAGGGTCTGAATTCTCAACACTGGAAATGCATTCTCTGCTTACCAGTGGGGACTTGGGGGCGTTCCTTGCCACTGGACACGACCACGGAAAACAGGGGAGAGAAGCAGCTTTCTCTTGAGCAGTGATGAGAAACTCACTGCCTCCCAGAGAAATGGACTTCATCTTTGCTTATAACAAAATGTTCTTGCTTAACGTTAATGGGCTTTCCATCATTGTCCTATCCCTGGGTTCCAGATAAAGTTTCACAAATATAGTTTATCTCATATGTCAGCTCCATTCAATTTGGTGGGGAGAGTTTAAGACACTGTGTTGAGAAGGATTCTGAGGTTTGGTCTGGCTCTCTAGGAAAATGTCTGTGATCAATTAGTGTTGTTTGTCACAGACTTGAGACGGGTGTGGTGGCATCGGGGCCAGTTACCTGAAGTCCCTGCTCCATAGAAAGCCACATAAAATAAAAATAATCTGGCGTTACATACCAGTCCTGCAGTTATGAAAAACTGGGCTTACTTTCCTCCTGCCTTCTGTTGTCCAGGTTCAACACCCCCGGATTTTCCCTTGCCCCATCAGTGACATGGTTTCCAGACTCCTTGCTAGCACTGGACCATTTATTCCCGCCCCCACCCCCCATAAAATGGGGCACACAGAAACAAACAGAATCAAGCCATAATACAGAGACTTCACACACTCACTGAGCATTTTTGAGAACCCACCATGTTCCAGATCCTCTCGTCGGCACAGAGTGAACAGAGACTGGTGCCCTGACCTGTTCCTACGCTGCAAGAGATGATCACCTGTCATCCTACTTGGGTCATGAGACCCAAGTAGGATCAACACCCGGAATGACCATCTGCTGACACCCCTAAGGTCTTCGCATGCCTGCTACTGTGGTGCTCCGTCCCCCTGACTGGGGACCACTACTCTGGGCTTGGAACTCGGGACGGGGCATGCCTTCTGTCTCCGTCATTTCCATCTGACTCAGTCTGACCCATCTCTCCCGGCCGTTGAGGTTTCTCTGACTCAGCACTGCCACTCCTCATGTGTGTTCTCAGGCCAGTCCTCATGGACGCAGAGGGGCCCGAGGGGGCCCCAATTTCCAACAAGATGGAAAAAGCAAAGCCAGCCCCACCACCAGAGGGGCCTCGCCGCAGAGTGAACGCTCCGTCATCCCTGGCCAACTGTCCCACGCGCTGGGTTCCTCCCTCAGTGTCCGGCAAAGTTGGGAACTCACAAGCGTGGGATACATTCTGCGTTTGTCAAAGAGTTTTTGCACATCCGCTGTGTGCCAGGCGCACGTGTGAGTGTGCAAAGATCCTAGCCCTTGCGGAGCTTATGTTCCAGCGGGGGTGGTGGGGCGGGGAGACAGACAAGACACCTAGTGAAGCATACAGTGTGTCAGAAGGCAATAAGGATGCGGGGAAAGAAAATGCAGCTTGGAAACGGGCACACCGGTGAATGGACTGCAGCATGCATCATGGCAGTCGCGTGGCCACTATCGAGAAGGTGACCCCAGAGCGAAGACTTGAAGCGGGGGAGCTGGGAGGTGAGTCACGCGGATATATGGGTGAAAGGCAGAGGAAAACAGCAAAGTCAAGGGGGCTGAAGCGAAGCAAGTATCACAGAGGCAGCCGATAGGTGAGGTCATGGAGGTGTGTGTGGTCCATGGGAAGATCTCCTTTCTTCCTGGGGTGAGATGGGCAGCCATTCTGGGATGCTGGGATCTGCCCGTACGTGTATAAGAGGCAAAGGTGCAAGAGGAGACCAAGTCAGGTAGCCCGGAAATGGAGCTCAGAGACAGGCTCGAGGGGTCCAAGGTCACACAGAACATAGGGGTAAAAAAGCAGCAAGAGGACCAGTTCTCCCCAGT
Source organism: Lontra canadensis (assembly GCF_010015895.1). NCBI lineage: Eukaryota > Metazoa > Chordata > Mammalia > Carnivora > Mustelidae > Lontra > Lontra canadensis. The sequence continues at coordinate 1,676,428 of NW_022631024.1, read as the reverse complement.
GCCGCTGCCCAGGGCTCTTCACCCCCAACCCCCGCGGCACCAGGTGCCCCCGGCCACAGCCCAACAGTCCGGCGGTCAGAGGAGCCTCCAGCCAGTCCCCAAAGCCCGAGTGAGGCTTTCATGAAGACATGGCGAGAGCAGCTCTGTGATTACAGCCTTAATTTTGCTCTGATTCAACACAGCTCTCCCCTCCGGCATGATTAGTCAGGTACCATTACCATTTTGTAATGAGATTAATGAGAGAATTCATTCAGAAGTCATTATCTTACCTAATAATGACCTTACTGATTGCTGTATCTCCTTCAACTAGGTTACTGATTTTGATGAAAATATAATAAATATAGCTTGCAGCACCTGGAAATTTGTTCTCTGCCTGGAATAGTTCTGAGGTGAAGACTTATTTTTAAGAATTTCTTGAAAGTGATTAAATATTTTGGTTCTCCTGAGGCGGTATTTCTGTGTTTTCACAGATGACATTTTTGAAATGTATGAAATATTTGATGATAAAATATTTAATAAGCCTGGCGTTCATATTTTTCAGACATCTGTTTCTACTTTGAGACTGTCTGAATGTGATTTTACATGAAATTTCTATTTGCATGTTGTGTTGGTTTAAGAAAAGGGCTGTGCAATGCATGACATATGCGTCTCATAAAATAATGAATGCCCGCGCCTCGTGGTCCAGAAGATATTGTACAAGCAGCATTATGGTCTGCATATTAAAATGCATCTAAGCAAATCATTAAATAAAAACAGAACCATTTCCGGGGGGGTAATAATGCAACTCAATGCTGATTGATTGAAAACCTACTAGGTACAAAGGTATTCTAGAGAATAAGGGATTAATTTGACGTAAATTTTGTCCTCAAGATTCAGGTTGAGTAAAGGTTTCCTGAGCTCCTACACAGAGTCTGCTGTGTTTAGATGTGTCATTTCATTTATGAGATAAAGTGGTATAAGGATATAGGTTTCTGGACTCAAATACAAGGGTTTTGAAGGCTGCTTTAGTTCTTGGTCCTCATGTCACCTTGGGCAAGTCACTTATCTTCCCGGGGCCTCAGTTTCAAGATCTGTAAAATGGGGATAGCAACAAACTCCTTGGTTTATTGTAAGGATGAATAACAGAAGGGGAAAACAGATTTTAAGGGGTTAAAAGACTTTCTCAAAATCACAAGTCTAGCTGGTAGCGAAGCTGGGAGTCCCAGCCCCTCTGACTTCAAGCTTCCAGGCCATTCTATTGCAACATCCTGTCTCTTATCCCTGAAGTTCAACCTTGCCGTGAAAACAAAACAAACTTCAATTTTGGGACCTGGTGAGAGCTCTTATGCGATTTTCATAAATCTAAATAGTTATTATCTGATACCCACTCCACTCCCTGTTCATCTTAATCCACGTGTCACCTGTAAAGATGGATGCATAATTTGGAAGCTTGATTGATGTGGGTTTTGCCTTATGACTTTCCTTGAAGTTAATGGGAGCCATGCGGTCCCAGATCCATGAATCACCCCAGCTGGAAATGCTCCATTAGAAGGGAAAAGAACAAAAGATCAGAATGCTGGGGAAATAGTCACACTCAAAGCTAAAAAACTCAGGGTAATAAAACTTGGCATTTGGAAGGATGGTAGGGGTGCATTGAGCACTGGAGCTGGAGTCAGATCTGGTCCCAACTGTGCCACCATTCCTGCTGTGGAATCCTGAGTGCAAGTCATTTCTCCTCGAGGCTCGGATTCCTCTGCTTCCCAACGGGATTGAGGAATTATAACATCACCGACTGTGATCGAAGGCCTCATGTACTTATCTCATTCGATCTCCACAAGGACCTTCTGAAGCATTATTAGCCACATTTTGCAGATGATGAATCAGAAGCACAGAGAGGTTAAGCAAGTTGCCCAAAGCCGCCCAGCTCGAAAGCAGCAGGGGCAGGATTTGAATACAGGTGGGCAGACTCTGGAGCCCTGGCCCATAGCCTCTCCTTATACTGTCTTGCAGGTATTAAAGTGCATGGGGGCACCTGTGTGGCCTGCTATTACCATTAGCTGCCATCCACCGTATCCTGATTCAGGTTCTTAACGAAAAGGGGAGCTCCGAGAAAACGAAAAGAACTGACTTTGTGCAACAGTGAAAGACAAGACACGGAACAAGAGTAGCATAACACAAGCATCAACACACAGCTTCCTGGTTGTCCAGCGAGGGAAAGAGAATGGACAATATGAGCAAAGTCTAGGAGAATGGCCCTGCGGGAAAAATTTATGAAAAGAAGAGCCAAAGCTCACATAGATATAGATCCACCTTCATCCTTGAGTTTACCTGCCCATACCCTCCTATGCAAAACCCAACGGGAAAGCTTTGGGACGGCACGAGCAGGTGATGTCTTGCTATTCAAAACCTGCTCTGTCGACCAACAGTGACATCACTCAGGGCTGGTTGGAAATGCAGACTCTCAGGCCGCAGTCCCAAACCCACCGCATCAGAATCTGCATTTTCACGAGACACCCAGGTGATTCCTTCACACACTGCAGCTGGAGAGGCCGTGCTCTAAAACCCCAGGTTGGCAGTTGGGGGATCACGCTGCCAATCAGAGGTGGAAACTGTGACCCAGGAAGCAGGCTCTGTTTGAGGGATGCCGAGTTTATGTTTTCTCAAAAGCAATGGACACAAAGTCATGGAAATGAAGCCACTGAGAGTAGACACACACGTTGGGCTGAGGCTTGGGTAAGCTCCGAGGTTTTTATTGGGGTAGTAAGTCTGAGCGCAGTCGGTCCAGTAGGAATCAGACTGAGTGGGGTCTCATCTAAACCTGGACATTGCTGCCCTGTGAAACTTCGGAAAAAGCCAGATTACAGAGTGGACAGCTGGACAAGCGCCCAGGGCACAAATCCATGAGGGGAGCTAACAGATCACTAGACTAAAAGGGGGAGATAGTGCAGGGTTCCACTTCCACCAAAGCTTCCACACAGCGCCCCCCAGTGGAAAATAAAGATAAAGCATTCTTCCCAAGCGCAGGCATCTTTAGGGGACAGGTCACGGTGGCCGCTATTCTGTAAAGCTCTGTTCCACGGAGCTGGGCTGTTTCCTGGGAACAAGTGGCTTGTTTCATTCTCTCAATATAAAACCCTTTAAGATACCCATCAGAGAGCTGTACAGTTCAGCAAATTACAAAAGGAGACAGAGACGTGTAAGAACCACAGGATGGTGGGAACGTTGATACCACTTCTGCCAACGGAGGCAAATTAGCAAGTGAATTTCTTTTTCTGCACAGTTTCTGCACAGTGTCTCCTTGTCCTCTTGAAACGGATGCTAGACAACTATTTAAGGACATTCGTTGGAAAGGTTACCAACTAAACCACCAGCCTGAACCAGTCATGGACCTTAAACCCTCTGTGCCCCATCCTGTCCCTCCCTCCTCATGGGGAGTAGGAGGCTCAAGGGAAAACGTGGATTTCAAGTAGGCAAAGCGCCTCACACCTTCAAATCCAACGCAGGACCCTCCCCAGGGAAGAAGAGTAGAGAATGTCCCCGGGCAGCATCACCAGCAGCTGTTTCCTCAGTGAACTGTCCTGGTACAGAAACCCCAGCTGAACGCGAGATGGGGCCAATGCAGGGACAAACGTGAGCCAAAGCAGCCCGGCCTTTAGACCCCACTGCCATGAGTCTCTCAATAAATAGCCGGAAAGCAGGGCAGGGAAGGGGGAGATATTTTACTCACTGCCTCCCTCAGAGCTCTTACAAGCTACTGGAGCCAGCGACGGAAAGTCACAGTTTGGAACTAGACAGGGCCTTGGCTGCAAAATTCTCTGCCGCCTAATGTTGAGGGGAGCCTCGCAAGTTGGGGGGCTTCTCACAGGGCTGGCTTCCTGGTCTGTGACGTGGCAAAACGGTGCCTCTCATTAGGGATTGCTTTGGGGGAAACTTCATTCCTCTCACCTCGCATTTCCTCGGGGATGGAAGACCCGGGAAGCAAGTTCTGGCCTCTTGCCCCGCACCTTCCCCTTCCGCCCCACAGACAACGACCCGGGCTGCTGCATGTGGAGCAACAGCCTTCGGACCACACTCCTTAGGGGCTGGGACTAATTCATTAAAAGGCTATGAGACTGGGGCGTGTTTTCTTGCGTGGTCCCCCTGCTCCCCACTAGCGCAAGGCCAGAATGTTGAGTACGTGGGCGACTCTGAAGTCCAGTCTTCCCCCCGGGGGGCTGTTTCAGATCCAGAGGGGAAAAGTGGAGGGCGGTAAGCCCTTTGACCACAGATAGGAAGTCGCGCTGTCCGGTTTATCCATAAAAAGCTCACGTTGCTCTCCATTCAATGGTCTCCATTCAATGGTCATTCCGATTTCCTTTTGGTCCTCATTTTGGAAGGGAAAGAGAGAAGTGTTTTATTGAACCCCTAAAAACCCGCTAAGGGCATCATGGGGAGACAACGAGATACCTATATGAAGTAACTGCTTCTAATAGGCATCAATAACAGATCAGTGTAGTCATTCTGGCCCAGTTAGTAGCCCACAAAGGAGGCTTTTTATTTACACCTGAGGAAGATTAACATTATCATATGGGATTCCATGAGGAGGTCAAGCATATAAATTGAGCCTTGAGAGATAAGAGATGTCAGGGCATTTAGACGGAAGACTTACAGGAGTAAAGCTACGGATGTTTTGTTTCCTCAACATGCTTTGCCATCTGTCCGTCTTTGATGTCACCCTCTCCCTTACTGGACTTCTTCATGGTCAAGTCCATCTTCCCCCACTCTGGCTGGTCCTTCTGTTCTTACTGCCATCATCCACAGCCAGCCATTCTCCCATATTCCCCTTCCACCCATAGTGATAGAGACTTCCCTGCCTCCCTTGCAGCTGGCCGAGACCATGGGAGTCAGTTCTGGCTAATGGGATGCCAACAAAAGCGACATATGCAACTTCTCGGTCATGCCCTTGAAAGGGGAAGACCCGCCCTTCCTGCTCACCACCATGGAGGGCTCATCCCAGCTCGTCCTCATGTTCTTCCTTTGGCCCCCTCACCCCCCAGAACAGTGCCAGCGAGCCATCTTGGACAGTGAGGACAAAGGATGTGTCTTCAAGATGTAGAAAAATCTAGAAGGAATCTCCACTACAGACAACTTTTAAAATCAGAGCCTCTGCGCCAACGAAGTCTTTCAGGTGTAAAACCTGCTAACCACTATCTGATGTAAGCTACTGTTACTTGGTGGGTTCCTATACTGCTAAACTGGTCCTGCCCCTGATCAGCTGCCTATCACTGGTATGTGCGGAAAGGCCTCTGGGAGGAGGGAAGAGCAGGGATGTGTCTCCAGGTAGAGGGCACAGCACAGACACAGGCATGGAAGCTGGAAGAATTCTCAGACCTGCAAGTACCTGGGTGTGTCTGGGGGGTCAGGAGACCTCCATCGAGGGTCTCCTTCTCCCCAGGACGGAATGGCCCACCTGCCCCAGGAGACACATCCCACTGTCTTCTCCAAGATCCACCGCTTCACAAGAGTGAACCCGCAGGCCCAAGAGGAGCTTTGATTTCAGCTGCTTGTTAAGAAGAGGTTTCTCCAGAACTCCGGAACTAAGTATCTACCCTCCTCTACATCTCAACGCTAAAATAAATGAATTTCTGGACCCTTCAGAGCTATATCTCTAGCTGATGGATTATCGTTACTTTCATTTCTAGATCACTGAGTTGATCCATATAAAAGCCAATGGGAAATTTTCAAACAAGGCCATGATTCATTGTTCCCTCGTTATTGGGCCTCCCACAACATGAGATGCTTGTTCTTCAACCTTCGGCTGTCACCGGGGGCACGTGATCCTCAGGTGTTCCTTCATTTCTGGAATCCCCTCAGTGCCTAGGACAGTAAGTTACACCCCACAGAAATTCCACAAAACTTGGTCAAATTGGATTCGGCTAATCTATGCCTTAAGCTTCTAGTTAGTGAGGTTTTATCCAACTGGGCATTACAGTTTTTCATCCAAGTTCATATATATATGCCTACAAATGTTATAATTGGATGGAATCATGGTTTTTCTGGGAATTACTTCTATCCTCCGCAGAGCAACTTCTTCACCCTCATAAAACATGCTTGACAGAAGACAAGGAAAAGTTCCTTGTTATGGTGATTGGTGCCTTATTTCTGTGTTTTCCCAGAAACCAAAATCAAGATAGATGCTTGGTGTATGTATACAATTTTGAAAGGAACAATGGTAGCTTTGTCAAAGAAGCCAGACTTGGGAGTACCGACCCCAGTTGTGGGCATGCCTTAGATATGTACAGTCATTTTTAATCATTTTAGGCTAATTTCCTCATCTACCAGGGTGAAGAGTGAATAGATACTGTCTCAGGTTGAAAAATAATTTAAAGTTTTAAATGATGGCAGACCTTTCACAATGTCAAGTCCGGAAGACATTGTTCATTATGCCTTGTCTACCCCAGACACCTCTCAGCCCCCTCCAAACCCACGGCAACAATAAATAGAGAAAACTAAAAAGACACAGTCCAGCTCAAACACAAGAAGCATGTCCATAGATGAGACATGAAAAGTGGGAGAGGGGGCTGTAATATGAACCTCCAGGGCTCTGGCTGGGAAGTGAGCAGAGGGAGAGGAAATCTGGCTCCTAGGTTGGGGGCAGGTGACAAACAGCCTGCAGCCGGGAATGGGGCACTGGAGCCACAACAAGGGTTTGACTGGGTACCCGCCCCTCTCGAAAGGGAAGCTGCTGAAGTCTTTGGACAGCTTCCCGGGGTTACATCTCCTATGAAAGTACAAGCTTAGGGAGACAGAGGAAGGACAGAACCTTACATCAGGACCTCAGTCAAGCTGCTGACTCAGTGAGATCTGCCACATGCCCAGACTGAGGTCTGTGCTAGAGCCCCGGGCTGCAAATGCAACAGCTCATTCTGAACTAAAGGTCCCAAGGAGTTGGGTAGAGAGCGCCCCATGACTGCCAGGCAGGGAGGAATGCAGGGAGAGAAAAAGAGAACTCCTACTTAAGATGAGCCTGGAAACTAAAATTCAAAAACCAGATGAACAAGTAGTATCAGTGAAAACAGCTGAGGAAGGACTTCCAAAAATTCTCTTTCATAAAAATGAGAAAACTTAAAAAAAAAAAAAACAATTCAGAAGCAACTTTTTTTTTTTAAAGATTTTTTATTTATTGATTTGACAGAGAGAGATCACAAGTAGACAGAGAGGCAGGCAGAGAGAGAGAGAGAGAGAGAGGGAAGCAGGCTCTCTGCTGAGCAGAGAGCCCGATGCGGGACTCGATCCCAGGACCCTGAGATCATGACCTGAGCCGAAGGCAGCGGCTTAACCCACTGAGCCACCCAGGCGCCCCAGAAGCAACTTTTTCAGAAATCTGGGAGTGACTCAAAGGCTTGTGGCCAGCTGAGGTACAGTTCTTCAAGAAAAACAGCTAAATGTTGGTAAGGTCAGCAAGTGTCACGGCATTTTAATTTGCCCTATTCCTGTCTCATGTTACCCAGCTCCATGGTAGCCCTGAACATCAGCAGCCCAACATCACAGTAAAAGCCAACACTCTGATGGCCACTGGAGAACAGAGCCAAAGCTCCTTCACATTCCAGAGACTTGTCATTATCTGACCTGTTTCATGGTGACCTGAAAGACCCCACCTGAATGGCTGTCTTGGGATGTCTGGGTTATGGCTCAGTCTGTTAAACATCTGTCTTTGGCTCAGGTCATGATACTGAGGTCCTGGGATGGATCCCCAAGTCAGGCTTTCTGCTCAGCAGGGAGCCTGCTTCTCCCTCTCCCTCTGTCCCTCCCCCCACTCATGCTCGCTCTCTCTTTCTGAAATAAATAAATAAAATCTTTTTAAAAAATACGTGTGTGTGTGTGTGTGTGTGTGTGTGTGTTTTAAAGTCTGTCTTTACATGACCCGACTCATAGCTTACACAGCTTACACTAGCCACCAACCTAGATTTCTCTACCCCACTGAGCCATCATTCCAGAGGGAGGGCAAAATACTGTTTTCCCCAGATGTACCATTTACTATCCACTGACCTTCGCATCAAGAAGAGGTGTGAAACTGAAGAGAAGAGGAGAATGCAGAGAAAATGATGAACGGAGGAGTTGATCAAATATGGCAGCTAATTTAATTACTGATGGCATAATAATCATCATGCCATTTCCTGTATCTGGACAGAAGTGAAACTGAAGACCCAGACTGTGGTCACGAGAAAGACTGGTTAACGAATATAGGAAAAAGTGTGCCAGCATCCTCAACCTGCCTCACAGAGGAGTAGACATACTGAGTAAGTGCAGATTGTGTTAGAGTAATTAGGCGTTGAATACACACATTCATTTCAAGATAACCGCCAAAGGAGTACAAATAAAATTTAAGCTTCCTAATTAGCCAGGAGAAAAAGGAGGAAGATATACAGAAAACTTTATTAGTTCAACAGAAGGCGGGAAAGAAGAAAAAGAAACAAAGGAAAATAATCAAAATGTTTAAAGATGGAAATAAGTCCAAAACCCAGGGATCGAATAAGTATAACCCGGGTATATTGACTTTAACACCAGAGACTATCAGATTTCACAGAAAGACAAATAACCATGGTTTTGACCACTTAAAGTTTTTCAAACTTTTTCATACCTTTCATCCCTTAACTTCATTATTTAAAATTTATTTATTTGTTGGAGAGCGAGCGAGCAAGCGAGCCTGTGCTGGGACTCGATCCCAGGACCCTGGGATCATGACCTGAGCTGACGGCAGAGGCTTAACCCACTGAGCCACCCAGGCGCCCCACATCCCTTAACTTTAGACAAATCTTCAGCAACCAATACTGCTTTTCCATAGAAATGTTTATTTGAAGCCTCATTCTGTTTCTTTCTCTGTTGTTAAATTTAAGCATAATTAAACTCAATGATTTCAACTTTAAACTAGCATGGACAGTATAAAGTTCTCATAAGATTGTTTCTTTCTTTCTTTTCTTTCTCCCCCACATCCTCCCTCCTTCTTTCTTTCTGGGCATATTCACAGGCAGAGGCTGAAATGGCCAGATGTCACCATCTGTTGCCTGGCCTTGTGGGAAGCCGGGACGTTTGCACTGGGCTCATCTTGAAGTAAGAACCGAACGTACTTTGGGTCTATCATTAAGAATTCCACTCATGCCAGGGGCACCTGGGTGGCTCAGTTGGTTAAGCATCTGCCTTCCGTTCAGGTCACGATCCTGGGGTCCTGGGGCTCCCTGATCAGCAGAGAGCCTGCTTCTCCCTCTCCCTCTGCGGCTCTTCCTGCTCATGCTCTCTTTCTTTCTCGGTTAAATAAATAAATAAAATATTTAAAAAAAAAGAAAAGAATTCCATTCATTCCAAAGGATTTGTGAGCTGAGTAGATGTTGCTGGCGATTTGGTAGGAGAAACAGAGACAGTGCTCACTGCACACGACAGCACAAACAATTCAAGGAATCCCCTCCATCAGACAGAGCCCCAGCCAAGTCCTCCTATGGTACCACGGTCAACTCAGAAGGACCACTGTTTCCCTGGACCCTTCCCTTCCTTCTCAATCATCCCAGCCTGCAATTCTAGCTTCCTGCCCCTGTACTCCTGAGCCCCTTTTCCTTTCTCAAGCAGGGTGGCCCAACTTTGCTCCAGCCCCCCTCTTCCTCCCCATAGCCATCACCCCACTTAGCCACGTTACTAAGGACGATCTCCCTCCCGCTCCCGGTACCAGGATGTCTTCTCACTAGAAAGTCGCAAGGACTATGAATACAAATTAACTTCTTTCCTTTCACATAAGAATTGGCCTAAGTGATCATCCAACATCCATCCTCTCTCTCGCCAAGCTGGAGAGAGCCCACAGCCATCCGCCCGATAAGTGGATAGAGAAGATGTGGTATAGGGATACATAAAGGAATACCACTCAGCCCCCAAAAGAACAAAATCTTGCCATTTGCAACGACACGCATGGAGCTAGAGAGGACCGTCAGTCAGAGAAAGACAAACGCCGCATGATCTCACTCACAGGTGGAATTCAAGAAACTAAACAGATGAACATATGGGAAGGGGGAAGAGGAAAAAAGGAGAGAGGGAAACAAGCCCTAAGTGACTTACTGAGAGAGAACAAACTGAGGGTTGTTGGAGGTAGGTGCATGGGGGGGTGCGCCCGGTGGGGGATGGGCAGTAAGGAGGACACGTCATGATGAGCACTGGGTGTTGGATATAAGTGAGGAATCACCGAATTCAACTCCTGAAGCCAATGTTGCACTCTCTGCTAACTACCTACAATTTAAATTAAAAATAAATAAATAAATAATAAAATAGAATAAAAACCTCTTAAAAAAAAAAAGAAGTGGCTAAAGTGAACATAAAACTTAAAAGTTCATCTCTGGCGTTTTCAGTGAAAGAAAAACTGCTGAAAGAAAAAATCCACACAAGATACTTAGATGTCTTCTTTCAGACAACTGGGGGTGGGGGGGGGGGACAATAGCCTTAAAGAGAATTTCGAGTAAAAAATTCTACCACCACGGTACAACATTATTGTTACTGCTGTTGTTAATTACTATGTTGCAATTTCCCTTAAATTTCCTCAGGTTTTTAATTCAATTCACCTCTGGTCAGTTCCCTAAGAAGAATTTACCTACAATGTGACCTTGAGTTAAAACCACTGACCATCTTGGGGTGCCTGGGTGGCTCAGTTGGTTAAGCCGCTGCCTTCAGCTCAGGTCATGATCCCAGGGTCCTGGGATTGAGTCCTGCATGGGGCTCCTTGCTCAGTGGGGAGCCTGCTTCTCTCTCTGCCTCTGCCTGCCACTCTGCCTGCTTGTGCTCACCCTCTCTCTCTCTCTCTCTCTCTGAGAAATAAATAAATAAATAAAATCTTTAAAAAAAAACAAAACAAAACCACTGACCATCTTGTTCTTTCTTGCCATCTTTTTAGCATCTTAGACTGATCAAATCATCAGCATTCCATAAATGATACTTTCATCCTTTAGGACATCCATTCATGTCTTGCTTGACCCCGTAACTCTGGTGATGGAATTCTCACGATGGAGCGAGCGAGAGGAGGTTTGACAGTTGATTGTACTTAGTGTCTTGGGTACCACTGAGAAGTGTGTTAGAAATATTAAATTTTGAAGAAAGGATCTTTAACAAACAGCCTAACAAGTCCTTAAATTATTCAAAAGTAGATTAAAAAGGAACGAATTCCGCACACAAGAATAAAAACAATCCCATAATCAAGGATGGCACAAACATTTAAAACACCTCTTTAAAAACAGGAAATTATCCAAAGGACCCTTAGACAGTGGATAACAAATACTTAACATGTCAAAAAATGATAAGATGAAAAAGAGGATGATAATGGAACAGACACAAAACACCTACAGGCAGAGGGGTGAACATTTGGGGAACTGGTTATCAGACGTATTGATGATGGGGCAAAGTGGTTTTCGGAGATTTGGTGTTTTAACGTTTCAAACTAGTCACAATCTGAATATTCATTTCATGTTCTATTTCCTCCTCGTTTCACATGATAACTAAAGCATTTTCTTCTTTGTCGCCATTCTTTATAAAATTAATTGCTATTTCAATGACATTTTTTCTGATTATAAAGGTAATATGTGTTCATTATAGAAGAGCCGAAAAATACATAAAAGCGTAAAGGAGAAAACAAAAATCGACTCTAATCCCCATCATCAGGAAATAACCATTGCTTTGTTTTAATGAACACCATCCTGGTCTTCGTCGCGTTGGGGAGGGCGCTGTACGTCTGTCCTCACTATTTTTAACGTCAGTTTGTGATTCTGTCGTCAATTGTTCTGTAATTCTATCAGTTACTTCCAGTTTGTGGCTCATTTTTTCACTTCTGCCTTTTGCCTCTATAGAAAACACTACAACTTTCTGCTTTTGTTGAATTTTTCCCTCGGGGGGGGGGGGCAGGAATATTCCCAAGTGTTAGATTATAGGATCAAAGGTTCTTATTCTGTAAAATTTCAACACCCCTCCACTCCCGGATTGCTCAAAAGATAAGATTGAGGTTCAAAGAGCAAAAGGACTAAACTATGAGTAGCCCAGGCCCCATGTCTCCCAACTGCCCCTGGTTTTGAACCCCTCCGCCATTTAGGATGGAGACGCATTCCGGATACGGAGACTGCATTGTTGTTGGAGGGCATACTCTTTGTTATTCTTCTCCCATTAAATTAAAGAGACTATAAAAGTTTTCTAATAACCAAATCCTTCAAAATGAACTGTTTGAAGGCTCTGAAGTCTCACCCTGGGGCAAGACATTTACTAGACTAAAATAAATCTCTACAAAGCCTTTATAGGAGCCTTAAAACCCGATTCTGCAACAAAATGCTTGTTTTTATTATAGATTGAGTTTTTATTATCAGCACGAATGCAAACCGTGCTGCCACCACAGTAAACAAGCATATGAGCTGTCATAAATATTCACACACCTTTGGCGGAAGCAATTGTTACCTGGAGCAAGGGATCTGGCCACGTTCTGATGGGCACTCCCGGAAAAACGGAAGATTGCAAATGTGAGGCCACCCCCTGCTCCCCCCACTGGAAAGGGCAGAGGGGGACAAAGATGGCAGCAAGCGCCTGGGTGGCTGCTCTGTGGGAAACACCAAAGGCCCGGATGGAGGGGTCCTGTGTGTGCAGGGTCCCCAGACGCTGCGCAGCATGAGATGGGCCGCTGGACACCGCGACCAGCCCACCCCATTCTGCTTTGTTTCCATTGCCATAGAATTCACCGTTCTAAAGCATATCATTCGATAGCTTGTAGTACAATCACCATGTTGTGCAACCATCACCTCTGTCTACTTCCAAAACATTTTCGCCACCCAGAGGGAAACCCTGCTGTCTCTAAGCAGTCACTCACTCCCCATGCTCCCGTCTTCCCCTTCCCCTGCCCTTGGCATCCACTCATCTGCTTCCCGTCTCTATGAACTTGCCTGTGGGGGCCATTTCCTATCCATGGAATCATCCACTGTGTGGTCTGCTGTGTCTGCCTTCATTCACTGGGTCTCATGGCTCCAAGGTTCATCCATGCGGGAGCAGGTGGCAGGACTCGACTCTTCTTCATGGCTGAGTAATATTCCATTGCGTGGCTCTACCATCTGCCAGCTGGTGGACATTTGGGTTGATTTCACCTTGTGGCCATTGGGCATAGCACTGCAGTGAGTGAACATACATACACGTTTTGCATCACTGCCTTTTCCAGTTCTTTCGGGTCTATTCCCAGGAGGGCACCTGCGGGGTCCCAGGGAGTTCCATGTTGAGCTTTTTGAGGAACTGCTAAACTATTTTCCACAGGAGCTGTACCATTTGACATTTCAACCGGCTGTGTACAAGGGTTCCACTTTCTCTACATGCCCACCCACACTTGTCATGTTCCATTGTTATTATAATTCCTGCTCAGTCAAGGGTAAGGTCGGCTCTCCTGGTGGTTTTGTATTTCCTTCAAAACTAATGATGTTGAGCATCTTTCCTGGTGCTTGTCGGTCACTTGTAGGCCTTCTAGGGGGAGATGTCTCTTCAAGTCCTTTGCCCATTTTTTTTTTAAGATTTTATTTATTTATTTGACAGACAGAGATCACAAGTAGGCAGAGAGGGAGGCAGAGAGAGAGGGGAGGAAGCAGGCTCCCTGTGGAGCAGAGAGCCCAATGCGGGGCTCAATCCCAGGACCCTGGGATCATGACCTGGGATCATGACCTGAGCCGAAGGCAGAGGCTTTAACCCACTCAGCCACGCAGGCGCCCCCCTTTGCCCATTTTTTAATTGGGTCTCTTTGTTGTTGGGTTTTAAGAGTCTCTGATACACTTTCCTTATCAGATACAGGATTTGTAAGTATTCTCTCCCATTCCACATGTTGTTTTCCACCTTCCTGCTAGTGTCCTCTGACGCATGAAAGCTTTTAATATTGATGAAGGTCCAACTTTCCTATTTTTTTCTTTTGTTGCACCTATTTTTGATGTGCTAGCTAAGAGTCATCACCAAATCCATAAATCGTGGACATTTATACCTATGCCGTCTTCTAAGAGTGGGAGAGCTTTAGCTTTTACCTTTAGGTCTTTGATCTCTTTTAAGTTAATTTTTGTATATGGCATGGAAAAGGGTCTAAGTTGATTCTTTCACATTTGGCAACTAATTGTCCCAGCACCTTTTGCTGAAGAGACTCTTTTTTCCTTCTGTGCATGTTCTTGGCCTCCTTGTCAAAATCAACTTACCCCAGATGTGTTGGTTTATTTCTGGACTCTCAGTTCTGGTCCATTGATTTATATATGCATCTTTTGGCCAGCAACACAGATTCCTAGAGCTTTGAAATTAGCTTTGAAATTGGGAAATAGGAGTTCTCTGACTTTTTTCAAAACCCTTTCTGCAATTGTATATGAATTTGAGGATCAATGTTCCCAGTTTTGCAAAAAAGGCCAGTGGGAATTTGATAGGGATTGCACTGAATCAGTAGATCATTTTAAGAAGCACTGACACGTTAACACTATTAAATCTTCCAATCCGTGAACAAGGGACGTCTTTCCATTTATTTGGACCTTTTACATTTTCTCTCAGCAACGTTTTATAGTCTCCAGCGTACAAGTTTTGCATCTCTTTCATTAAATTTACTTCTAAATATTTTATTCCTCTTGATGATATTTTAAATGGAATTGTTTTTTTAATTCTCTTTTTAGGTTATTCACTGCTAGCATATAGAAATGCAACTGATTTTTGCATGTTAATCTTTTATCTTACAAAGTTGCTGAATTCATTTATTAGCAGTAATAATCTTTTGTTGATTCTTTAAAATTTTCTCTAAGATCGTGTCATCTATGGACAGAAATAATTGTACTTCTTTCTTTCCAATCTGGATGTCCCTTAATTCATTTAAGAAATTGCCTTGATGGCCCTCACCATTAATTGTTGGATGTAAGTGGCAAATGTGGGCATTCTTCTCCTGTTCCTGATATAAGGGAAAGGCTTTCTGTCCTTCCCCGCTAAGTGTAATGCTTATCACAAATGCTCTTGGTCATGATGAGGACATTTCCTGCTTTCCCCAGTTTGTTGCATGTTTTTTATCAGGAACACCCTAGTTCTCATTCACTCATTTCACAACACCTACAAGCTAGGAAGTGACAGCCACGGTGCCTTCCCGTTCCCCACTCACACTGACATGGCGATGATGAACACATAGACAGACAATTATACTACAGACTGTAGGTACCTAAACAACAGAAAAATAGAAAGGCATCTACCCCTGTCTGAGTGAGAGCAGGAGCTTC
The DNA here is from genome assembly GCF_010015895.1 of Lontra canadensis. Lineage (NCBI taxonomy): Eukaryota > Metazoa > Chordata > Mammalia > Carnivora > Mustelidae > Lontra > Lontra canadensis. The sequence continues at coordinate 1,661,201 of NW_022631024.1, read as the reverse complement.
TTGGTTTGGGTCCCTTGAAAGCAGAGCAAGGACTTGGGAGCAGGGAGTTTATTTGGGTGGCAATCCCAGGACACAACAGTGAAGGCACGGGAGTATTAAACAATAAAGGAAAGCCACTGAGGGTGTGGAGTGGGGCGTACACTTGGGGGTAACCAGGGCTCAATTCAAGGGGATGCTCTGAGAAATTGTTCAGAAAACAGCTCAGCATTATCCTTCCAAAGGATGGGAGAGGGGGCCAAAAAAATCAGAGAGCCCTCGCAGGCCCTTGAGGTAGAAGCCTGGCCTGGTGGCAGGGTTGATGTCCTCAGCAAGTGCCCGCAGGGGGTTACAGTTGCAGGTGTAGGGGGCAAAGGGTTGCGGGGTGCAGCGAGGTGGCATGAAGTCTAACAGCATTTCCTATAAGGAGTCAGGGGAGCTCTCCAGCCTGAGATGACTGGTCTTATGGTGGTGGCAGCAGAGCCACGGAACCAGATTTGCCAGCTGCTCAGAGGGGCGGCCCCATAGCAGGGGGCCAATGGACTGCGGAGGGAGTGAGGCAGAGGAAGTCACGGCGTCCCCCGCAATTTTTGGTCTTGGCTGTAAGGTTTCCAGGGGTGCCGCTCATGAGGACAGAGACTCCAGAAGGAGAAGACCAAGTGATGAAGTCCACTTGGGACAAGCAGACGTGGAGGCACCTGAGGGAAGTTCCAAGGGGGAGGGAGGTCCCCACAAGACAGCTTCAGCCTCATCTCACCGCCCTGCAGAGCCGAGCACGTGTGCTTTCCTTCTCAGTGAGGACGCAAGAAATCTTTGCGGGTTGAATCAAGGAGCCGCTGGCGGCTGGCCCTCAAAGCTATCTTGCTCACTTTGTTCTGTTGCCTTTGTTTCTTTCCTCCCCTCGCCTGTTTACCTGGCCCATTCCATTAAGGGCCACCTGCTCCAGAAGCCGCCCTCTGCCGTCAGTCTGCAGACCTCCGGGCAGGAACCGCAGGAGCCCTGGGGCAGGGGTGGGTGACACACATGTGGCTGCTTCATCCGGAGGCATCGGTCGGGGTGCAGAAGGGATTTATGCGCTCCCCTAGCCTGGATGTAGCGATGATGGAGGGTTTCCAGAGCAAGGCCCAGGCTCTAAGGAAACCTGTTCGGAAAAGGCCAGACACGCTCAGCTGATTGGGGAACGCAGAGCCCTCTGGCTGAGACCGTTTCCTGTCTGCCCGCCCAAGCATAAGCCTCAGTGATGGCAGCCACAAAGCCAACAGGCCCTGCCAAGGCAGCTGGAAAGAAGCAGGCACTTGCCCGTGATGTGGGTCAGTGTGTCAGACTCAGAAGACGGGAGGGAGCCAAGAAGGATGAAGCAGGCATCCCCGCTCTTGGGGCTCAGGGACAAGCCGTGGAGTGGGGGTGGGGGCGCGGGGCGGCAGGAAAGGCAGTGCAGAGGCCCTGCCAGCTTCCCAGGCCTAACGCATGCCTGCTGGGCCAGTTGGCTCCCTTTCCCCAGGGTACCCCGTACACTTGGCACTGAAGTCCCACATCCCTGCCTTTGCTTCTGCACACCTACCACCGTGATGCGTTTCCCCGTTCTCTCTGCCATCCTCAAGTCAAGGAAATGTTCATTCCTTAGCGGTCACTTCCTTTAATTCAGGGCCACCTCCCCAGAGGAGCCCTCCCTGCTTCTTCCTGCCCCTCCCAACCTCCCCTCCTGGGGGCACCTGTAGTCCTTCATCTGAGGCAGCCAGTTGTGAATAGAGACTAAAAGTCCAGACTCTGGGTCCAGCACTTAAGATCCGCTCATGGCTCAGCAAATGACCTACCTTCTCTGCGCCCTGGCTTTCTCACCCTCTCACCGGTTAGCTAGTGTTAATAGTAGTTTCTACACCACAGGCCGTTGGGGGCGGAAGCGGGCAATGCCTTGTGAAGTGTTAGCACAGGGCCTGGCAAGTGAGAGGCTTAGCAGCCACTGTCGCTAGGGAAGTCCGCATTTCCTGGACTTTTCTCTGTTGCGCGTGTGTGTATGCATGTGTGCGTGCATGTGTGTGTGTTTGCACGCACGTGTGGCAGAGCTCCTCTCTCCAACAGTGGGTTCCTCCAGGAAATGCAACGCTCTATGCTTCCAATGCAGTTTATAAATAAAATAATCCTGCGTGTTGCCTTTGATGAAGGTCAAGTGATAGCAATCAGAGAGAAGTGGACGGCTGAGAGGCGCTCACTCCCCAACCGGCCTGAGGGAGAGCTGGGCTTGTAGACCTCTCGGCCCACCCCATCGTGTGCCCCGCGGACCCAAGCCAGGGGTTCTCAGGAGGTTTACCAGCTCCTCTTCTCCCTTTGCATCCCTTAGATTAATCAGCATGCATCAGCAAGCTCCGGAGGGCAGGGACTGGGTCCTGCACACCCCGCAGCGCCCCCTGCAGGGGCCGGAAGGAAGCCGGCGAGCGGTAAGCACCGCGCGCCAGGGACCATCTCGAACATTTCAGGTACGTGCTCTCTAATGCTCACAGGGGTCCCTTGACATGATATGATCCCCTCCACTTGAGAGATGAGCCATCTGAGCTCGTGAGGTTAAACAGCCAGCCTAACATCATCATGGCACCGTTTGCTCATACGTACTTGCCAGGCGAGCGCTGGGCTCCTCCAAGCGTCCTCTTCCACCTGTCCATTGCCCCGTCCTAACAGCAGCGGGGAAACCCCTAAAAACACGTTTAGAAGGCGCTCCTTTGGACGCAGATCTTGGGCCCGCAGAGGAATTCCCGTAGGGTACCAGGTGGCCCAGGGGAAAGGACTCACTGCAGATACCTTACATGTGGAGCCAGCAAGACCGAGCGGCTGCTGCGCGGGGCACCCCAGCCAGCTACTCTGCGCAGACAGGTGAGCCTTTCCCCCACCTGGGGCAGACAGAGGGAAGGCAAAAAGTATTGCAATGAGGCTATAGAGACTGTCCCCTCATTTCCAAACCCCTATTGGTTTCCTCTTTCTTAGACGCTATGTCCCTTAACCCTTCACCCCCCAATCCAACCAGGGAGAGTGTAAACCCACCCCCCCACGTTATAATCTCTGTTACAGGTAAACTCATGGGGCTGAGAGATGAGGACCTTGGACTAACCGAGAGCCTATCAGGCTTGGATTTGAATCCACCTGCCAGCCCTGTGAACTTTACAAGTTATCCTACTGGTCTGAGCCTCAGTTTCTTCATCTGTAAAATAGGGATAATGGAGCCCATTTACACGGTTCTGGGAGGGATAAAATGAGATACTGTCTGCAGAGGTGAAGTGCCGGTGCATCGCCCAACCTCCTCCTTCCAGTTGGGGGCGCTCATGTCCTGGGGCCCCCGGCAGATCGGGTTCTCGGCTCAGATTCTTTCTGGGAATATGTCCTTCCACGGGATAGGGGGCGGGATGGCGGCAGATAGCCAGTGATTGGCCTAGGCAGGGGGATGAAGGCGCAGCATCCTTGCCTTGACTCAGTTGGACCAAGAGTCAGCCCAGCCTCAGAGCGGCCAGAGGGAGGGGCTGAGGCCTCTGTCGCACTGAGGCTCAGCTTGTCTGTCTGCTGCTTGCTATTTTCCTCACTCCCCCAAGGCTCTCTTTCTGAAAGCACTCCCCACAAACCATCCATGCACCGCGCTCCTGCTCAGATTCTGCTTCCCGGTGTGATGGTTAATCTTACATGTCAACGTGCCGCAGCACCCAGGTAGTCGGTCAAACACCAGTCTGGACACATTCATTAGGGTATGTTTTAGATGAGATTAATATTTAAGTTGGTAGACTGTGTGTAAAGCAAATGACCCTCCCTTATGGGGGTGGGCCTCATAAAATCAGTTGAAGGCTTTCAGAGAAAACAGGCTGAGATTCCAGGAAAAGGCTATTCTGCGCACAGACTGTCTTCAGACTTGAGCCGTAGCATTAGCTCTTCCTTGGGGCTGTAGCCTCTGACCTGATCTACAGATTTTGGACATGCCAGCCCCCATAACCTGGTGAGACAATTCCTTAAAATCAATCTGTCTACAACTCTATCTCTATATCGCGCATGCACGTGTGCACACACACACATCCTACTGGTTCTGTTTCCCTGAAGAACCCTGACGAATGCACCCTGGAGCCCACCCCGAGATGTACAGAGTACCTGTGGGAAGCACTCCCCAGATGGTCAGTTATATCAATTCACTGAAGAGTTGGGGGGGGGGGCTCTGTATCTCTGTGGGACTTTGTCTTCTCATCTGTAAGTGGGGACCCCATCTTCACCATCTTTATCAGCTCCAGCACGGTGTGGAGCCATGCAGCTGCTGCTCGCTAGTCTGAAATGGGACCCTTGAGTAAGACCCAAGATCCTTAACTCAGGCTCCCTGCAGTGAGATGAACTTTGGGGGAAGACTTTCTATCTCGAGACTCTAACTCATGTTTTCCCTTTGATTTCCTCTCTGGTACTGTATTTTGACATTAGCCTATGTTGAATAAAAATGGTTTATGACAAATTAAAATTTTTCTCCCAGCGAGTACAGTGTGGCGAGCAGCCACCTTCCCGCCTGGGTAACATCTGATCACCATCATTGGGTTTTGGTGTCGACAATAGTTTCCTATAAATAGACGTTAAAAAAGACATACCCTAAGTCTTACTCTGCAGTTATGATTATGAACATCTGTTCATGTTTACAGAAGACCCAGATTAAGTTAGAAAATGTCAGAGCAAAGAATGTACAAGAAAACACCCACACCCTTCAGCTTTTGCTTTCATCCACAAATGTGTTGGGGATACTCAGAGCACAGCACTCCTCCAGGGGTTAGTTCACCATTGTCAAAGCACGAAACCCACATGCCAAACGGGCCCGTTATAGCAGTGGTCCTCAACACAGAATCTTTCCAGGAGAAGAAGGCTCCCATTGAAAGGCTGGACCTTCCCCAGGACTCCAGTGTGCTTGGATGCACAGACCTCGCCTAGGAGCACACTCCAACATCTTCAACCTCCCCAAGCAAAAGAGGCCAGGCTCTGGGGAGAGCCAGCGCCCCAGAAATGGCTGAGTTGGCTTGGGGTTTGGAAGAAAATTGTAGCCTCTGTCAAATGATGTCATCTGGTGGGGCAGCTTTGACGTATGTGAATAATATTTTGAGTCTAATCTTGAAATGCCTGATCAGCTTCTGGCCGAGGTCTCCCTTTCTATTTATTGATTTTATTAATTTTTTATTTCGTCAAGAGGAGAGGAAAGCTGACTCTCAGAACAATTTGGCCCGAATGCTAGTTTTCCTGGTGCTTGAACTGCGAACAAGGTACGCCTTTGCAGGCCTCCCCCCACCCCACCCCCCCAGGAATTTCTGTATTTGTCAAAAATGAGCCCCTTCTCAAGTAGATGTTTCAACTGTAGGACCCTGCATGCACTCGTGCTGGGCATTTCCTTATCTGTGTTAATCTCTTTTATCAAAGCAGTTACGCCCCTTTCTCATTTTGTTTGTGTCCTTTCTTCTTTTGATTAGGTTTGTATAGTTGTATAGTTGATTGTTCTTTTTAAAGAGCTAGCTCTCGGGTGTGTTTATCCATTCCAATGCCTTTTTGTTGCTCTCTCATTTTTTTAAACTTTCATCTTTATTATTCTATTATTCGTACCATTTCCTAGTAAGTCAATCTTTTTCTAGTAAGTAAATCAGGCTGCTTTTCTCTTTTTGATAATAACATTGTTTAAAGTTGTCAATTCCCCTGTAAATGTCCTGCATCCTGCAAAATCTTCTGTTCATTGTTTTGATTGGTCTAGATCTGGTTTTCTAGACAGAGGAGATATTGTCGAGGAAAAATCATGATAAGCAACATAACAATCAAACCAAAAAGAAAAAAAAAACCTGAAATCACCAGAAATCTCATTTCCCAGAAAGATACGTTGGTATTTTAGTACCCACTTTCTAGGTTGGTTTTTTTTTTTTTTTTAATCTTTACAAAATGGCATCACGCTTAACACCATTTTGCAATATGCTTAATTTATCGAAGTAATAAAATTAGAACATCTTTCTTTGTCGTTACACTAGATTTACACTATCGATTTTAATAGCAGTCAAGGATTCATTCCCTGGGGCAGATATTCCATAATTTACATCCCCAATGGCCTATTATTAGACATTTAGACTGTTTTCACTTATTTCATCATCCTAAAAGACACAGGGGCTGCACTGCATATTTTTGTTGTGGATATTTACAGACCTCTGTGATTATTTCCTCTGGATCAGGGAGTAGCAAAAAACCCGTGGGTTTAAGGGGCAAGTATGGCTTAAACTTTTTCATGCTTCGTCATTCATTTTTCCCTAGAACGGCTGTATGTTTCATTTTGGAGTACTGGTGGGGGAAGAAATGGTGATTTTAATCTGAATTTACTATTCAATCTTATTATTAGCAAATTATGAATTTTTTTATACATTTACTGGCCCCTTGTCTTTTTTGGATTGCCTTTTTTCCTATCCCTGACCCTTTTTCTTTCATTCTAATTAATCTGCAGAGGCTTTTTGCTCTTTATCGTGTTTATTACAAATATTCTGGTCATTGTATTGCTACACATTCAAATTCATTTAGGTATTCCTGCCCTAGGGAATTTTAAAAAAAGTTCCACTCAGTTGAATATATCAAACTTTTTCCTTTCACGGTTTTCATCTTTGCACCTGTTTCAAGAGCTCTCACACAGTGAAGATCATATTATTACTCATTTGTTATGATTTACTTGTTTACATTTAAATGTTAAAAGCACATGAGATTTATTTTAGTGAGTGATACAGAAGCGGATTTTATTTTTTCCCTGGTAGCCAGTTGGTCTCGGTCATGCCCCATCCTTTCCCCCGGGGAAATGCCCTTATCATATTAAAAAAAAAAAAATCTACACAGATATACACAAAATCACGCCCTTACATCTTCCGGTTTTTGCAACATTGTCCCTTATTCACAGGGCCAGCTGCAGGTCACTGTAGGGACAGAAAGGGCTAGCCCTGGCCCCATTTTGTCAACACTAGAGCCTGGCCCCCTCACAAACGCACAGACCTGGGCAAGTCCTTAAACTCTGCACTTTGGTTTCCTCAAGGGTGGTTGTGAGAATTAAGGGAGAGGCTACGGACAGGGTTCCCGGCTTGGTACCTGGCACTCTTCCAGGATTCAAGAATGTGGATGTGACTGCTGTTGACACAGACCAGTGGAACCCAGAGGTCAGCTGAGTACCCTCTCACCCCTCCTGGGAAACTTGGCTCCATCCCCCAGAGTGGGTGGGAAGAGGGAACCGTGAAAACCCAGAGCCCACTCAAGATTCCAGCACGTTCTGGGGCGTCCCTGCAGATCTTGACCACTCACCCCAGTTGTGAAGGTCTGTCCCGGCTTAGAGCTCCAGCCCCCGCCCCATTAGATTTCCCTGGCACAGCACTGATGACCACAGACTCTCCTAAATCCAGGAAGTGAGGGGTACAGAGGAGGCACTTAGAAAGGTGGGCGGGAGGAGCAGGAGCCCCCCCCCCATCCCTCTTGGACTGTGGGTCCGGCTCCCACCTACCCCTCCATGGGTGTCCCTTGCCTTCTTCACAGCCCTCTCTGCATACCCTCCCCTCCCCCACTCCTTTCCTAACTCCCAGAATCAAAACCACAAACACCTCTCATGCCTCCAACATTGCAATGGCCCCATCTCTGAAAACCGCCCCCCCACCGGCTCCTGCCAAGCCCACACCCATGGGCTCTCCTCCCCAAGTGGACCTCACAGGGCATGTGCCCAAGCAAGGCCAAGCGTGTGTCTTCCCTAAGAGACATGCTCCTAAGATGCTGGAGTGGCCTTCTTCTTGTTCTATTTCTTCTACTGCTGCTGCTAATAATCATGATAACACCCCCAGGCATTCCGCGCTCGCTGTAAGCCAGGCAAGCGCCCTGCATCACGTCTTTCAAACGTCATAACAATTTTATGAGGCAGCCATTGGGCGCGAATGTTATGGGAAGAACGTGATCGGGGTTCAGAGAACATGAGACTAATGGGGCCACAGGAAATTATCCATGGGTGCTCTGCACGTGCACATGCCTGACTCCAGAACCTGGGCTCTCACTTAGAGTCTGCGCACCTGCCTTCTTAAGGCTCTTGATACATATTTCTAACTTGTCCATCTGGAAGTTTCCACTGTCCAACATTCATGATAGAAAGATCCTTCTGGCTACAGTCAAGAGGGTTGGGGGATCACCTTGCCCGCCATCATGCCCAAGACTCTGTACATGGCATGGATTCGGAGAGCATATTTTAAACAGCGTTTTTTATCTTCTGCCCTGAGTTTGCATCTCTGTAAAACAGGGTCTGGGGTCTCTGCTTTCATACCACTACACCTAGATGGTGACAAAAAAGCTAGATTCACATCCCGAGTAACAGCCACAGGGGAAAGTTAGACAGGTATCCTATATCCACTTTATATAGGTACAGGGAGGTTAGGTGACCAGGAAGTTCTGCGCAGCAGGTCTCTGGCAGAGCTGGGATAAAATTCCAGACCTCTCAGCACCGGGACTGGTGACACCTCCCTGAGACACAACGCTTCCTGCTACCTGGTCTCATAGCCCCTCGGGGACCCCCAAGCTCTGCTTCCAAGGACAGCTCCCATGTCTTCTTTCTGCCCAGAGCGCTGATCTTGCTTCCTTTGGTTACATGGAGTCTCTCGGTCCAGGCCTCTGTTTTAGGGGGCTGAATTGCCCAGAACCTCCCAACCCTTACATGGTCAGGATCTGGGCTGGTCCCTAGATCTTCAGGACCACCAGGAGAGGGAAATTAACATTCCTTGTGTTGGGGCTGCCCTACCCCCAGCAAGCATCGCTGCCCACAACCCTTGCTGGGAAATAGAGCTGGGGGCTCCTTCATGCAGGGCCAGCTCTGATTGGTCCAGGGAGCCACTTGGCCCACAGAGGACCCACTCATAGACTGGCCTCCTATGACATGTTGGACCCCGCCATTCCCTGCACACATCAATGCATGCATGCATGTAGTCTCCCATTTTTCCTGGGGACATTCTACCTGCCCCTCAGAAGCCATTACAACTACCTCTCCTCCAGGAAGTCCTCCCTGATCTCCCTACACTCAGTTCTCTCTCCGTCTTCATCCCACAGTTTGCTCCGCTACCCGCAGTGGTAGGTCATCTCTGTCTTTGACTGGCTCCCTTACAACAAGAGGGCAGGACGTGGGCTATATTCATGTCTGAGAACCCAACGCCTGGAGCTCTGCAATTTACCCACCACCCTCAAGTCCACTGTCTCTCTGTCTCTAACACTGCCCAAGAGCAAGCAGGGCAGAGACCCATCCCATTGCACAAACAGGGAAGTAAGCCTGTAGGAGGAGTGGTGTCAGTCAGGCCCCAGACCACACTGGCCTTATTTTTTTTTTTTTTAAAGATTTTATTTATTTGACAGAGATCACAGGCAGAGAGGCAGGCAGAGAGAGAGGAGGAAGCAGGCTCCCTGCTGAGCAGAGAGCCCGATGCGGGGCTCGATCCCAGGACCCTGAGATCATGACCCGAGCCGAAGGCAGCGGCTTAACCCACTGAGCCACCCAGGCGCCCCCCACACTGGCCTTATTAAAAAGTTTTGTTTCCTGGACTTGACTTTGCAATGCAGATTTCATGCAAACGCTGGGCAGTGAGTGACTCCAAATAAATATTTACAGGTTTGTCAAGTGTTGCAATGAGCCCGCAGATCCCTGCATAAAGAGACCTCATGAACACCAATGAAGTCACACTCCCCTCACCCAGAGTCCGTGACTGCGGACGCCAAGCCCGTCCCTCCCAGGGTGAGGTCCCGCTGAATATATTCACAGACAACAGGCCGGGGCCATCAGCTCCTGCCCCGAGGCACAGAGGCACGGGCCATTTGGAGGCCCCACATCACCACTAAGCCAGCTGAGGGAGAGGACTGAGGGATGGTCCTGGGTCTTGGAATAAGCTCGTGGCAGGCACTTTCTCGCTTGCTGGGGAGACCTGGAATTGGGGTTCTGGGCAGGTTGCAACTGGGCCCCTCCCATGGTTTTCTGCTCTCTCTGTGAGTCAGTCATGAGGGTGAGTCATGCAGTAAAAATTCTCAAATCTCCATCCCCGACTCTACAAATGTTTCCTTCTTGCTCCTGGAAATCCACTGTGGTCCCAGTAAAGGGACTCTGTGTGTCATACAGCCTGCTTTGATCTCCCGGCTCCTCGTCCATCCTGTCCTGTGAGGTCCCCTCCCAGATGGCTGTGGGAGAGGAGAGAAGCCAGGGAACTCAGGGAACTGCAGGGGATTACAGTGGCCTGAAACTGCCACGTGGCACTACCCCCAATGCTGCATACACCAGAAAGAGTTATGTGGTCTTGACACCGGTGGGAGAGCTGGGGAGTTTCCTGTGCCAAGGGAAAAGGGCATCTGGACATTTATAATGTCCATTATGTGCTTTCCAGGGACCCAAACATTGTGGGTCTTTCCATTCCCCTCCATTCTTAAAGATACTCATTTGAGGGGGCCCCTGGGTGGCTCAGTCGATTAAGCGTTTGCCTTCAGCTCAGGTCATGATCCCAGGGTCCTGGATTGGATCCCGGTGTTAGGCTCGCTGCTTGGCAGGCAGCCTGCTTCTCCCTCTGCCCCTCTGCCCCACTCGTGCGCACTAACCCCCTCTCTAATAAATAAATAAAATCTTTTAAAAAAAGATACTCATTTGGGGACATGCAGTAGTCAGCTAAGGCTGCATAACAAAGCATCCCAAACCATAGTGGTTTATAAAGATAAGCATGTACATCTCCTGTTCACAAGTCTGCAGAACAACTACCATGGCTGTGCCCCAGGTTCTAGGCTGGCCTGGCTTGGCTGCAGGCACTGAGTTGGACTCAATCTATTCCTTGGATCAGAAGCTGCTCTGGATATATTCTTATCCTGGTGGATCAGAGGAGCACAAAAGGCCAGACCATGCAGCACATTTAAGGCGTCTGCACACAACACATCTGCTAAGCGTCCATTGGCCAAACCCAAAGTCAGGGATGGGGAAGTATCCGCCATGAAACCGTGGCCAGCAGAAGGATTTATAATTCTCTTAAGGGGAAAAGCAAAGATTTGGGAACAATGATCCAATCACCATGGGAGCTCTTTGGGGAAACCATGGTGGTTTGAATCCCAGCTCTATCCTGACCAAGCCTCTCTAGCCCTCTGTGCCTTAGCAGCCTCTTCTATCCATGGGGCTAAGATCTTTCTCTCAGATTTCCAGCGTGACGCAATCATCACAAATAACAGTTGCATGCCCAGCACGTGTCAAGCACCAGGGGAAATGTTTGTCCACCAATAGCTCTTCAGCCCTTGAGGGCACCCTTCCTTCCCCCCATCACTCACACATTTGTGCAGATTAGTGTGTGGGACCTGGGAGTGCAGGGATCCACCGGAGCAGAGGGAAGGGTGCTGAAAGGAAAGCAAGAAAAGATCTGAAGGTCAAAGACACCAACTTCACAGATCCTGTGACTGCTGCCCTAATGGATTTGGAAGGGCTGAGGGTTCGAGGGAGTGGCACTGCCATATGGATCCCTTCTTACTCTTGCTCAGGCATTCTTTCTTTCAACAAATGTTGACTGAATGCCAGCCCTCTGCTAGGCTCTAAGGATGGGGAAACTGAGGCACCAAGAGATCTTTCACCCACGCCTGTTCTTATGAAATGTACAGTGTATATTAGTCAGGATTCTCCAGAGAAACAGAAGCAGTAGGAGATATAAATATGGAGAAACAGAGCAAGAGATTTATCATAAGGAATTAGCTCAAGTGATTATATGGAAACCGAGAAGTCCCAAGATCTGTATAGTCAGCAAGCTGGAGACCTATGAGATCCAATGGTACAAGTTCTATTGCCAAGCCAGCAAGTTCAAGACCTAAAAAAAATCAGTGTTTTAGTTCAAGACCAAAAGCAAAAAAGGGAGGAAAAGAGCCCATGTCCCAGCTCAATCAGTCAGGCATGAAGAGTTCCCTTCTACTCAAGGAGGGTCAGCCTTCTTGTTCCATTCATCCCTTCAACAGATTAGATGAGGCCCACCCACACTAGGGAGGGCAATCTGCTCTGTTCAGTCTACCCATTCAGATGTTATTCTCGTCCAGAAACACCCTCAAAGATACAGCAGAATAATGTTGACCAAATATCTGGGCTCCCCGTGACCAATTAGGTTGACACATAAAATGAACCATACACAGCCTAACAAGGAAGAGAGAAAGGGGGGAATACAAGTGGGACAAGGATAAGAGAGAAGAATCAGGCTCTGTGAGAACTCACAGCCAAGGGTGCTTGCCTGGCATGAGAATACTTTGTGCTCGAATGATGGAAGGAGAAACAGAGGCACCCAGTGGAGTTCCCAGTGTCCATGAGCAGGTGAAGGGGGACATTTTCAGAGCTGGGGAACTTTCTCTCAGCCCATGAATTATGCAGGCCACCAAGCTCCCCATGGGGCTTAGAGGGGAAGGCAGTAATATTAAGATTTCCCACCAAAATCAAAATTCTTACAGGTAGAAAAATTTGACTTAATGTGGCTGATCTGTGAGAGGGTTGTCGAGATTCAACAGTAATATTTGTCACCTCAAGGAAGGGTCCTGAGAGTAAGATTTTGCTAGTCCTTGACTTTTTTTTTTTAAGATTACCAGGTTTCTTCTCAACTCTTTTTTAAAAAAATTAATTCATTTCATCCTCACAACAATTCTCCAAAAGGGGGATTATTATTTCCAATCCTTCTTTTCAGAGAAGACCCCAAGGGGTTAAATGACTGACTTAGCTTCCCCCAGGCAGGGAGCCAGGCCTCAGGGTTTATGCTCCAACACCAGACCAACGTGTCACCTGGTTTTGTCCACCCAGAATTTCAGTGTCTATTTCTCAACAGCCGGATGACGTGTGTCCTCCCAAGAATGCCCTCCTGGGGGACCTTCTGAACCAGACTGGGTTAATGGTGAATCCTAGACAATGCACATTATTCCGCTACCCGTTCCCTTCTGTGAACATCCCACTGCTGAACACAAACACGTGGGAGGGAGGTACCTGCCTTCAAAGACCCCCCAGATTCCTGACATCCCATACCTCCACCTTCCTTCCTTGGCTAAAGGACTCAAGGCCTCTTTAACGGGAGAGTCATGCCATTAGGCGAGTCTAACCAGCTGCTGTAACACGACCCCAAATCACAGGCTCGGCCGTGGCTCTAAGCACCTGCTAGAACAGTTTTTCTGGAACAAGAATGGGCTTGAGGTCCTCTTGGTTAAAGGCAAACCAATATTTGCTCTTGATTTTGAAAAAAGGAGGGGATCCAATCGGCCTGTCCCAGCTGTGCCTGGCAGAGGTTAGGAGAAGGTGACTTTTCCATTAAAAGCCCAGCTCATGTTTTATGTATTTCCAAAGAGCCACAATTCGAACTTAATTCCTCCTCCCTTTAAGAAAAGAACCCCCAAAGTGAGTATTTAAAATGTCACATGCAGCCAGCGGCCTCTGTGGGTCATGGAGGGCGGGACAATTTATAGTGGGAAGTAATAAAATTGATGCCAAATGACTTCAAGACCCCGAGAGTTGCCAGAGAGGTTGGGAAGAGAACACTTGAAACCAAACCATGAATAAATCTTAGGAAAGCTGAGAGCAGAGCTTTCAAGAAAGGAAGCTGGTAAATAGGCTGAGTTTTAACTTTGATTCCACGTTATGGGGGTTAGCAAAAAGCGGTGACCCCTAGGCTGGCAAAGAATTGTGGAGGGTCACTGTGGGCCCCTCGCCAAGGTCACCTCACCTGGAGCACAGTGTCCTTGTTTGCCAACAAGACCACTGAGACCCAGGGCCACGGAGCCAGCGACAGGCAAAGCTGGCGTGTGAGCCCGAGTCTGCCTACATTCATGTACATGAGGGACTTGGCACAGGGCTGGGCGCTCGGGAACCACAAGATCCAACAAGATCTATAAGATCCACAAGATCCAACAAGATCCACAAGATCCACAAGAACCACAACATGCAGTTGTGACTATTATTTTATTTATTACCATGGTTTTTACATAGGCTTCAAAGCCTAATGCCATAAGCTTTCAGGCCTAGTGGGTCATGGTGTGATCCCTTAAAAAAAAAAAACCAAAAAAAAAAACTCTTCCAAAAGTGACCTCAACGCTTCGAGAAACTCCCATGGTGTGTTGCCACAAGTGGAACGTGGGACGTGGCAGAAGCTGTTAACCATTACTGCCCTCACCCCTCCCAAGCCTGCCCCCAAACACCGCAGGGGGTCACAGCTTTCAGTGACCCTCTTGTCTTGCAATTGCTCTGTTTACCAATAGGTGTACACACCTCCCAGGTGGGTACCCAGAGTGGGTGCCTCTGGCTGCAGGTTGAGGACTCTGGCAGCCCTGGGGCCAGGGAAGACGCCCCAGGCCGTGATGGATTTTGTGCAGTTTATCGTCACTCCCCATAACCAAACCTAATTATTACTATCTTCAAATTAATTCCCTCTGAGATGGAACAATTTGGTCATGAAGTTTGAGCGCGTCTCTGAACCGACTCTGTGCTCCCACACACATCGGGGCACGGAGGGCAGGGCCACTCCATTTTTGCTGTGTTCTTTTCTGTTCTGTTTAAGCATCTATATCCCCAAAGCAACTCTTTTGCAGTTTCTGGCAGCACAAATTCTCCACTTCAGCCTTGCTCGGCCCACCCCACCCCTCCCCAGCCTTTCACTTTCCCCGTGGGATCCCAGTCCTCCCTCGAAGCCTGCTGCTCCCAACCTGGGCTGCGCATGTGAACCACCCAGGGAGGTTTTGAAAACTCCTGAGGCCTGAGCAGAGCTCTGGCCCAATTAAACCAGCGCTCTGGGGGCAGGGCCTGGGCATCTGGGGTTCTGAAGCTCTGCAGGTGACCCCAGTGTGCGACCGGTGGGAAACACGCGATTCTAAACCAGCCCTTAACGCTTCCGCTCTGCACGCGACCTCTAATTTCACCTGCTCCCACCCTAACGTACACACACCCCGCAATTATTTTTCTTTATGATAAAAGTGTTACTTCTATTTGTTCATTTTGGAGGTGGTAATAGAGGCAACAGTGTAAGAGTACAAAAGAGTATGGGAAAAAGTTTTCCTCCCACCCGGTTACCACCCCCCCACCCCTGCCACCGCGGCCCTGCTCCCCTCCCCAGAAGGAAAGGTTCCCTCCTCTGCTCTCTGAGGGCACCGGGACTGAGGGAATGGCAGAATCTTTGGGTCACAGAGGCCTGGGTTTGAGTCCTGCTTCTGCCACTGATTTCCCATAGGACCTCGGATTAGTCATTTCAGCCCTCCGATCCTGTTTCCTGTCCATATAGGGGAGGCAACAACCCCTGCCTCTGGAAGAAGGGAAGGAAGGAGGTATTTGGGGTCTCTGTTGCAGCTTAGCAAATGATCCCAGCATAAGAAAACCAAGCATTCTCTTGGCTCATGGTTCTGTGGGCCAGGAATTCAGGCCTGGGGGGTCCTGGTCCCCAAGGTGTCCCCAGGGGTCATTTTCCTGGCTGATGGCTAGGTTGGACTAAGAAGATCCAAGACAGGTCCCCTCACATGACTGACACATTGGGGCCCCTCGACGTGGCCCCTGCCCTGGGGACCAGCTCAGGCTTCCCCACAGCATGGCATCTGGGGGTAGGACACGGACGGCCCTCACCAAGGTGCTGTTCATCTCCTCAAGCCGACTATCAAAACTCACACGGTCCACCCAGATTCAAGGGGAGGAGAAAGCCACACCAAGTCTCAACAGGAAAGTGGTTATGGTCACACCACAAAAGAGCACGTGGGCTGGCATACTGTTGCAGTATCTTTGGAAACACGATGGACGTCAGGAGGAGCGAATGCAGACTGCCCAGCACGTGGCAGGTGCCCGACAAACCGTAGTTCCCATTTTTCTTAACACACAGTTCTTCAACCTTTTACACCATTCGTTGTTTAGATACGTCCTTTCTGTTCCATCCCCAGTGCCGGGCCAAGAGCCCATGAACGTTTCTATGACATCTCAGGGGGGGCTTTGAGGCTACCATTCACCCTGTCCTGTGTGGACGACTGGGGTGGATTCCTGAAATGCCAAGTCACGAGAGTCCTCCTCCCCGCCGTCGCTCCACTCTCTTACCTGCCGGCCGCGCTGGTCTGCTGTGCCCACCACCTGACAGGTCCTCCTTGACTCTTCTCATCACTGAGTCTTCCTGCCCAGATTCTCCACGTTTGCCACCAGGAAACAACTTAGCTTGTGCCCGAAGACTCCTAAGCAGGAAGACAGAGCACATCTATGTTTGAGCATGTGTGATGGGGTGGGCTCTCCGCCAGGCGCTGGGTAAGGACGAAATTGAGTTGGGATTTGGCGATTTGGTGATCAGGCCCAGCAAGGTCTCCAGGGCCCTGTCAAGGGGTTGCAGCTTCATTCTCCAGGCAAAATGGGAACCCCGTGGGCATTTCTGGGAGAGGAGAGACATAACTAGACAAACAGGCATCTGGGCAGCATCAGGTGAATAGAGGCAAAGATGTGAGGTTTCACCGCGCACCGTCTTGGTAGTCTGAGCTCTGAAACCTGGACATTCAGAGCAAGACTATCCACTCCAAAACCCCCGCCCCGTAGACAGGGAGACTGTGGCCTGGGAGGGGAAGGGGACTGCCCATGGTGGGGATCTCGGGCCTTTGGCGGTGCAGCTGGATTCCAGAGGATATGTCTGCAAGGTGTGTCTGACATTGAGAAATGTCTTCCCAGCGTAGGGGGTAATGATTGATAGGTCTGATGAATGCATCCCCATTATTATTGAAATTTATACACAGTCTACCAATCGAAGACTCTCTCTATGCATGCATCTCATTTCGCATTCACAGCTGTTGTTTTTCAGCTGGGAACCTGGGAGTCTGGCCCCTGGATTGACAAAGCTGCAATCTGGGGGCACCTTCCAGAAAGCAAATTCTGGACCTAAAGGCCCTATTTGGAAACTGCTCTCTGCCATTGATTCACAAGGGGCCCCTGGCAAGGTGGCTACTGAACATGAACCATATTCTAGGAAGACAAAGGTCACACACAAGAATATCCAGCCCGGACCCTTGCATAGCCAAGAAGGTTCTAGTTCCCTTCCACAACTCATTCAGTCATTCATTAACAGATATTTTGAATACCTACTATTTGCCAGGTGCTACCGTAGGTGCTAAGGATACAGGAAAGTCACCATGTGAGTTATTGTGACGGGAGCAGACAGACTACAAAGGACACAAATCAACAGAACAAAATAAAAATAAATACAGCTCATGAGAGGAACCATGAAGGAAAGGAGCGGAGTGTTGTGAGAGGCGTGCACTGTGAAAAGCAATTTGATGTGGGGGTGTCACTGCATAAACACTCCTGAGCTGAGCCTTTGTACGCCACTCAGTAGAGCTGACCCAAGATCGCAAAGGGATAAGTGACATCTGGAGCCAGACATGGCACAGAGACAGACACCAGCGCTGACCGATCTGCACACTCACCCAGGATTTTGTCTCCACAAACTCAGAGGTTCTCTGCTCAGGGTTCTAATTCTATTATGTTCTAGGGCCTGAGACACACTGCTGAGCCCTTTGGAACCTCAGGGTCCTCACCTGTACGATGGCGATAATGATGGGACCACCCACATAGGGTCGTTGTTGTGAGGATTAGAATATTTAGGACACGTAAAGGCCTACAACAGTGTCTGCTGCCCGGTCTTAGCTACTGTTCCTCCCCACATCCTTGGATGGGGCCATCACTGGCTTTGAGGGTCTTTTGTGTGGAGTTGGCAGAGAGAAAATGGTGCCAGGTGGAGGCCTACACCCTGAGGCAAGGAGTGGCACATAAGTAGTTTACTGGGGAGATGAAGGGGATACGACTAGGAAGTGAGGAAGTGAACGGGGAAGGCCACCAGGGAAGGGTGTGTTATCACGTCCCTATGCACTGTGCGTTACTGGTGCTTAGTCCCCAAAGGGAAATCCAGAGCCAGTGATGTCCACAGCCTTGAACTTATCCCACAACAGGGCAAGGGAGTTGGGGTGTCGATACACCAGCTCTTCCTCATTGACCATGGTAGCAGGAGTGTTGGCATGAGGAAGAGAGAGCATGAATTTTCAGCAAGCCTATTGCCCATCCTGGCAGGCAGAGCTGGCCGTGGCAGCTTCAGAAAACCCTCCAAGAAGCCGTGAAGGTCTCAGAAGTCGGGATATGTGCACCACAGTGGCCCGGATACGGAAACGTGGATGGGCTCCAACAGGGCCCAGCACAGAGGAGCAGCGTGAGGAGAGACACAGTTGGGCACAGTGGACAGCAGGTCATTACCCTCCAGGGGCTGAAGAAGAGCCATGAGAGCTATGATGTCATGCTGATCCCTGGACAGAGGGGCCTTGAATGCCAGGCTAAGGAATTGGGACTCCATTCTGTGGGCAGCAGGCAGTCCTTTGAGGTGTTTGAGAAAGGGAGTGATGCAGAGCTGTACCACAGATAAGAAACAACACAATCACTGAGGTCGTGGGTCTACCCCACACCCACATGTTCCCAGAAGCTGCTGACTCCGTTCCTCTATGCTCTGCCCACAGCCCAGAAAGATGGGCCAGCAGGGAAGCTTCCTAAAGACACAAACTCTAGGGATGGCTTAGAAGGAAGATTCTGCCAAACCACTTGGGTGGGGGAAGATGTCCTCCCTGCCCCCGCCAGAGACAGTCTCAAGTAAGAACAAGGTCAATCACCACCTCCAAGGATAGTCATGGGGCTGAAGAACCAGATATGCAAGCTTGGCCCAGAGCTGGACTCCCGGACACAACAGTCCAAGGGCTTCCAACAGAGCTCCTCCTTCGCCCCTCACCCTGGCCACCCATCCCTCCTCTGAACAAATGTCAATTACTAGATACTCTTGTCTGGAAGATGGTTATACCACTAGTGTTCTCAAGACATGAGGTCGCAGGCTGACCCTGGCATTGCCAGAAGGGGACTGGGGGAGGAACAGAGCTGTGGTCCCTTTGAGCTTCCACAGACACTGTGCCGGGCATGTGCACTGAGCAAGGCCCCCACTCAATTCTCTCCATCAACTAGCAGGAAAGAGGGTCTCACCTCCATTATCCAGAACTAAAAATGTAGGCTATAAGAGGCTACTCAGAAGTTTGTCTTAGCAAAGAGCAGAACTGGGATTATAACCTGGCGGGCTTCAAGTATTCTGGATTAAGGAGTCCAGATTTATGAAAGCCTTGTGGCCAGGGACAAAAGGGTGAATCCAGCAGGGTGGGAATCCCTACAGAGCAGGCCTTGCTGTGTGAGGGACTGGAGGTGAAGGAGGGGAGGAAAATGTGCCTGGAAGTTCCCCAAGGCCTAAATGTTACATCCCTCCAGTGTATAGACAAGACCTGAAGTTGGGAGAAAGGAAACAACAAGGGACAAACAGCTGGGAAGGAAGGTCTGTGTGTGAACCAGCCGGCCGGCCGCAGTAGCACTTAGGACAAAAGGCAGAATGCCGACACTGTTATTAAAAGAGACATTTTGCTGACATGAGTGACTCAGAGCCCGGGCAGAGTGATAGAAGGGGAGGCCAGGGGGATGAGGAGCTTGGAAAGCCCGGGTACTGCTCCCGAGCTCCCAGAGGCAGAGAGAGGGATCCTTGCCCCATTCGGGACGTCTGTGAGTGTGCATATGTGCGTGCACATGTCTGTGCGTGTGCCTGGGGGGGGTGAGAGTGTGTGTGCTTATGCACATACATATGCCTGTGAGTTTATGTCTGCACGCGTGCGTGACTATGAGCTCGCACTAATCTGTTGGGAAGCGTGCGTGCACGTGTGGGTGTGTGTGTGACCTGAAAACTTGGGTTCTTGCCCTGAGCATTCAAGGTCTGAGCCCCCAAAGAAATGGAGAGGTCAGGAGCAGGAGCTGAGGGTAGGGTTCCATTCTCTTGCCGGCAGAATGGGAACTGATTTCCTTCCCTTGTCTTCCCTGCTGCGATTCCTGGTCTCACCTCATTCCTGCCTCCCCCGGCCCTTGTTCCAGCACTTTCCTCCGCTCTAAGGGGTCATCCTCCCCTGCTCAGGACCTTCTCCTGGGGCTCCCTGATTCTAAAGCACTCACTCTTCACACCTCCTTCTCCATGACCAACCCCCACCCTCCACCCAAACTTCACCTCCCTCCCTTCCACTCATACCACTGGTCTTGGCTTACACATCACCTCCTCCTGGAAGCCTTCACTGTCCGTGGTTGTGTTTCTTTCTACTTTTTTTTTTTTTAAAGGCAGCTCTATTGATCTAGTCATATACACACAATCCACTCATTTAAAGTATATGATTCCGTGGGCTCAACGTATCCACAAGTTGTGCTACAATCTAATTATAAGACATTTTCACGTATTGCATGGAGCACTGGGTGTGGGGCATAAACAATGAATTTGGAAACACCGAAAAAAAATAAAATTGTAAAAAAAAAAAGACATTTTCGTCTCGCCAAAAGAAATCCCATAACCATTAAAGATCACTCCCCATTTCCTCTTCCCCCAACCACACACCTACTTCCTGTTTCTATGGATTTTCCTCTTCTATGGATTTGCCATTCTATGGATTTGCTTATTGCCGATTTGGTGGAATCATACAGTACATGGTCTTTGGTGACCAGCTTCTTTCACCTAGACTGATGTTTTCAAAGTTCACCCATGTTGTAAGGCATATCAATACTTTATGCCTTTTTATTGCCAGACAGCATTTGGCTTGAGGTATGGACGTACCACATTGTATTTAGCCATTCGTCAGTTGACGGACACTTGGGCTGCCTCCATCACTCGTTGGCAGTAGAAATAAAGCTGCTATGAACATGTGTGGGTAAGTTTTTCTATGAATGTAGGTTTCCAGTTCTCTTGGGAATGCACGTAAGCGTGGAGCTGCTGGGTCAAACGGGGACTCTCGGTTTAACTTTCTGAGAAACTGCCAAACTCCTCTCCATGGTGGCTGCGGCGTCTTACGTTCCCACCAGCAATCAGGTGAGTGAAACCTGTCCACGTCCTTGTGTCACTTGGGACGGTCTGACTTTGATCTGAGCCATCCTACTGGGCGCAAAGAGGAATCCCAGCGTGGTTCTGATCTGCATCCTCTGCTAACAAGTGATGTTGATCCTGTCTACGTGTGCTGGTTGCTGTTTGTAAATCTTCTCTGGAGAAACATCTGTTCAGATTCTCCACCCATTTTTTTTCAATTGTCCTTTTCTGTTGTTGCTTCGGAAGCGCGGAAGCGTGCTTTACGTCCCTCTGCAATACTACGCCCTTATCAGGCATGGGATTTGCAGACATTTTCTCCCACTCTGCAGGTTGTCTTTCCACTTTGTTGATGGTGGCCTTTGAAGCACAGGATTTTTTCAGCTTGATATTACCCAAATTTACCCATTTCTCTCTCATTGGCATTGCCAGAAGGGGACTGGGGGAGGAACAGAGCTGTGGTCCCTTTGAGCATCCAAAGGGTGCTCTCTCATTGCTTGTGCGTTTGGTGTCATTTCTAGGAAAACCACTACCTAACCCATGGTCGTGAAAATTTACTCCTATGATTTCTTCCAAAAGGTTTGTAGTTTCAGTTCTGACATGGAGGTCAATGGTCAATTCTGAGCCTTCAGCAGATACTTACTGAGTAGCTACTACGTGCCAGCTACTAATCTCGGGCTGGGGACACCTCAGTGCATCAGGGAGCAAAGCACACAATTTCCTGTCCTGAAGAGCTGCCATCCAGAAGAGGAAACAGATAAGAGCCAAGGAAACAAACATGATAGCCTGAGCTGGGATTGAAGCCTGAGTAATGAAACCACAGGGCATATTCGGAAGGTGGGCGGTTCCATGAGCTGGGAGACCTGAAGCATGCGTTCCGGCCATCCGTAGGAGGGGAGATGGTGGGTGCTGGCCATAAGGGTTTTCCTAATTCTTACTTTGTTTACAAATGGCAGACTGAGGCCCAAGGAGGGGAGACAAGGTATCCAGTTCTGCACGGCGAGGCAGCAACAGCACCCAAAAAGGACTGCTCCTACCACTCCCCTGCAGTTGGGAGGCAGACGGCTGCAGGGAGAACACGATGCATTTTCTACCAAGCAAGATTTGTGTCTCTATCCTAGCACGATGGGAGGAAGTAGCAGGAAATGCTGTGATAGTACCTAAGCAGGGTCCTGCATTAAGGACTAAACCCCTCTCAGATTCAATAATCCACGCCGGTGATTTTTATGGGCAATCCCTTCACGGTGAATGGTTTGCTTTAAGACGGGCTATTCTGCCTTCAGTTTTGATAAGATAGTATCTCAGTTAATCCATTTCTCTGTTAGGCTCTGCTGAAACTTCTCCCCTAATCTTCATTATCTCCTACCAGGGGCTTTGGTTAGGACTTGAGTGGACCAGATTCACCCCAAGGGCCTCCACACAGCTCTAAGAAGTGGAGGTAAAATTCAGCCCCATGCCTGTCTGGGGCCAGGCAGATTGTCACTTACCTGAATTGTCATTAGCAGGACTCTCAGGTTCCCAGGCCATAGAAAAATCCCGCAGCCTGACACATTTCCCTCTGGGGTGGGGAGCCCTGTTGGCCGTGGGAAAGAACAAAAATCCAACTATTAGTCTGTCATGGGGGCTCTGGTCCAAGAATCAGGCATTTTGGAATTTTAACAGTGTTTAGAATGGTCTGCATTGGAGACCATCTTGTAGGTTGCCTCTGAGCCTGTCCCCAGGGAGAGGGAGAAGCAGCCTACCATGGTTGGGGCTCTCCCTGCTGGTGGAGACAGCACTCCACCAGGAATCAGGACACCTGGGTCCTGTGTCATTGGCTAAGTCACACCCCCTCTCTCCATCTTGGTTTTTCTAGACAAGACATTTGCAGATCTGGCTTGACGTTTGTGCAAGGATCCCGGTGACTAACCCAGCTTCTAAGAACTCAGACACGGTGACAGCTTGGGGCTCTAGGGTGCCTCTGCCGGGGGTGCAAAGAAGAGATTTACTTCCTAGCTGAGATCATTTCTGTATGTCTAGATCTGCCAAGCCCACCCCAGCTGCTGCTAGCCCCATGTGGCTTTTTGAATTTAAAGGGATTTAAATTAAGTGAAATTTAAAATACAGGATTTTATTAGCAATACTTGGAGAGCTTGATGGCCACATAGGGCAACGACGGCGCCGGACAGTTGATTCAATTCCACTCTGCTTTCCAGATAAGCTTTCTCATTCCACGAAGGGTGATTCACTTCGCCTCTTGTCAAAGAAAAGTTCCGTGTTTCCTTCTCTATGAGAAGACTGGCCTGAGAAGCCAATAATTTACTTCAAGTTACTTCAGCGGGCACAATGGCAACTGGACAGAGCCAGGAACTTGGATTGTCCAGATGCAGAGGCTGAGGTTGGGGAGGGGACAGGACGTGGGCCAGCCCCCCCCCCAACATTGGAGCCCCCAGGGACCTTTAAGGTAGGTGCCTCCCAGGTAGCTGGTCTTTCAGTCTGGGAAAGGACAAAACAAGAGGAAAAGCAGGCTTTTGTGGTGATGCAAATGAAAATTTCCAATTTGCTAGTCAAAAGCTTGTCCCTGTTTAGAGATAAGAGTAAATTTGAGTCTTTGTTATGAGTGATTAATTCATTACAATGCAGAGTTTCCTTGAAGTATCCAGCCCCACTGCTCAGTTTAGGAAGCTGGCATACCTGATGGTTCTGAGAAGCTGGCCCGTCCCCAAACTGCGTGTGTGTCCCTGTCGCAGTGTCTGGGGCTGTCTCATTAGGTCAGAAAAATGAGGGAAGCGTTCCATGAAGCAGCCTTCTCACCAGAATCTTAACACAAAGCACTGGACAGGGTGGGTGTCGGGAGACCCGGGGCCTGAGCCTTTCAATTTAATTTAATAAGAATTTATTGTTTTTCAGAAAGTTGCTAGCCAGGGGAGCAAAATGGGTTTCAGCTTTCCTGCTGGCTGTGATTGATGAATAGTTACCGCCTACAGTCCCAGCTCAAGAAGGCTTCTGAGGACACCAAGAGGCTAGGTGGGCAAGAACACACTGATGGATTGATTACTCATGTCTGCTGGGGCCCCAGCCTGAGCAGTGGCCGCATCTACGGAAAGCGAGGTAAGTAATAATGAGGATATAAATAGTAATCCTAGTAATGACAATAAAGCCTCCCTGGTCAGGTCATTGGGAATATCAGGTAAGATTACGGATGGGAAGGTGCTTTGTGACCTGGACAGATTGGCTTCATGATATATGGCCTCTTTCTTTTTTTTATAACTATTTTCATTCATTCATTCATTCATTCATTTATTTATTTAATTTGGTAGACAGAGATCACAAGTAGGCAGAGAGGCAGGCAGAGAGAGAGGGAGGAAGCAGGTTCCCCGCTGAGCAGAGAGCCGATGCGGGGCTCACTCAATCCCAGGACCCCGAGATCATGACCCGAGCTGAAGGCAGAGGCTTAACCCACTGAGCCACTCAGGCGCCCTGATATCTGGCCTCTTATTAATACTTTATGAATCATGGCTTCCCTGTTCACGGTACTTGATCCTTTGCTCTTAGAGCGATGCCAGGCCTTACAAGCCTGGAACACCGAGATGTGGAAGGAGACCCAGGACCAATGCACATGCACACATTCATTCCTGTATTCATCATCTCCTGCTCCCTTCACCCCTTTGGGACCCATTTTGAAGGGTCCTCTCAGATCTAGGTCCCGGCACCAGGACCCCCCAAGGTCTGTCTCCTCAGAGCTCCCAGAGCAACTGACCTCTGGACTTGATCTTCAGGAAAGGGAGAAGATTTGGTTTCCATCCAGGCTCGTGGCCCCTCAGAGCCTCCGGTGCTGGTGAAAAGCCACCCTGCCTGGACCACTGAGGGAAGATGCCAAGCTCCCACCCATCGGTGGCTGAGGGCTCCTGCCCGGCTTTTCTGGCCACCCAGCACGCAGGCCAAGTCTGCCCCTGCAGCCAGAGAAAGCAGCAGGGCAGAGTCGCAGGTGTTGGGTTAGGAAGCCTGGGGTATGTATGCTTGGGTGTTGTGAATGCTGAGAGGCCATGGGCGGGGTACCCACATCTTCTCCCTTCCTAAGCAGCACAGACGATCAGATCAGCTGCGGATTTAAAGACCGTCTGATCAGCCATCTCATTACCCAGCAGGAGGAAGAAGTTCAGAGAAGGTATGCGACAGCACAAATTTAAATAGCAGGCCAATGGCTATGGGAAAACCCAAATAATATGGGTTTCCCTGTCGTGGGTGCCAGGCACAGTGGGAGAGGCTTTTCGTACTTAGCTCTAAGCCTTGTCATTCTCCCACGAAGTAGGGGTTACTGTGCCATTCTACTGCTAAGAAAACTGGACTCTGAGAAGTGATTTACCCAAGGACACCAAGCATAAGCAGCTGAGACAGAATTTAAACCCAGAATTTAAAACCAGGTCTGTACCCTGGGATCTTCTCACCGCTCTGCTGAGCCAGCAGGAGTTTCCAGGGCCAGTTCAGAGCCCAGAGCTCTGACCACTGTCCCAGGCAGCCAACGCAAGGGGTACCCCTAGGTCAAGGGGCTCAAAGTGAAGTTGTTTTAAACCCCCTCAAGAGCTCAGAGCTAGCCAACTCCCCAGGGCATCCTTGGCTTCTGCTGTCAGCCATGCCTCATCCTCAGGGGAATGGCCTGGAAAGAAGGGCAGAGTGGGTCGGAAGCCAAGACCAAAAGGAGAGCAGAACAGGGAATCTCAAGGAGCTTGACATCACCAAGGAGCTACAAAAGGAATCAGTTACCCATTGGCAGATGGGAAGATGCTGAGGGCAGGAAAGGGTTAATGGGCACTTGATGTACCTGTCCATCTTCTAAACACTTTAAATGTATGAACACCTTAATTCTCAAATTAACCACGGTGGGTACCACTAAACACCATCCCCACTTCACCTAGAAGGAAACGGAGGCATTGAAAACCGGAGTGCCTACCCCCAGGTCATGGGGCCCTGGGATTAGAATCCAGGCAGCTTGATTCCACATCTGTCATTTTAACCACTCTAGGCACAAAAAGACCACAATGTGAGTTCCCTTCCCTAATACAGAACTCCCTAATCCGTGCTCCCGAAGCGGTTTTGGCAAGCACTCATGATTCTCAGGGTTAAGTACTATCACGGTCTCCAGTTTTCTAAAGAGGACACAGATCAGAGAAGGGCCAAGGTCAGCAGGAAGTCAGGGGTAGAGCCAAGTGGCCACGCCCCACCCCCCCGCCCCTCAACTCTTGCTCTCTCTGGCTGTGGGGGGGCCCCCCAGAGCGCGGAGGGGCGTCGCGGTGGGAGAGGGGAGCGGGCGCGAGCTGCGCCGGGGTGTGGGGGGGGCGCTCCCTCCTCTTCTCTGAGCCACCCCCACCCGGCTCGCAGGGCGCAGCGTCGGCGCCGAGGCCCTGACTAGGCCATTTGCGAGCCTCGGTGCCCCTGAGCGGAGCCCGCACGGCACCGCGCAGCCTGCGGACGTCCCCAGTGGCACCTGCCCGCGGCGGCGAGGGCGAGTGCCCTCGGGGAGCGTTCCTAAGGGAGCCCGGGGCCGGAGGGATAATTGTAGACGGTCCCTCGGGGCCAGCGATGCTGGTGGGGGGGGGGGGCGGTGTTGGAGAGTAGGGGAGAGGCCGCAGGGAGGAGGGAGAAGGCGCAGGGAGGAGGGGAAAGGGAGAAGGGAGGCCTGGAGGACCGGGCACAGAATTACTGCAAGCAGGAAAGCGCGATGCCCCGTTTCTCACTCTACTTAACCACCCCGCCCCCAACACACACAACAAGCAAGAAAGCCTCAGACCAGGAAGCAAGGGAAGGGGGAGATAGAAAACCACCAGAAAGTACTCCCAAGAGGCCTCCTGGTCCAGTCCTACCCTGCTCAGGAGGAGAAACTGAGACGCCCAGGGGGAGGGGCCCAGGGTCAGCCCCAGGCCCTGTCTCCCTCTCCTCCCCATCCCTAGCAGCTGCAGAGGTCCCCAGACGATTATCCCAGTCTCGGAGGCCTGTCTTCCCACTACCCTCAAGGGCTCTCCTTTTCAACTCCTGCCCCAGTCCCTGTAGGAGGGGTTGGCTTTGGAAAGCCTCTGTGGCTGTCTCAGCTCACCTCCCCAGCCCTGCTAGGGGTGGGACAGGTTGGGGAAGAAAAGGAAGGAGCCTGAGCTGGCCTGGGTCCTGGGGAGGTGCCCCCCCCCCCACCACCGGGCACGGAGACCTGGCTCCCAGCCTCAGCACCCCCAAGTTCCCAAGGACTCTGAGCTCTCTCACCTCTGCTGGGGACCACCAGCACCACCACAACTGCTTCAGGAGAGCCCACAGTCCCAGAAGAGTCTGCAGGATCTAGTCCTACCTCGACTTTCCTCCTTTGTTCCTCACCGCCCAGCTCCAGACACAACCCTCCTTCCAGTCTCCTAACTTCCTGGTTGCTACCTCCTTGCCTTCTGACCCCTCGGGTCTGCACCTGCTGTACCCTCCACCTGGAATGCCTTCCACAGTGATTGCAAATTAAAGTTGTCTGAGGACCCCCTCCCTGCTGTGGGCAGAGGAGGGCTTGGGCAGTTCTGGGGGGCGGGGGTTGGGTTTCCCGGTGGGGTCTGTCCCATCAGGCCAGGACCCTGCGAGGCTGGAAGGTTCCCCAGAATCAGAGACATCTGTGTTCTCTTAAGCAACCAAGTTCCAGGCCCAAGGGCTGGGGCTTTTCTGTGGACTCTTGTGCAGGGGTGGGGAGGGAGATAGGATGCGGTTCGGAAATCTGCGCATCTTTGGGTCATTGTCTTCAAGACAAGTGTTTTTTTTTTTAGTTTATTAGGATGTGTTATTAACGCAAGAAATCCACATTTCCTACATTTCTACAGAATGCAAAAACCTGAAACGCCAAAAAGGAAGGGAAAAAACTCCCCACACCCTCAGCACCCAGAGATAAAGAGCACTCAAGTTTTGGTGTGGAGCCTTCTAGAGTATTCTATGCATACATAGTGGTGGGTGTGACTTTTACTCCAAAAACTCCAGATGCAAGAAGTATCACAGACCCTTGTTTTTCTAGAATGAAAACGAAAGCTTTCTCCAGGCCCCCTGTCTCACCTGTAGCCCCATGCTGTGGGATTTGCAGCCCCAAGCTTCCTTCTCTGTGTCTCCACAGCCAGTCCAGCCCACTCAGCAACCAGAGTCCTGTACACTCCTCTGTTCAAGCCCCATGGGTGGCTCCCCGTTGCCCTGGGGGGGGGGGAACACTGGCCCTGCCCCCAGCCTCCCCCACATTGCCCACCCGCCCTGTTCCTGCTACTCTGTTCCTGACCAGAGAGCCTCCCTTCAAACACCTCCACACACCCTTCCCTCTGCCTGAAACATTCTTCCCTCTTCTTCCCTTGCCCTGGTTCAGGTCACCCCCTTGTTCAGATCTTCGAGGAGCTGCTTTCCTTCCAGAAAGCCTCCCCGACGGTGGTCCCCACCAGAGCAGCTCGTTGCCCCCCAGACCCTCCACCCTGCCCGCACCCCACTCTGTCATTTCATACGTGCCACGTGTCGTGTATGTCACCTTTGTAGGTCACAGGTGAGGACAGGGACCGCATCTCACTGCTCCATCCCCAGGGCCCGGCAGGGACGGGGCACAGAGAGCAGGCCAGCAGTCTGGGCTGAAAGAACAAGTGAGCCAGTGGCACACGCGTGAGTGTGTGGGTTCCCACACATCACACCCTTAATGAAATGTCCCTCACTCCTCTCTGCTTCTCACCTCCGTGGTCCTCCCCTATACTATACCTTGCACCATGTTCCAGATCCATCCTCTCTCTGTCTGCCTCTCCCTTCCTAGTCAGAGCCCCTGTCCTCCCTCAAGGCAACAGCCTCCCACCGGTCCCTGTTCCTCTCTTGGCCTCCCCGCCCCCCACACAGATTATTCTCCATGCAGATGAAAAGAGCAGCCAGGGGTCCTTTTAAAATATGTCATTCAGGGGCGCCTGGGTGGCTCAGTGGGTTAAAGCCTCTGCCTTTGGCTCAGGTCATCATCCCAGGGTCCCGGGTCAAGCCCTGCATCAGACTCTCTGCTCAGCAGGGAGCCTGCTTCCTACCTCCCACCCCCGCATCCCACTCTCTGTCTGCCTCTCTGCCTACTTGTAATCTCTGCCTGTCAAATAAATAAATAAAATCTTAAAAAAAAATTATGTCATTCAGATTCTGCCGCGACCCCGCTTAAATCTCCCCTAGTGGGCTTCCCGCTATGCTTCGATCAAGCGAGATCCGACCACCTTCTGGTGGCTTCTGCAGCCTCGCAGGGGCTCTCCAACCCCTTCTCTGGCCTTCTCTCTCCCACCCCATGCTGCCTCAGGGCCCTGCTTCCACCAGGCTGGCCTTGGGGCCTTCTCCAAACGTGATCAAAGGTTCCCCTGGAGCCTTGGCCCCTGCCCTTCCCCCAGCCTGGTGCGTAGCTCCCCAGACCTCCACAGGCCTCAGCTCGAATGTCACCTCCAGCGAGAAGCCGATCTGGCCGTGTGTCACCCTGTTTCATTGTCTTCACAGCCCTTGTCATTTACCGACGTCTTTGACGGGACTGTCTCTCGGCTACCCCACACCCCCGTGCTAGGGACCCCCTCCCCAGGCTGGGGCTTAGTAGGCGCTGCTCAGTGCCTATTTGTTAAGTAACTGGAAGGACCTGCGTGTGCCTGTGCCTCTTGTACATCTGTTTGGAGTTGCAGTGTAGACCCAGATGTGTTATTTTCCCTTGTTAATTACTGCAGAGTAATTATAGTGAGAAGTGTAAGTACAGAATGCATTAATGGGGGAAAACATAAAAGATTTCACGCACCGGCTCACTGAGCACCCGAACTGGAGAGGAGCCTCCCGGAAGCCTGCCAGAATTCTCACTAGGGGCATTTCCTCCCAGGTCTGGAGCCTGAGCCCTAACTGGCCGTTTTCCTCCCCTTCTCTGGAAAGTCACTCCCAAGTCTGTCTGTTCCTCCTTAGAGATGGGGGTGTGGCTGGGAGAGCCTGGGCTCTTCTGGGGTGAAGCTCCAGCTTGTGTGTGTCCCCAAAGAACTGGGGTGGGGGGTGATATTGGGCAAAGGAGTTTGCTTCTCTGAGCCTCAGTGTTTCCATCTGTAAAACAGGGATAATGGTAGCTCCCTCCCAGGACTGTTGTGGGTTCTAAAAGAGAGACACATGCAAAAGGCCTCTAAGGGGCTTCACGGGTTTCACACTGGCTCCCTTCTGTCCCTCCTCAGGGTCAGAGAGAACACATGCTCCCTACTTTCCCACCTCAGGCCCCTGGGACTCTCTTCTTCAGGAGAAATGGTGCCTTGCTTTTCCCTCCCCTACTATGAAACACCAGGCTGACTTTGACAAGGTTGGTTTTTAAAAATGCTTTTAAAAATGGTTGTTGCAGACCCAGAGTTTGGAAAAGGGGATGTGAGCGCCGTATCTTCCTGAAGGAACTCCCAGATGTGTAGCCAGCTGTGCAGCTTCCAGCAGCCTGTTTATGTCTCTGCTTACCCCAGACACACACACACACACACAGACACACACTCACTCGCTCACTCACATCCAGGCAGAGAGAGAACCAAAAATGCCCCCAGGAGTGGAAATCGCTGGGAGGATGAGATCTGTGAGGCTGTAGTTACAAGGGAAAGAGAAAGAAGCTAATGTCAAAAGTAAAATGCCAGAGAAGCAGGGTCACTGCTGAGATTTCCAGAACCTCCTCTTTGCCCATTTACAGCTGGGAGGTAGATCTTGGGCTTGAGTTTTGTGTCCTGATGACCCTGAGTCGCCCTCTTATGGGCATCAGCGGTAGCAGCGGCTTTCCAGCCTGTCCTGCCAGGTGGAGTACTGCGTTCTTTCTTTCTTAAAAAG
This sequence comes from Lontra canadensis, assembly GCF_010015895.1. Lineage (NCBI taxonomy): Eukaryota > Metazoa > Chordata > Mammalia > Carnivora > Mustelidae > Lontra > Lontra canadensis. The sequence continues at coordinate 1,630,521 of NW_022631024.1, read as the reverse complement.
TACTCTTTAGGGGCGCCTGGGTGGCTCAGTGGGTTAAAGCCTCTGCCTTCAGCTTGGGTCATGATCCTGGGGTCCTGGGATCGAGCCCTACATCGGGCTCTCTGCTCTGCAGAGAGCCTGCTTCCTCCTCTCTTTCTCTCTGCCTGCCTCTCTGCCTACTTGTGATCTCTGTCGAATAAATAAATAGATAAAATCTTAAAAAAAAAAAAAGTACTCTTTAATTCAGTGCCACAGTTCTCACAAATATGCTACCCCCACAGAAACATTGTTTTCCAGAGCACTGAACAATGAAGATCCAATCTCATTATTGATCCTACCTTTAAAAAAATAAACATTTATTTTGCTTTTTAAAAATTCATTATAGGGGCACCTGGGTGGCTCAGTGGGTTAAGCCTCTGCCTTCCGGCTCAGGTCATGATCCCAGGGTCCTGGGATCAAACCCCCGCATCAGGCTCTCTGCTCAGCATGGAGCCTGCTTTCTCTCCACTCTCTCTCTCTCTCTCTCTGCCTGCCTCTCTGCCTACTTGTGATCTCTCTGTCAAATAAATAATAAAAAATAAAATCTTAAAAAAAAATTTCATTATAAGGGCTCATGGGTGGCTCAGTTGGGGAAGCATCTGCCTTCAGCTCAGGTCATCATCTCGGGGTCCTGAGGGCAAGCCCCGTGTGGGGCTCCCCGGTCAGCGGGAAGCCTGTTTCTCCTTCTCCCTCTGCCCCTCCCCTGGTTCATACTCCTCTCTCTCAAATTAATAAAGTCTTTAAAAAAATAAAATTAAAATATAAAAATCATTATATAAAATTTTCAAAATATTGAAAAGCACAAAGAAGATAAAACTCAAGAGTAAACTTTTCTAACTACAACACAGCCAGGAGGGGAAAGGAAAGAGTTTACTGTCCTGGTTCACCAGGGGTTCACTGAGAAAGCATTTCAGCTAAACATTTTGCTGCTTCCAGCTCATTTCCCACCTCGTGAAGGAGGGTGGGCAACTCAGTTCAAACTGTTAAACTCAGTTAAACTGTCTTTCACTGAGCTGCCTTCCCAAACCCACTTTCTTCTTTCCCATGGAGACCCCTGTGCTGTTGGCTCAGCAGAGAAATGAGCTCTGGAGTGTTGGGCTCATTCATTCATTCCACACTGTTTACTGACCATCTATTTTGGGCAACATTGTTTATGGACCATCTATTTTGGGCCAGATCCCCGGCTCCTAGAGATACAGACAACATGGTCCCTGACGCTCTGAACTCATGGTCTGAACTGGACACAGATAATCCCGTGACGGGGTGGCGGAGAGGAACGAGGTACTATAGGAACCTGGAGGCCAATCCTGGCTCCACCAGCCCCAGCTGGTGACCACAGCTCCTTTCTGAACCTCAGTTCCCACATCGGTAAAGTCATAATAGCACCTACCTCATTAATTATGGTGCAGACTGAATAGAGATAAAGACACAGAGAAGTCACTTGGAAAATGCTATTTCTCTTCATCTATACCGTTGTCATTCTTTACGCGGCAGAGAAGAAACTTGACCACAACCCCCGATGCCTGCTGGACTTTTGGAGAAATCACAACATTTTTTTTCTTTTTTTTTTTTAAATTTTATTTTTTTATAAACATATATTTTTTTTCCCCAGGGGTACAGGTCTGTGAATCGCCAGGTTTACACACTTCACTGCACTCACCATAGCACATACCCTCCCCAATGTCCATAATAACCCCACCCCCCCAACCCCCCTCCCCCCAGCAACCCTCAGTTTGTTTTGTGAGATTAAGAGTCACTTATGGTTTATCTCCCTCCCAATCCCATCTTGCTTCATTTACTCTTCTCCTATCCCCTTGACCCCCATGTTGCATCTCCTCTCCCTCATATCAGGGAGATCATATGATAGTTGTCTTTCTCCGATTGACTTATTTCGCTAAGCATGATACCCTCTAGTTCCATCCACGTCGTCGCAAAAGGCAAGATTTCATTTCTTTTGATGGCTGCATAGTATTCCATTGTGTATATATACCACATCTTCTTTATCCATTCGTCTGTTGATGGACATCTAGGTTCTTTCCATAGTTTGGCTATTGTAGACATTGTTGCTATAAACATTTGGGTGCACGTGCCCCTTCGGATCACTACGTTTGTATCTTTAGGGTAAATACCCAGCAGTGCAATTGCTGGGTCATAGGGTAGTTCTATTTTCAACATTTTGAGGAACCTCCATGCTGTTTTCCAGAGTGGTTGCACCAGCTTGCATTCCCACCAACAGTGTAGGAGGGTTCCCCTTTCTCCGCATCCTCGCCAGCATCTGTCATTTCCTGACTTGTTAATTTTAGCCATTCTGACTGGTGTGAGGTGGTATCTCATTGTGGTTTTGATTTGTATTTCCCTGATGCCAAGTGATGAGAAATCACAACATTTTATCTGTAGTTGGTGTTGGAAAGGATCCTCGGTATCATTCAGCTAAGCCCCCTTATTTCAGAGAAGAGGACGCTAGGGCCCAGAGAAGGGAGGGAAGAGACCAAGGTGACAGCAGATCTGGAGATGTGCTTAGTCATTCACATAGCAGCCTCTGGAGGGAGGACCCCATCCTCAACCCAGAGCTCTACTGCGTGCTGGCTTTGGCAAATCAGGTCAACTCTCCATTTCCCTGTACCTCCATTCGTAAAATGGGCATAACAACCACCTTCGTTCCAGGGCTTATGGGAGAACTACATTAACTGACTCCTAATCCAGTGCTCCGTCTGCTACTCCTAGGACTTACATAGCTCAGAATTTTAGGAAAGCAATGTTTCATCCTGCACATCTTGCATTCAGAATTCATGGGTCAGGACTTAGCTCAAAATCTTCCCGAAATGTAAAGGCCTCTTGAGTGGGAGCCTTGAGCAGGAGGAAGCAAACTATTCTAGACAGCCTAGGGGTGTATTATGATCACACAGTTAAGATCAAAGTAGCACCACCTCCTAACTCCCACCCCAGATGACCTCACTCAATCCACGTCACGTGGCCGGCTCATGATTTAAGAAAAATAGGCATCACCTTGGTCACTGATAGTCCACTGCCTCTCTGAGCACACGCAAGATAAATTATACTGGTTTCACGTCAAAAACAAAATGCCAACAACTGCATCAAAACATCAGATTAAGTAAAAATAAACACAAACAAACATTAGAATAAGTTAGCATCTGGCTGAACCATTGGTAACAGTGGTCAGCCCTCAGCATTTCCTCTTTTCTTTCAAAAATAGCTTCGTGCCCAGAAGCCTTTCAGGGGTCACCCAACTAGAAAAGAAATCCCTGGAGATTGGTTGCAAATTCCAGTTTATCCATTTCTCCTTCTATATCACAATGGAAAATCACCAAGGCCGCATGGAGATCTGTAATGATTTTCTGTACACTCGTGTAAACAAAAGAACATAAAATTTTCCTTTTCTTCCCAGTAGAGTGTTTTATTTCTTGTTTTCCTAGTTCGGGGAAAATGTTAAGATCGGTGAGGGGGGTTGTTGAAATGTCTTGAAACCAAACACACAATATTAAAGAAATATTTGGAGAAGAAAGCAGCCGGTTGAAGGGGCTGTTATTTGTTGTGAGGTCAGTTGTTTTATTTCATTATGAGGTTTTAGTGTTTTCGAGAAGCAAGTGCAAGAGGGAAGGGAGAGGTAGGTGGAAGGTTCCAGGAAGGGAAGGATGCCGGGCTCTGGTGGAGGGCAGGTGCACCCACTTCAGGTGGGTAAGGCAGTTTATATTCTTAAATACGTAGTTGATAGACCATTTTCAAGGAGAGTAATTGCCCACAACCTGGGCCCCCTGTGAGACGTGGCAGGCCGTGTGTGGAAAGACTCAGCTTTCAGCTAAAACTAAGGTCTCTCTTCGGCGCTGCCATAATTGACAGGTGACCCTGTGTGAGTGGTTTTACCCCCACAAGCCTCAGTTTCCTTGTCAGCAAAGTGTGATGTTTGGTATCCCAATAATGTCAGAAGCACCTAGAACAGGGCCCGAGACATAAGTTAATGCTGTCCCCCTTCACTCCGTTGCTCTCAGATAAAACAGTGTCTTACTCACTGCTCCGAACCGTCTGGGGTCCTCAGAGTTGGAATCCTTGTTCCTACTTTCTGTTCCATGAAGACAGCTGTCTTCTTAGTTAAGTGTGTCCGTGTTTTGAGGGTTGCCTGGATGGCTCAGTTACTGTACCTCAAGCTCTTGATTTCGGCTGGGGTCATGATCTTGGGATTGTGGGATCAAGCCCTGTGTCGGGCTCTGCGCTCCTCAAGGAGTCAGTTTGAGGATTCTCTCTCTCTCTGCCCCAACCACCACTCGCGAGCTATAAATAAAATAAAATAAAATAAAATAAAATAAAATAAAATAAAGAGCAGGGGTGTTTTGAAAGGGAAGGGAGGCCTGGGCTCTAGTCCCAGCTCCAAGTGATGCCCCTCACTGGGTGACATCAGTAAGTGATTTTATGTCTGTGGACCAAGTTCCCCTCTCTGTGCTCACCCACTGCCCTGGTCACTGCATGAGCAACATACTGGACACAGAAAGAACTTACCACATTCTGTCCACTCGGCACGGTCCCCATACTTCAGGGAACAGATTGGGGGCCATCAGAGCACCCAAGGATGTCCACGGAAGACAGTCTGATCAAGAAAGCGGGCAGCTTCCCCAAGCCTCAAGCTGTGGGCCATACTTTTGTAAGGTGGCCTTCCCCCTCATGGTCTCATTTGTCTTCCCATGTCCCAGTTTGCCTCTTTTCCCCAGGGAAAAGACTGCTCACATCAGCAGGGCTGAGCTCAGGGAGAGGTCACGGAATGTGAGTGATGTGGTCAGAGGTGTGACGTCTGTGCACAAATCCGGCCCAGGAGGCCTGAGAGAGAGCATGGGAGCTCCCAGCTCCCTTGATCTCAAGCGTCTGAGTTCATTACAGGCTCCCTAATCTTGGTGCTCTGAAACCAGGTTTGCAAGAAAGAAAGAGAAGGAAGGAAGGAAGGAAGGAAAGAAGGAAGGAAGGAAGAAGGAAATTCAAGATCAAGAGGAAAGGCTGTGGAAGAGCCATGTGCAGCTTGCTCTGCCTGGATGACCTTGAATATGACCTCAGCTTCCCTATCTGCACAACAGGAGGTTGAACAGAATTAGTGTTTCTCAAGGTCTACTTCAAAGAACATCAGTTCTTATTCTGGAGGTCCAGTAACTTTGGGAAATACTGCATGTCTTACCGGCTTTGGATGATGCCTGTTCACATGTTAAAGGCTCTGAGAAATCCTGCAGAAAAGAAAACTTTTCAACCTTCTTAGTAGACTATAGACGCCCCAAGCAGGGTTTTTGTGTGTGGGGGGGGTTGGTTTCGGATGTGTTCCCAGGCCCTAAAACATTGGCACACAATACGTGCTCTTCCCAAACTTCTTTGCTCACAGAATCTTACTTTATTTCTCAGCAAGCCCACTACACCCCCGGAAGGTGGCCCTCCTAGGACACACTGACTGGAGCCTAAGACAGGGACTGGGCCCTGCTGAGACCCGCCAAGCCTGGCTAGGATCAGAACTTCTGAGCTGCCCCAGAGATTCATGAGCAGGTGCGTGGTGGTCACTTCCAGCCACTCCATTTTGGGGTGACTTGCCGCATAGCACTAAGTTGATAACTGATAGGGAGATACAATCAAAACTCTGCTGGTGGGCCTCCTTCTTTCTTTTCTTTTCTTTTTTTTTTTTTTTTTAAGATTTTATTTATTTATTTGACACAGAGAGATCACAGGTAGGCAGAGAGATAGCAGGGAGAGAGGAGGAAGCAGGCTCCCTGCTGAGGACCCTGAGTTCATGACCTGAGCCAAAGGCAGAGGCTCAACCCACTGAGCCACCCAGGCATCCCTCCTTCCTTCCTTCTTTTCCATCTTTGGTTTTTCTCCCCCCTGTGGGTGTGGGCTAGGGATTTCCAGCCACCTTGTGGCCACAAGGCAGCACGTGGGGGACGATGGGGCCCAGCAGGAGCCATACTGTGCCTTCTCTGCTGTGCCTTCTCCCCTGCCCTGGGACTGCCCACCTCTTGAACATTCTGTGAGACAAATGACACCTTTTCCTTATTCCAACCTGAGACAGAGTTTGAATTATTGGTTAGCCACACACATTCCCAAGATAGCGAATCAAGAAATTACCTTGCTGCTTCAGCTAGATTGAGTTGGATTTCTGATCTTTGCCAAAACTACCTTCTACTGTGTTCCTGTTCATGGAATCCTTTTTTGGTTTGTAGCTTTATAAACATAGTTCTTAGAAAATGGCAGGTTTATAAAATGCAATTTTTCATGGCTACTTCTCATGACCGTTCAGGCCACAGACAAAAGGACCCCCATGGTTTGGGGCCCTGGGGAGACAATGCCGTGATGTTTGCTGTAGGGTGCCTGCACACTCTGGAATCTTCTCAGGGAGCGAAAGTACGTGTGGTATCCCAGAGGCTGTTGTACTGTCCGGAGGCAACTCTGGGTCTCCTGTTTTTCCTGTCCAAGGTGGGGCCTCCTTGTGACCAGTGTCTTGTCCTGCCCTGCAGAGTGGAGAAGCAAAACACTTCCCACAATGGCTGGGCTCTGCGAATCCCCTACTGTTTCTTCCAAAAGGCCACGTGACTGATGGGTTTATTTTAATCATCTGCTTTTTAGTTCATCGCAGGGAAATTTTCTCTGTATGCCCCAGAGTAGGAGCTGAGAAAAACGTCTGTCAGGTGAATGAAGGAACAGAAGAGTTGAGAGGGACTGTGCCCTCACCTTCTCCCACTCTCCCTGTCCCTCCTCTCCCCTGGCCTCACTCTCCACCTGTTCCTCTCTACCCCCTCCCTCTCTCTCTTCCCCACTCCCCCTTTTCCCTCCCTCCTCCCTCTCTCTCCACCTCCCTCACTCCCCCCTCCCTCTACCCCTTTCTCCCCTTCCCTGTCTCCCCTCACTGTTTTGTGACACTCTCTTTCCCTACCACTCTCATCATCCCCCCCCACCTCAGGAACACTGAGAAACAGGAGGGGCGCCAGCCCCACCAGCCCCATGGCTAGGTGATTACCCCATGCTCCTGAGAGCAGCTATGACTCACTTACCAAACACAGATGCGTCAGACCCCGCCCTATGCTCAGACACTAGGAAAACCTGAGGTGTGGGGTGCGTGGAGTAGGAGCAGGACACAGCTCCTGCCTCAAAGGAGCCCCCAGTTCTGGCAGGAACATAGGTGTGGACAGAGAGTGACAGCCCAGCGTGAGGTCCTCAGTGGAGCACACAGGACTGTGGCCGTCCAAGACAGTGACACCAGACTCCAGCGGGCTGCTGGGTAGGGGGTGGGGAGGGAGCCGGGATTTTCTCCCAGAATAAATCAGGAGTACTTGCTTCTTCTGGGTTAAGTCGGACTTCATGACAAAGAAGCCCGGCCAAGAGAAAGAGAGACCGTCTGCAGAAATGCCCGTCCAGCTCACAGCCCAGTGATGCTGGGGGCTGCGTGTGGTTGAAGGGCTGGAAAGCCGGTACAAGGAGGGGGCAGGCGCAGAGGGTGGCTAGGGGCTAAGCGCAGATAGGCTGACATTCCTGCTAACAGCTTTTAAAGACAGACCTTCTCATACCTACAGTGCAAGCCCAGGAAAGGATGCTGATGGGCCCGCTTTCGTCCATCTGCCCATCCCTGAGTCGGGGAGAAGTAGTGGTTTTCAAACTTGGGTACCCTCTAGAACCACTCAGAGCATTCTTAAAAATCCCGATGCTCAAGCCATACCCCAGACCAATCAAACCCTAACATCTGGGCATGCCCTGTGTTATAAATGCCCTATGTTATAAATGTTATAAATAAATAGAATGACATCAAGTAAGGAAGGGACAGCTCCCTGAAAACAAGGATCATGGGGACTAGGAAAGGAAAGCTGGGTGGACCAGATGCCCCCCACCACAAGGCCGGTTGGGGAGGAAACGGTAGGAAGGAGCTGAGGAACCCAACATGGGCTGCCAGAGTAGGGACTGGCCTACATTTCCCATCCTGCTGGGAGGGCACCTGGCCTTCCCTTCCTGCCCTGGAGGATGGCTGGGCTTCAGCGTGGAGCCCTGGAGGAGTAGGGAGTAAGCGCAAGCCCAAACCTGTGGCAGCAGTGCCATGCTGCTCCTCTCCTGGCCTCAGTTTCCCTGCCACCACTGAGGCTCATTCAGCACCAACAACCTATGACTCGCTCTGTCTAGCTGGGCCCAGCCCCTCCAGGTTGGATCTGCTTCCCAGTATCTAGAAGGACACGTGCACAACTCCCCCTTCCCCCTGCACTAGTCCAGACAGTGACCCCAGTGACCCCTCTCCCCCCAACTAGTCCAGACAGTGACCTCGCAGAAAAATGGATAGGGACTATTCATAAGGACAGGAGCAAAATAACCTAGCAAATGTTTGGGGGGAAAAATGCAAATTCCGTGTCACTGGAAAGTAGTATTTACGCCAATCATTAACCAAACTGCAGTGATAGGTCAGGGCACACAGGTTTCCTTTAATAGAGGTGAAAAGGGATGAAACCCGTGAGCTGGCAGACCTCAGAGAGGGCGTGGAGGGTCTGGCCCTGCAGGCTTTTGTCTTGGGCTCCCCTCTATGAACTGCACTGGCATTTTGGGGAGTCCTAGGTGGGAGGGGGTGCTCTTGGTCTGGCCTTTTATAACCTTGCTAGGCTGAGAGAACAGATCCTTTTGCTGATGGGGAACCGCTGAGGGGTTGGGGACTGTCCACAGCTGGCCCAGCTGGCCGAGCTGACACTATTTGTTATTTAAATTAACCGTCAGGCCTCTCCGTTTCCTCCACCTGAAGCACCTCCCCCCACCCCCCCTTGCCCGCGGTGCCTGTGGTCGTAATTAGCCAGAGGGAAACTGGGCATGAGAAGCCTGTGTTGTTGGAGCATTTGTCTTGTTTCTAGCTAACAGGACCTAACAAGGTCATCGTGGCGTAGAAATCAAGAAACACAAATGGTGCTTCAAGGGAAACTGCAGAGAAAACAAATCGCCATGGAGATGAGTTTGTGTATATACGAACAGGAGATCTCCCCTCCCCGCCTGTCTACGCAGAATCACCAATCCTATCTTCCAGCCTGGCACCGCAGGCTTTCTTTTTCATCTTAATAAAGTCTCGGCATTCGGATCAAGATCCAGAATTAGGGGCGCCTGCCTGGCTCACTCCGTAGAGCATGCAACTCTTGATGTCAGGGTCGTGAGTTGAGCCCCAGCTTGGGTGGAGAGATTACTTAAAAAAAAAATAAATAGAAGATCCAGAATTAGGGGCGCCTGGATGGCTCAGTCAGTGAAGCACCTGACTTCTGTCCGTGGACGACGGGCTATGGCTTTGCAGATTCACTCTGGAAAGCCACAGACCTCCTGCCATCCCCACAGGGAACGAATGCCTCAAAAGAGGACGTCTTCATTCTTTGGGAGATGTTATTCCTTTCAAGAACTCCTGGTGTCTCCCATGGATGCGATGTCCTCTCTACAACGAGGCAAGCCCATTGGTTCCCCTCATTGTTTATTCATCGACTGGTTGATGCCTTCGCTCCCCATCTGTCCAAGAGGGCTGTCAGCGAGGCAGGGCTGGTGGTGGGTGTGGGGATCCCACAAGAAGCCAGGCAGGCTTGGTCCTTCCGTCAGGCTGGGGGGGAGTACACTGACATTCAGGGTGGGGAGACTCCGAATGAATGAGGACTCACAACCGGGAATGAAAGGGAAGTGCACGGACAGGACTGGGGAGGATGGAAGGGGGTGGTTAGGATGCCCAAGCCCCCGAGGGGAAAGTGATACTGGAAAGGCTCCCTGGTGTGCTCCCTGAAATATGGGAGACGTGGTCGGAGAATAAGCAGGGGCTGCTGCTTGTCGGGTCTTGCAGGCACGAGCTCTGGGGCTGCAAACTGAGAACAACAGGAGATGATGAATGAATTTTGGGGAAGAGACACCGCCAGTCTTGCTCTTTCCAGCCACCCCTTTGATTCTGGGATAAGTGGCTTGTAGGGCGTAGAAGCAGGGAGGACACTGCGTCTTTTTGGATATTGCTATGTCAGTTTAGCGACTTCTGAGTAGGATAAAGGAGATGGCTTGCAAAACATCAGTTGGAAAAACAGAGAAGTGTTATACATATTAAGGAATTCTTGCGTGACATCCAGCTTGGGTCAAAAGGAGATGGATAAGTCAGGAGGACACTGGGTGTAACAAACAACCCCAGCATGTCAACGGCAAAAACACAACAATGCTTAATTTTGCTCATTCAGCTGTCTAGCTGGGGTGTTTCGGGTTATAAAACTTTCCCAGGTGTCTCTCCTCCAAGAGCTGATTCAGGGACCTGATCTCAACTGAGGCTTTGTGGGATCCCCTTGCAACCCACCAGCAGAAAGGGTAAGAAGATAGGAAATCAGGAGGGGAGGCTTTTGTTGATCAGGCCTGGGAATGAAATATACCACTTCCATCCACATTCCATGGGCCAGGCACATCTGCTACTGAGGAGCCACTCCTGGGAAACTGAGACCCCCCACCCCCCGAGGAAAACTCCTTTGCAAATGGTCACCCAACATGTGGGTGATAGGAAGGAGACCAGAATCCTAAAACCTTGAGTCTGAGGTCATACCACTTTCCCCTTCGTTGCAGTCAACACATTATCAATGTAGGGTGGTGCTGAACACACTCTGAAGTATAAGGTAACAGGAAATCAATCTGCAGCTTCTCTTAGGGCCTGCTCCTGGCGATCGGTAGAAAGACAGAAGACAAGTAAGAGACTTTCCACCTTCCAGCAGCTCACGATTTCCCAAGAGGAGTGGAGTGTGTGCCAGGGGTGCTCGGAGGAGGAGAGAAATGGCTCCCAGTTCCTTGAAGGAGGCAAGCTCATACTCGGACAGGGAAGGGTTATTATTGCTTCTGTTTTCCTCTTTTCACTTTTATTGGCCGCGGGTGCAGAGAGCAGGTCGAGGAAAATCTCCTCAGCTCCGGGCAGGATCTCACTGCAGAGGACCCTTTCCATGGGATTTTTTGGTTTTGTTTTAGTTTTTTCCTCCTTCATCCCTGCTTCCTGTTCCCTTCTCTTCCCCTTCCCCCATAGGCATCCCCACTAATGTAGCTGATACATGTTCTTGAATGTGCCTGAGTCCTTATAAAACATGTCGTGCTGTTCTGTGTTTGTATATGCTTCTAACTAACATGACTAATTCTGGGCTATAGTTCTCCAACTGGTCCTTTTTTCCTCCCTCCCCAACCTGCTCAACACCAAGGTGCATTCCATGATGTGATAGTTGCCTCTGTGTACAATATTCTGTGGCAAGAATACACTGCATTTTTCTCCTCCATTTCCCCAGCCCCCGGCCTCCAAATGCTGCTGCATGGTTTCCCGTGGACAGCCCGGAGCGGTCCCGACCAGGTTAATATTTAATTGCCTTAACTGTGGGCTGATGGCTTTCCAAAGGTCAGGGCTCCACAGCCCCAATGGCACCTCTGTGTGAACTGGCAAAGGCACCCCCTCCTGGCTAGCAGGCCGGTGCTGATTTGTGTGAATGGGGGCGTTGGCGGGTCTCCCCTTCCTTCTGGTATCACAAGCCCTAGGCCAGGGGCTTGACGTCAGGGAGAGTCTGGATGCCCTTGGTCCCTCCAATTTCGGCCACTGTGTGGCGTCCTCAGCATTCCCAGGAACAGTCCCCAACAGCAGGGCCCCAGCAAGCCTTCGTCTCTTGTCCCCACATCCTTGGTGTCACCTGAGTGCCGCCATTCCAAGGTGGACGAGGGGGCTTGGCTTCGTGAGGATTTTCCACTTGCGCATCTTGGGATGTTAGTGTGTGGACACATCTCTTCATGGGCTGTTGGCCGTTTGACCCTCTGCCTCTGGGAGCTCCCTGGTCTTATGCTTCCGGATCTGCCTGAACCCTTCATCTCTGCTCTCCAGTGCAGGACACCAATCCCTAATTTTGATAGAGTCCGACCTAGTCATGTTTGACCCGATGGTTTGTGCCTTTTTGGTCTTGGTGGGGAAGGCTTTTCCAGCACCGCCTCCCAATCAGAAACCTAAGATCCCCCAATTTTCTTCTATTCCCTGTAGGGTAGTAACTTTATGTCTTGAACCGGTTTGCTGTTCATGGCGGCAAGGCAGGTCAGCTCTAGTTGCCTTCCCAGAGCAGGCCAGCTTTCCACACACTAAGGATCTGTCCTTCTCCCACCATGCACCTCCTTCCCATCCATGCCTATCAAGTCTGTCCCACTGTCTAGGGACTTTTCTAGATCCTTTATCACCGTGGCTCCGAAGTTTGCCTCAACAGCAAGCAGAAACAGGGAAGGAGCTCCCCGTGTGGACTGGAGCACACAAGACCCAACACATTCTGCCCGCCCTCTTCACATCACCTGCTCCTGACCCTTCACCTCTTGAGCGAACGTCACCTCCTCAGAGAAGTGGTCCAGCCCCCCGCCCCCGATGTAAGGAGCCCCATCTCTCCGTACCACAGACCTTACTCACGTCCATATGTAACATGTGAGTTTGTCATGTGAAGGGAGCTTACTTACTTACAGTCTGTTTCCCTCACCAGTCAGCAAACCCTTCAAGGACAGAAGCTTGGTCGTTAGTACACGGTACCCGCACACCAGTCCCACAGCTGGAGTTCTTATTTAGTGAGTGCTTAAGCTCTATGCTAAGTACTCCTCCTGTACCCGTTTATTCACCCCCTCCCCGTCACCGCCAACCCTATCAATAGGTACTGTTATGACCTCCATTTTATAGATAGGGGATCTAGGGCCCAGAGAGGTTCAGTGACTTGCCCAAGACCACACAGCTGCAAAGTAGAGAAGTTTGGTTTTGAACTCCGACAGTCTGCCTCTTGAGTTCACGTTCACATCCGTGGGTAGCCCACCTCTCCGTACACCGCAAAGACAGTGAATGGATGGGAGAATTAATAAATGCAGGGGAGGGAGGGGAGGGTCGACCAAATGCTTACAACAGTATTAGCAAACACACTTGGGCACAGCTTCTTTTTCCAAGTTATTATGCTCCTAATGAGAGTTGTTTTTCCTCTAAGATGATGATTTTCATAAATTATGGAAAATTCTTTGGCCATTGCTTTTTATGTTATGGCCTGGGGTGGAGCACGGGGGAGGGGGGTGATGAATGACTTTTTAAATTCCTTCACATTGAATTCTCTAAGACACGACCGCATGTAGAATCTATAATTAATTATTATTCACACTTAATATAGTTAGATAATGTGAACACATACTTTCCATTAATTTATGTGGTTGACTCCTCATCATTTTCCCATAGGTATAGTTCACTGATTTCTCAAGTTATTAAAAATTAAAATTTATATTAGGGCTGGTGTCCCTATACCTATTTTTAGTCTAAAGTCACAGGCTAGGTGGGGGGTTTATAGCAACTACTTCCTTTGGACAATTTTACACTAAAACGGGTAGATGCATTTATTCTTTGACTTGTTCATTCCTCAAATGTTAATTCTAGACGACTCTGGCAGTCCTGGGCTATGTGCCTGGGGGTCTCTGTTCCCAGTAACCATGACAAGAAACTAGCTACTAAGTGCTATCAAGAGAGCTAGGCATGGAGGGTGCCTGGGCTTGCCTCGGGTTGGGGACAGGAGGACATAATGTCTAAGCTGGCCTGTGGAGGGAAAGGAGTTTGACAGACAGAAGAGAGAGAGAAAAGGCTGCTGGGGGACAGAAGCAGCATACGCAAAATATGAGAAGCAAGAAAAGGCAGGGCAAGCAGTTCCCGGGGAAGGGGTGGGGGTGGCAAACAAGGGGTGGTGGGGGTGAGTGCTGGAGAGGGGTAAGGGCCAGGGTCATCACAAGCAGAATATTGGAAAAAAAAAAAAAAAAGAGGATGGTACTTTCCAGAAGGCTTAGCATGGGAGACAGGTCATCATGGGGTCTTAAGCTCACTCACCAATTTTTTAAATTTTAATTTTAATTAATTTATTATTATTATTATTGTTTTTTAAAGGTTTTATTTATTTATTTGACAGACAGAGATCACAAGTAGGCAGAGAGCCAGGTAGAGAAAGAGGGAAGCAGGCTTTCCGCCAAGCAGAGAGCCCAACACGGGGCTCGATCCCAGGACCCTGAGATCATGACCTGAGCCGAAGGCAGAGGCTCAACCCACTGAGCCACCCAGGGGCCCCTTTATTTTTTATTATTATTTTTTAAGTAAGCTCTACGCCCGATGCGGGGCTCTGACTCACGACCCCAAGATGAAGAGTCACACGCTCCACCGACGGAGCCCATCGGGGACCCCTCATTCACACATTTTGAAGATAAGGAAATGAAGGAAATGTTTGTAAAGTTTATTTTCCTTTAAATAATCTCTGCACCCAACGTGGGGCTCAAACTCACATCTCTGAGATCAGCAGTCGCTCGCTCTTCTGACTGAGCCAGCCAGGCGCCCCTGAAGCCCACCCGTTTAAAAACAGAAACAGGAACTTTTCGGAACAACTAAACTCCTCCCTGCCCAGACATGTGGCACTAATACAGTCCATATGGCAGGGGCATTTACATCCCAGTTCCTGGACACACACGTAGAGGGGACTTGCAGGTAGGTGCGACTTTGGGGAAAGACGCCCCATACCCTTCCCATTGCCCAAGCCACCAGGCAGCTCTGCGGGCTGAACCTTTCAGATCAGAGAAACACAGGTGCTGTACTGGTTACAACACAACCAGAGCCACCCCTCATTTGCATATTCTGCATAACTTTGCATAGAACATTGACAAGTCTCCGAGCCTGTCAAAGAAAACTAATTAGAGCAGAATCCTGCCCTGGTATCCAGACTTCACAACCAGGGGGAGGGGGCGTCTTTGTCCCCCTAACTGCTCACTCAGAGCACAGCTATGCGGGCTGATTTAGGACACTGGAGCGAGAAGTTGGGTTCAAATCCTGACTCTGCTACTTACTATCTGGGTAACTTTGGTCAAACCACTTCACCCTCTGAAAAGTCAGTAATTGGTGGCCACCAGTCTGAAACACACAAAGGAGTGGGCAGAGTCCTATGCGTGAGTGTGTCCATCACGCCCGCCACAGTGTCCAACACATATTCAACACTCAACACATATTTAAGAACGTGGGTCCCATCCAGGTGCTGTAAGATTTTCCACTAATATTCATTGCCAAACATCCACCAATCACACCTCTAGGCTGATTCCTTTTTACCTCCCAGAACACAAAAACCTATCCCTGGGGCGCCTGGGTGGCTCAGTGGTTAAGCCTCTGCCTTCGGCTCGGGTCATGATCTCAGGGTCCGGGGATCGAGCCCCACATCGGGCTCTCTGCTCAGCGGGAAGCCTGCTTCCCCTTCTCTCTCTGCCTGCCTCTCTGCCTACTTGTGATCTCTGTCTCTGTCAAATAAATAAATAAAATCTTAAAAAACAAACAAACAAAAACCAAAAACCTATCCCTAAGACAGAAGGGAAATCCCAGATCCCTAGAAAATGACCTTCCACTGACAAGGTCACGGTATCAGAACCTTTGTACTAATAACCAAATCCAGCCCAGCGAGAACACCAAAGCCCAAACGAGGGAAGTGAAAATCAGGGGCTAGAACCCAAATTTCCGACTTCCTGCTGGAGTTCCTGCAACTGTCCCACGTGCACCTGCATTTAGGACATTTCTTTGCCCCTCGTCTGACTGTCCTCAGGATTCCAGCCCTATAGGGATGAATCTGGCTGGAGTTTCCAAAGATCAATGCTGCTTCCAATACTCTCGCCCTGCGGCAAGCTCACGACATATTTTTTCACAAGTAATAATTAGCGACAGAAATATCTGACCTACTTACCACTCCACAAATACACACATTTGGCGGCTTCCACATCAGCTCCGAGGCCGTCAGGAGGAGCCTGTTTGGGAATAGCTTTTTTTAACCTGGTTAAATGACAATTCCACAGCGGGCAGTTCGGGATGCTAATTTCTGCCCACCTTAACATGTGAGGCCGGCTCTGCCCCCTGCACTCCACCCCCTCCCCAGCCAGCCGGCATTCAGACCCTAAAGCTGGTGATTATTTTTATACTCTGTTCCCACGAGCAAAGGAGGACTGAGTTTCTGTCTTTGGAAAGACAGATTATGCATAAGTCTTTTCAGATTTCTAAAGCAATTTAGGCAATATGTTTTTTTTTCAATACTAAACAAAAAAGGGTAGTTTAGTAAATGTCCAGTTATCTGAGGTTGGTTCTGCCCTTGCATTTTCTAACCACAGACTTTTGAGGCTTCAGGAGGAACCTTCTACCTGTTATCACTGTTCGCATGTACCACAACCACAAGTCCCCTCTTTCTCCTTTGCCCGCAAATGCTTTCCTGGATTCTACAATGTTCTTAATAAAACTGCACTAACAGGATGTGTGGGCCTGGGACAGGCCAAGGGCAGAGCTGAGGGATTTGGTTCAGAAGACCAGGCTACTCTAGAGCCGCCTCGCTGGAGAAGGTGGGCCCTTCTGACCGGACTGTCCATCCCAGGAGCCCAGCACATGGGATCGTCGGGACTGGGTCTCCAGGGGACGTCTGTATAGTGCTGCCTTCTAGTGGAGGCCCGGCCCAGGGACGTTCACCCGCAGTGAGTGAGTGCCCACTCCTGGACCCTGGAGATCTGCCCCTCAGAGTCCAGTGCAAGAAGGGAGGCCAGAGTGTCTAAAACTCAGCTGGATCCAGGAGGCATGGAGGGAATGAATGCATGAAAGAACGCAGCATGAGGCCAGGCTGGGGGACGTTGTCTAATCAGGGACATTGGAGACGGCTTCCTGGAAGAGATGCATCTGAGCCCTATCTTAGTTTCTTCCAGGGTAGAGATGGGGTGGGAAGGGCAAGGCCATTGAGCCCAAAGGAGGACCTTGTGCGAGGGCACGGAGGTCTGTGGAGAATGTGGCACACTGAAGCAGGCGCACGAAGTCCAAGGGCATGTGGGGAACTCAGGCTGGAGAAGAGGGCATGATGGGATCGAGAGAACTCTGGGAAGCATATTAAGGGACTCAGTCCCTCATTGAGGGCAATGGGGGAGGGGATAAGTTGCTTTAAGAAGGGAGTCAGATAGGGGCGCCTGGGTGGCTCAGTCCTTAAGCTTCTGCCTTCCCCCATAACAGGCTCCCTGCTCAGCCGGGAGCCTGCTTCTCCCCTTCCCTCTGCCACTCCCCCTGCTTGTGTTCGCTCTCTTTCTTTGTGTGTGTCAAATAAATAATAAAATCCTTTAAAAAAATAAAAAAAAAAAAGAAGGGAGTCAGATGAATCAGCTTGGGTTTTTATTTTTGAAACTATTTTAAAGTAATCTCTACACCCAATGTGGGGCTCAAACTTACAACCCCAAGATCAAGAGTCGCATGTCCTATGGACTGAGGCATCCAGGTGCCCCTCAGCTTGGATTTTTAAAAGAACATTTCATAAGTACAAAGAGCCATCTGGAAGAGAAAAAACAAGAAGATACTTCACACCTTCCCTCCTGCCCCCCATTCCCTGTCCCATGGCCCGTGCCAACCAGGACATGAGGAGCTGTCCTCTATAACCTTCAAAAATCGAAGAGTAAAGTGTTGGCAAGAAGGCAGCTGTTCTGAGACTCGAAGTCCTGTGCGGGGCGACAGAGGGAGGCATGAGAAAATGTCCATGGCAGTGCCCTCAGCAGGGATAATTCTGCCAACCAGCGTCACTCAGAGTGACAGAGAAGCAGATGATGGGGATGACAGGCAAGTCACAAAGACACTGTGTGAAAATCTGCCAGAAACGGGGAATTGGACTGCTCTGTGGAAATATCCACTTGCCCTCCTGCTGGAGGACCGGAGGAGCAGATCCCCGGCCCTGCAAAGAGAGAGGAAATCCGCTGAGCAGCCTCACTCGAGGAGGAGTACGGAGGGCAAAACCAACACGGAGGTCACGGGCAGCGCAACTGCGGGGTGCTGGCTGGCTCCTTCCGTTAAGCGTCTGGCTCTTGGCTTTAGCTCAGGTCATGAGTGTGTCAGGCTCCGCGTTCAGCAGGGAGTCTGCTTCAGATTCTATCTCCTTCTCCCTCTGCCCTTCCTGCTCATGCTCTCTCTCTCAAATAAATTAATTAAAAAAAAAAAAAAGAAAAGAAAAAGTGACTGTACTTTCTCACGGGGCCACATCCAGGAGTTGAGCAAACCTTCAAAAATGACCTGCTAAAGGTCATTTCCGGCCTCCTCATGGAGCCTGAGAAGGCAGGGAGCTGCTGAAAAGAGATGCAAAAGTGGGGGGGGCGTGAGGTGGGGGGAGGGAGGGATGGCATGAGGGCAGGACCCAAGCCGCACTTAAATAGTGACCAGCAGCACGTATGCCGCAGATCACGGAATGGGTGGTTTGGAGGAAGAACACAGAAGAAGACAAATAAAAATCACAGTTGATAACATGATCGTTTCAGAAAAACGGGGAAGAAGAGACAAGCAATTAATTTAAAAAAAAAAAGATGTTCACCAAGGAGAACCCACAAATGAAACAAACTATCATTAAAGAGGCGACATAAAGAACCTCTTCGGAGCCGTGGAAACAGCCGCGTGTACAGATCAAAAGGACCCAGAACATTCCATGTGATGTCATGGCAACATTTTCAAAGCAGAAGAAAAGGGAAAAGTCCAAAGAAGCATCCAGGTAGAAAAGGCAGCCATACACCACGGGGAGGGGACGGAGAACAAGCAGAATTTCTGCAATTCTAAATGCCGCTGAGATAGGAGCTCATGTTTACACAGACAGTGTTGCACAGAAGACAACCCTGCCTTTAAGATCTGTTCCGAGGTGCTATAGGACACGTACTTGCTGCTCTTTGACAAGTGGCATCCCTTACAGACGTCCCCTCCATGTGCACGGAGTCATTCCCCCAGAGGCAGATGCCCGGTGCCTCTCACCTCCCGTTCATCCCGAACAGCGCTGCTCTGCTCGAGGACTTCTCCAGGTTATTAAGTCAAGGAGTGGGTTTGTTCCAGATGGTTCTCCAGAACAGCCATACTATTTGTGTTTGTGTCTACAGCTGCCCTCCCGGGTGCCCTCTCCCCCTGCAACTGGTGGTGCAGCATGGCTGTTTCCCACATTTAATACCATCCAACTCCTTACTTTGCTAATCTGCGGGTAAGGTGGGTGTTTTTTTAGATTTTTAAATTTATTTATTTATTTGAGAGAGGGAGTGAGTGAGAGAGAGAAGGAACGGGGTTGGGGGGGCAGAGACAGAGGGAGAAGCAGACTCCCTATTAAGCAAGGAGTCTGATACGGGACTTGATCCCAAGACCCTGGGATCACGACCTGAGCCGAAGGCAGATGCTTAACTGAGCCACCCAGGTGCCCCGGGTGGTGGTGTTTTAACGTGTACTTCTTGAATGTCACTTGAGCACAAATACTTACTACACTTACCTGCAAGCAATCCAATTTCTATACCGGGAAATTGTCTGGTCACCTCTTTGGGTAAAGATTTAAGTGGCCTCAACTTAACCACATCTTCCATTTGGCTGGAATGCAGGCCCATAGCCTCTGTCTGCCGCCTTCCTTACATCCCACCTCGTGTGGAGAGGCCAGCACTCAACGGGGCTGACAAACCTGGAGTCCCAAGCAGCCAGGTTAACAGGACCACGGGTGACAGGAACACCTAGGGCATGGTGGTCTCTGGGCTCAAACATGACAATCACACAGTAGTTCCAAAGGACCTCTCCCTCAGTCATGGTGGTTCTGTCTTCAGTCATGGTCAAGTGGGATCACTCCTTCCCGGGCGGGCGGGTACCTGCAGCCAAAGGGATCGCAGGCAGCTTTGTTTACTTGTACTTTCGAACCTGTCTGTTCCAAACCTACGTTACTTGTGCAATTCTTGAGAATTAAGCCAATTAAAAGATCCAGTTCAGGGTACCCATCACAGGGTCCCGCCTCCTCGTCTGCTCGTGTTCGGGGGACTCACACGCCCCTCCTCCCTCTTCCTCATGTCCTCATCACTACCCACATGACTGTACACGGCTCTGTGAACATGCTTACTCCTGGCCTCCCCAGCTATGATGGAGCCCCCATCCCCCTATCCTCCCCCCCGCCCCCCGCTGTCTTTTGTGGTCCTATCCCAGCACCTGGGAAGAGGAACTGGCACAAAATGCATGTTCAAGTAACATTTTAAAAAATTAACTCCTGGTCAGATATCAGAGGAGATCCCCTTGGTCCTTGCCAGACCTTTAAGAAGCCTAAATGCTTCCCTTTATAAGTCCGTGAGAGAAAGACTGAGAACTCTAAGAAGGAGACACCAGGTGAAAGGGGTTTTCCACCTAGTGCCTTCTGCGATCCACTCAAAACAACATCAGACCGGCATCCCAGGTCCTCAGGCCCCCATTACTGAGTTTTCTTTCCTGGTTTTAAAAGGAGATGGCACTAGCTGCGGAGATGGCCCTTCCCCCTGCTACAGATTAGGGGGCCAGGAAAGCGGGGTGGGAGCTCAGCCCTGGCCCGACTCCCCGCTACATGAAGGAACAAAGGGACAACCCCCCCCCCAGTCTTACATGGAGGTGACAACACACCCGCTCATAACTTTCGCCTTTTGGGGGCATTTAGAGAGAAGGACTCCCTCTGTCTCCTAATAAAAATAATAGCAGGCAAGCAATAACTTAGAGCCAGATTAAAAGACTGTGGGGAAAAAAATCTCATGCTTCTCTCTCCTGGTTAAAACTTTTATCTCTTGGGATGTGTAGGGCCCATGGCTCCCTGGTTATAGCTTATCAAGCCATCTTCTCCTCCTGCGGCCAGCCTTCTCCCCTGCTCCCCCCCACCTTCCTCCCTTCCTTCTCCCTCACTCCTCGACTCACTGAACACCTGCTGGTGCCAGAGGCCACATGAGGTCCCCAGATACTGAGCTGAGCACAATAAAATCTTCCCCAAAGGGCTCACAGAGAAGGGGGGTGGCTGTGAAGGCCTGAAGGTAAGAGGGGACAAGGGGTTAGGGGGTATTGGGAAGAGTGAGGACCCTCACCCTGTTCCAGGCCCCATGAATCACCCACAGCATTGGGCAAAACCAAGCATTCCTGGGTGGGCAAGGCTCCAGGGTGGCTGAGAGTTTCCCAGAACCGGAACCAGGCAAAGACCTCACCTCCTACATGCTGCCATCTGGGAAGTGGCCACAAGGTGGCAGCAGAGGATCGCTGGGGTCATCTGACCAGGCCCAGAGTCTGTGGCACCTGTGTCAGGCCCCAGGGCAATGAAGTCCTGTCCCCACAGGAAGAGGGGGTCAGAGCCAGGGTGTCAGACGCGCATGTGCGTGCGCACACATGCATATATGTACGGACGTCTGGGTGTACACTGTGTGCACAGGTGTGGGCCTGGGTATACGGGTTGTATGCACACGAATACATCCCTGTCCATGCATGTGGTATCAAGTGCATATGAGTTCATGTGTACACGGGCATGTGTGTATGCACGTGTATGCATATGTATGCATGTGTAGGCATGTGTGTATGTCTCCGTGTGCATATACCTGTGCACCCATACCTGGTCATGCATGTGTGTGTGTTTTAGCAAAGAAGTCTGCTCAGCTAGCAAGAATCCCCCCACCCTTAATATCTACTAAGTTCCTGGCCTGCCTTTAGCAAGAACCCTGTTAGGTCGGTTTAGTAAGCACTTCCCTACCCTTCCTCCTCTTAGTCATTTCCTACCCACCAACACCCCCTGCTCCTCGCTATAAATATTCCGAAATAAGCCCAGCCTCTCTCCTACTGCAATAGTCTTAAGCTCTTTACTATACTGCAGCAAGTGTCCGAGAAACTGTTCTTTAGCAAAGCAAGGGCAGAGTGGAGTGACTGAGGGAAAACTGGAGGAAAGGATGCGGTGGGTGGAAGGGGGCAGACTATGTGATTTCAAAACTTACTTGGTTTCAGCCTCAGAGTCCCATGGCTGTCCCTGCCCCTCTCACCTGGATGCCTGCATCCTTGGTTTAGGTCTCACTGGCTCCCTGGTTCAGGTCTCACTCTCCCCCACCCACTCCTCCACTCTGCAGCCCGAGGCGCTTCCAAAGCCCTGACCTGACCTTGTCCTTCCCCTGAGGACCCCCAGCCCGCAGGCCACCCAGCTCCTCAGCCTGCCAGGGAAGCCATGAACCTCAGAGCCTGTAATGAGTTTTATTTTTCATCCTCCAGCAGCCGCACACCTCATTCCCTCTGCTTCTGCCCTTCCCACAGAATTGTGCATCTGAATCCTACTCATTTCTCTAGGACCACCCCTTAACTCCTCTGAGAAGCCCTCCCTGGTTCTCTGTACCTGAGCCCCTCATCTCCCTCCTTAGCAGGGTCGGTTCTCCCCAACAGGTGGACCCATCAGCTTCCTTGAGGGCAGGGGCCATCTGCGGCACCCCCTCCTCCGAGTCTCTCCAAGCCATGGGACAGGCTGCTATTCAGCTATCTCAGATGGTCTGGAGACAGGGGACCTGCCAGGACAGGCTCTCTTGATCCTTCTTGGCTACGGAAGGAGGGGACGTGGCCCTGGATTTGTGGTCGCCATCACTGAAGCCTGGGATGTCAACACTTCTACAGTTCATGCAGTGCAGTGCTTAGGAGTCAGGTTCTGGGGCCAAAACACCTGGGTTCAGGTCCTGGTTCCACCATTTTGCAGCTAAGTGACCTTGGGCAAGTTACCTGGCCTCTCTGTGTTCTGCTTCCCCCTCTGCAAGGCGGTATAACAGCAGGGTTGTTGTCAGGATAAAACAAGCTAGCACACATGTAAGGAACACTGAGTTCGGCACCTGGCACGGAGCTGGGCCCTACAGAGCTACCAGCTTTGATCATTACAACCTGACTCAAATCAAGTGGCATCTGTGTGACCTTGGACGAGTCAGTTAATGCCTGCGCCATCAATGTGCTGGTCTCTCTCGCTCTCTCTCTCACGCACACACACACATTCCATGTGTTCATGGCGTTTACTGTCTTCCCTCCTCCTGGCAGACCTGAATGGATGCCCTATCGGGGTAGAGAGTTCACTAGTGAAGCACCAGCTCTCAGCAAACTGCGTGGCAGATAACAGGTATTCGATGAATATTTTCCAAGTAAATGAGCAGATATGGGCTTTCTTCATTGATTGAATGGGCAATTATACTCCCCCCCCCGCCAGGGCTGCTCTCAGCAGTAACAACACAGGAAAAGCACTAAGGCAGTCTCCTCCAGGGAGCAGGAGCGCCAGGGGCCGTTATCTTAGGAGTGGACACCAGGGGGCAGCACAGACCAAGTCACGTAGGCCACACCTATCCCCTGTCCAGGGGAGCTGAAAGAGGGACTTCCTGAGAGAAGGGGAGGTGAGGGGGAAGGTGGACAACCCCCATGCCCAGGCTGTCAGGGATCCTCTCACAGGTTTGTTCACACACATTACTCCTTCCTTCACCAAGCCTTGACTGGGTCACAGAAAGGTGGACACCCACAGCCTAGAGAGGAGACAGTCTCTGCACAAGCAGTAATTAAAGTAATGACTTTAATTAAAGTAATTAAAACCAATAATGTGTGCTCTGAAGGCAGCATGCTGGATGCTTCGAACACAATGACCCTGTGTTTCAGGCCGAGGTGTGCTGAAAAAGAGTTAAGCAGGTAAAGAGCAAAGGGCTCTCAGACAAGGATAACCTGTGCAAAGGCCCTGGGGCAGGAAAAAGCAGAGCTCTTTAATCTTCAGTGCAGAGAAAGGAAGAAACTCCCTGAGGTCTCACAATGAGAGGCAGAGCCAGGGCTGGAGTCCAGGCCTTCTGGCTCCCAGTCCAGGGCTCCTTCCCTTACCCCTGGTTTCCCTTCCAACAAGCTTCATCTTTGATGCCACAGCAACAGCTGCACTGGAGGCAGAGGAATTTTGACCCTGATTCTGCCCAGCCCGACTTCCCTAGTACAGGAGCTGATAAGATATCTTCATTCTGATGTCTGTCTGGACTAAGACAATGACCAAACGCCTGCAGCAGATGGCTGATAAGAGCCTATATTTGGGGAAAGGGGAAGCCCTCTCTGTGATCATGGGTCAGTGGCCCTAGCCCAGGGCAAGGGAACGGCTGGGGGCTAGCAGAGCTGAGCTCAGAACCTCCTAGAGGGGTGAGGGCATCACCTCAGGGTCAGAGATGCTTGGGAAGTGCTGGCTAAGACTGACCCTCCTCTAGATTAGCATTCCAGGGAGACCTGGCCAGGGACAGGGCGACCCCGCCTTATTGGTTGCTATAGATAAGGTTGTACTGGAAACAAAACAATTCCTAAACCCAAGAGGCTTAAAGTCACAAAGATGTATTCCTCCCTCATACAGAGCCCACTTTCAGAACAGGCAGGGCCTCATGTCAACTCCACACAGTCCCCCTTGCATGTAAACATGGGAAGAGAGCTAGGGAAGCGGAGCATCTGTGGTTAAATGCCTCCACCTGGTGGGCACAGCAAGGCATAATGGCCATGCCCAATGTTGAGGTCCTGGTCCTGGGGAATCATCCCACGGGCCAGAAGAGGAGACCTAGGCCTCGAAGCATTGATGTCCAGCCACCAGCAGCAGGATGGATGGTCAGAGGTGCGTGGGAAGCCACAGCTGGGGTCAGCCCTCACTTAGGGGAACATTCCAGAACAACCTGCGTGGGCAGTCCTGTCATTTATTGAACACTGACTGTCTCATCCCAGTGTCCCAGGGGCATCCTGATATTTAATCCCCACAACCACGATTTTGGTGGGTACTAATGTTCTCTCCTATCTTATAGACGAGGAAGTCAAGTTACAGAACTCTTTAAGCAACTTGGCCAAGTGTAGGATGCCAGAGTGAAACATCACAGCCAGGCCTCCAGCCTGCAAAAGGATTCTGTAGGGAACAGTTTCCCTAACAAGTGAGACTCTGAATAGAAGATGGGGGGAGAGGGTATTTAAGATATTTTTTCTGGGGGCGCCTGGGTGGCTCAGTGGGTTAAGCCTCTACCTTCGGCTCAGGTCATGATCTCAGGGTCCTGGGATCGAGCCCCGAATCGGGCTGTCTGCTCAGCGGGGAGCCTGCTTCCCCCTCTCTCTGCCTGCCTCCCTGCCTACTTGTGATCTTTCTCTCTGTCAAATAAATAAATAAAAATCTTAAAAAAATACATTTTTTTTCTGTCGCAGGATATAAATCTTAAGTCTTATCTTTTCTCTTGGAGAGATTTCAGTAAGGATTTATGGCTTTTTCAGTGCCTTTTTACATTTTGAAAGTGTTCTAACCCATTGGATGGTTGAGACAATACCCCCTTCACTGCGCAGAGCTCTGTGTGCGCGTCTGTCTCTCTCTCCCTCTCCACACACATACACACTTCACTTTTGCCAAACCACCCAAAAGGAAGGTGGGACGTCATGATACTTCATCCCCAAACAGCTCAGGGTGCATCTCCCCAGAAGGAGGACACTCCCGTCCACCGTCCCATGCCAGCGCCACACCAACAATGACCAGCATTAATGAGGCAACACCACCCAACATCGCCCAAAGTCCCTGCTCACGTTTCCCTGGTGGCCTCCCACATGTGCTTTGTGGCTGTTTTTCCTAGTCCGTGATCCAGTCAAGCGTTGTGTGTGGCCCTGGGCCCTGATGTCCCTCCCACTCTGTTCCTCATACTAGACCCTTTGAGAACCCAGGCCAGACGTCCTGCAGACTGTCCCACGGGATTCCCATGCTAGCATCGGGCCAAGCGTCTCCAGCAAGAGCGGTAGCTCAGCCGGGCCAAGGTCCAGCCTGATGGCCTGTCTAGGTGGTCACTGACAACCTCCCAGCACCAGAGCACACTGCCCTCTGTAGTTAACAAGTCATCTTTGGGGGGGGGCACTTCAAGACTCATGGTATCCTGTTAACACCTCTCACCCTGTGGCCCTCGCCCACACTGACGATTCTCGCCTCAGTCCCTTATCGTGCAGGTTACGATATGTTCATCTTCTAATTCTTCAGACACACGGAGAAGACTCGGTTTCTTGGGGATGCAGCACGACCTGGGCCTGGAGTCAGGCGTTCAGTGCTCTCCAGGTCCCACTGATGACAGGTGCAGGGAGAGTGGGCAGGTGCAATGGGGCAGGGGAGGCTAGCAGCAGCCCGAGCACCATCACTAAATGGCTGTGGGTCTAAGGGTGACCTTGAAACAGCAACATCAGCCTGCCTCGGAGATGACTGGAAACGCAGGTTCATTCATGAGTTGGAATCCGCAGCCAGCAAGGTCCCCCCGGGGATCTGATGTGCCCGGGACTATCCGAGCAGGGACCTGAGGAGCACCCTGAGCCTCTCTGAGCCCCAGCCTGCTCAGGGGAGACCATGGGTCTGGCTCTGTCAGTTGCCTGTGGGAGAAGGTAGTGATGGTGGTCATGACCACCACCTCTAAGGACGAGAAATGAGCTCAGACATTTTTTTTTTTTAAAGATTTTATTTATTTATTTGACAGACAGAAATCACAAGTAGGCAGAGAGGCAGGCAGAGAGAGAGAAGGGGAAGCAGGCTCCCTACCTAGCAGAGAGCCCGACGCGGGACTCGATCCCAGGACCCCGAGATCATGACCTGAGCCGAAGGCAGAGGCTTAACCCACTGAGCCACCCAGGTGCCCCGAAGGGTACTTTCTCACAATCTGAGCTACCCTGCCCCATGAAATAGTGAGCTTCCCGTCTGGGAGCAGTCCAAGCACAGGCTGGCGGGCCTCGTTCTCCCACCTGGATGCTGAAAAGGGTCTAAGGCCAAGCACCATGTTGAACCTCTGAAGCCCCTTCCATTAGGAAGGTGAAGCAAGCCTCAGTGCTTTGATCCTTGCCATCATTTTCAGCTCCCCCATGAGGGCCATGGAGGCACTCAGAGCCGAAGGCCATACGTGCATGTCCCCAATTGGTAGAGACAGCAGTGGTCTTCTGGGGAGGAGAGGACCACAGAGCTAGAAATCAAGAGACCTCCTTCCAGTCCCATAACTTTGTGGATGTTGTGTGTCATTAAGCCAGTCACTGAACCTCTGTGAACTGTCAATTCCCTTCTAGGGAGGGATAATATCGCTCTTGCTATCTCAGAGGACTGGCTTTGGAAACCACTCAAGAAATGGACAAGCAACCAGAGTCTCAAAAAGACTCTCTGCTGTCTAGAAGACCTTAGAATACTATTACCCCATTTTTCAGATGCAAAAATCAAGGCCCAGAGAAAAGCAGCAGCTTGCCAAGGTTGCACAGCACGTCAGAGACAAACCCAGGACTTGAACCCGGGATTCCCAGTTGCAGTGTGGAGCGCTCCCCCTCACAAGACCCCACGAGCAGGGTCCCCGAAGAAAGGGAGGCTCTCCTCTCCCCTGGGGATGTGTCCCTTTGCCAGTAAATGGTTTAGGAGCCCACTGTGGCCTTGCAGCAGGAGTTAACCTAACTGAACAGGTAGATGCTGGCTATCTTTCCGCTTCCTAGAATGGCAGTGTGTCTCTTCTGGAAAACCTCATGGCTCTGAGGCCCACACTCAGGCCAGACGAGAGAGATGTCCACCTGTACCTTGCCACACAAAGGCTGGGGACCACAGTCATCACCCCAGTCTGTGTAACGTGTCTCAGTTCACAAAGTGCTGGGTGAACCTTGGGCAAGTTCCTGAAATCCGTCAGTTTTCTCCATCTGTAAGTTGAACCAGAGGTTGGGGTCAATCTCTAATTCCCTTTGGCTCAGAACCAGTTCTGGTGTATACAGCAAAAATGAAGATTTCATTTCTTTCTTAAAGCGGACAGATTAAAATATTTGGCTCTGAGGCAGCTTTGTTCTCTGTTCAGCCCCTCTTGGCTCTAAAAACCAAGCATCCTCCCAGGCCTGAGGCCTCCTCTGGCTCCCCCCTGCTCCCCCTCCTCCGCGCACCAGGCCAGATTCGGCCCCAGGCACATCTGCTTCCACTCAGAGTCCTCAGCCCAAGGCTCTGTCAAGGACTTGGCCCAGGGCCTCCCTGGGTCTCAGGGGCCTGGAGAGACGGCTGAGACCCAATTACGGGAGAGACAAAGGCCCGACAGGACAGCACTTGCAATTCTCACAAGGCCCTCCCCACTCCCCCCAAAACCAGCAGTCAGGCCTGCCCTCGGCTCAGACCCAGGCAGCCAGCCGGGGCAGCCACTGAGTGACCGGGGGGGCAGCTCGTGGGGACAAGGAGATGCTAAGATAGGCCTCGAGTGGTTTACTCAGGCACTGACCCTCAGGGCCAAGGCGCAGGGAAGGCGGGCAGGACCCAGAGGTCTGGTCCAGGCCTGGGGTGCCAGAGGGAGGACTGAGGGGCAACCTGGGCCTGGTGGTGGATGAGGGCATTGGCTACAGTGTTAAATGGACCTGAATTCAAATCTCTGAGATCTCAGATCTCAAACTAAGACCTCAGGCACACCCCTCACCCTCTCTGTTTCCTCACCTGTAAAGCGGGATGGTGACGTCACCAAGTCATACAGCCACAGTGAGCCCCGAATAAGCCAAGATACACAAAATATCTTACACAGAGTATAAGCCAAGTGAGTCGCAGTTGCTATTATTACTGCTCGTACTAGTTTTGACATTGACATTGCAGAGGACGAAGGTCCCGGTTCAACATCGCGCTTCTAACACGCTGCTCCAAATGGTGAGTTGGGCAGGCTCGCCCCTTAGGCTGCAACACAGGGGGGGCGGAGCAGGAGGGCCCACAGGGACTCAGTGGGTAAAATCAGAGCTGGGAGGCAGAGGCTGGCCTGTTCCACTGATGTGCCCCTACCCGGTGGCCTCAGCCCACCAACCCCACACGGGTTCAGGACCCGCAGGCTCTGATCTTTCAGTTCTGAAACTCCAGAGGTCCCCCCTCACAAGGCGGCCTTTAAGCTATTTTAAGAGCGAATGACAGTGGAGCAAAGCCTGTGAATCCCCTGGGGCAGTATGGCCTGACCCGTGGGGCAGTGCATTGTGACTTCCAGCGGGAGTGTGGCCACAAGCTCTGTGAACCTCATTCCTAATGGCAGGGGCAGCCTTGGGGCTCTGGCCAAGTGTGGGAGCTACCTTCTATAGGACCCCCCCCCCGCCTCCTTTCTGGGATGTGGCAGCTCAGGGAAGGGGACTGACCTCCCAGAAGCACAGTGTAACATGTTCTCCTTTCTCCAAGAATGCAGCCCTGATGGGTCATTAGTTGGTGCACAAATATTTTGAGCAGTTTTTATGTGCCAAGCCCTGGGCTGAGCCTGGAGGCACAAAGGGCACACAGCTGGGGTTCCTGCCTCCCGCCAAGCCCTGCAACACCATTCACACACACACACACACACAAACACACACACACATACATGAGGATTACAGGTTATGCTGGGAGCTGTTGAAGAAAGCAGACCAGGGCTGCCCCAAAAAGAACTGGGGAAGGACTGTTGCCCCCCTGCCCCAGGATGGTCAGGGGAAGGTATCCAAGGAAAAGGCAGAGTATAAGAAGATACTAGACAGAAAGAAGGGGCAGGGATGAGGATGCCCCCATTTTGCTCCTTTCTTTGCCCTGAAACCTTATGGCTCTTTTTTCACTCAAGAGACAAGTCTATTTCCCCACCCTTGAATCTAGGTGTGGCCACAGACTTGCTTTAGCCATAGGCCATTAGGAGTCCTGACCAGAGCAGAAGCTTGAAAACATGCCTGTAGGAGCCTACCTTCCTTTGGGCTTCTGCCTTCAACCCTAGCAAGCCTGCTGGAGAGATGGGCAAGGCACGTGGAGGAGAGCCGACGTGTCTCAGCCATCCCAGACAATGCCAGCCTCAATCAGCCAACAGTCCTTGCATCACCAGTGTGTGAGGGAGCCCAACCAAGATCAGAAGAGACATCTGCTGATCCACAGCACACCAGACCCCCTGCTCACCCAAGATGCACGAGTGAGCCCAACCAAGATCAACCAAGTCCCACCCAGACCAGCAGCACCAGTTGGCTGACCCACTGGCTCCTATGAAATCATGAATGCTGGTTGTTTTAAGACACGAGGTTTGGGGGTGGTTTGTTACCCAGCAGCAGGTAACTGATACAAGGAGCATTCCTGACAGCAGGAACAGCATTTGCAAAGGCTCAGAGGCAAGAGAGAGCTTTGTGGGCTAAGAGAAGTGGAAAAGGACAGCATGGCGGGAATGCAGTGAGAAACCAGGAGGGAGAGAGAAAATGAGATCCAGGAGGTAGACAGGTCTGGGTCAGGTGGGGCTCTGAAGGCTACAGGAGGTGCTTGCAATATTTTCATAAGCAGAGTGGGAGCCAGTGGAAGGTTTTAAGAACATGGGGGAGCAGGGGCAGGGCAGTCATCTGATGCATTTCCTATAAAAACTCCCTCTGGCCATCCTGGGGCAATGAATTGGAAGGAGCATTTGTGCAAGCAGAGGGCCATTTACATACACATTTGTCAAAACATACATTTAAATGGATACATTTTATTGCAGGTAAGCTATAATTCAACAAATCTTTTTAAAAGCATTCTTTATTTTTTAAAAATATTTATTTATTTGAGAGAGAGAGAGAGAGAACATGAGAGTGGTCAGTGGGAGAAGCAGACTCCCCGCTGAGCAGGGATTCCCAACACGGGACTCGATCCCCGGACTCTAGGATCATGACCTGAGCCAAAGGCAGTCGCTCAACCAACTGAGCCACCCAGGCGCCCCTAAAAGCATTCTTTAAACAAACATTTGTGGAAGGGAGAACGGAAGAATCAACAGCATTTACCAATCATAACTCCAGCATTTACTGAGGACCTATGACACCAAGGTCCTGTGGGAGGAACTCTGGGAGAAAGGCAGACAGACCATGCTATCAGGGAGCTTCCAAAATTGTGACCAGCGAGGTTTGTGTCATAGAGGTTAAGTAGGATCCTGTCATATATGAAAGTTGGTTCTACAGTCAGCATGTAAAACACTGGGCATCATTAAAATCATCATTGAAAATCCTTTACAGAGGTACCACATTGAAGAACAACATCTAGAACATCTCTCAGGACAGGGACACAGCCAGCTTCCCTCCAGCAGGGATCTGACTGCAGTTTAATTGATCAAATGCAAGATGAGATAACTGGCTTGCCGGGGCTTTGCTGTACACGTTTTCAAACACTAGATTCACACCCAGCCTGGAAAGATGCTCAAGCCTTGAGTGGCTTACGAGAACCAATACCTTCAGGGAGAAACAGGGGTCAGGCCGGGGAAGTGGGGAGGGCAGACACATAAACATCTATAATCCAGGGCTAAGAGCTATGAAGGACGGGTGCAGAAGTTCAGAAGGGTGTGTGTGTTAGCCGAATTTGAAAGGTTGATTCCAAAAAGTATATGAAGGCGCACCTGGGTGGCTCAGTCGGTTAAGCCTCTGCCTTCAGTTCAGGTCGTGATCCCAGGGTCCTGGAATTGAACTCCATGTTGTTGGGCTCCCTGCTCAGCAGGGAGTCTGCTTCTCCCACTCTTCTGCCTCTCCTCCCACTGGTTCTCTCTCTCTTTCTCTTTCTCATACTCACACTACCCCCCCCTCAGATAAATAAATAAATACTTAAAAAAGAAAAAGAGGGGTGCCTGGGTGGCTCAGTCTGTTAGGCAACTGCCTTCAGCTCAGGTCATGATCTTGGGATCCTGGGATCTAGCCCTGTGTCGGGCTTCCTGCTCAGCCCCTCTGACCCTCCTCCCTGCTTGTGCTCTCTCTGTCTCAAATAAATAAACAAAATGTGAAAGAAAGGGAGGAAGGCAGGGGGTGGGGGAGGAAGGAAGGAAGGAAAGGAAGGGAGGAAAGGAGAGAGGGAGGGAGGAAGGAAGGAAAAAGGAAAAAGGAAAAAGAAAAAAAAGCTACTGCATAATAAAATATAGCTACAGGAAAATGTGATGTTGGTACAAAAATGGACACACAGTCCAATGAAACAGAATCTAGAAACCGACCCAAGCACAGGTGGACAACTGACTTATGACAAGGGGATGTAGTCAGGAAAGAACACTGTTTTCAACAAGTGATGCTGAGTCTACTGGATATTCCTGTGGAAGAAAAAAATGAACCTCGATCTCTACCTCACACAATACGGGGGAGGGGGGAACCCACCACAAAACAAAACATCCCAAGCCCATGTAGATTTCAGATCTAAACATGAAAAGCAACTATAACATTTTTAAAAGATGTTACAAACCCAATGTAGGGAAGGATTCCTTAAAAAGCACTAAACATAAAGGAAAAGTTTGATACATTTTATTCCATTAAAATTTCCCATGTCTGGTCACCCAAACATGCAATTAAGGGAGTGAAAGGACAAAACTCAGGGTGGGAGAGGATATTCACAACACATATCTGACAAAGAACTCGTATCCAGAGTAAATTCCAATAATCAATAAGAAAAGGAAACAACAAAAGTCTTGGAAAGGCACTTCCCAAAACAGGAAATCCACATGGCTAGTAACAATATGAAATGATGCTCAAGCTTACTGGCCAGGAGGGAAATGCACCTAAAGATCAGGAGAAGCAATAATCTACCCACCAGGTGTGCCAAAATGTAAAATCTGGCAGTAAAAAGTGTCGTCAAGGATGTGGAGCAACGGAACTCTCATTCACAGCTAAGGGAGTATAAAGTGTTAAAAACACTTTAGAAGATAGTTTGGCATTACTTAATAAAAGTGAGGCAGGGATATTCTCTGACCCAATGGTTCCACTCCTAGGTGCATACCCTGAAATTTGAAGGCATGTATGCTTAGGAGACAAAAGAAAGAAAAAGTTTACAGAAGCACAGTTAAACTCTAATGGATAAATGGTGTCACACACAGAATATTCTGTCTACAGCAAAGGAAATGATCTGCCATTACACGCCCCACAAGAATGAGCCTCACATATATAATACTGAGCCAAAGAAGCCAAACACATATAAAAAAATATGTGCAGTATCATTCTGTGCACATAAATTTCCAAAAATGGGAAACATGAAACCCTGTGATTTAGGAATGCCTATGGAGATAGCAGAACTATAAAATAAAGCAAGAAGATGATCAAAAAGCAAGGTCATGGCTAACTCTCGTGGGGACAGAAAGGTACACTGGAGGTTTGAGTTGCAGATTATGTTCTTTATCTTGACCTGGGTCAAGTGAAGTGGGTGTTTGCTTGAAAAATATTTTTTATTTTTTATTTTATTTTTCTAAAGATTTTATTTATTTATTTGACAGACAGAGATCACAAGTAGGCAGAGAGGCAGGCAGACAGAGGAAGAGAAGCAGGCTCTCCGCTGAGCAGAGAGCCCAATGTGGGGCTCGATCCCAGGACTCTGGGATCATGACCCGAGCCGAAGGCAGAGGTTTTAACCCACTGAGCTACCCAGGCACCCTGAAAATTATTTTTTAAACTTTACACATACTTTATGTACTTCTCTACATGCATACAATATTTCAGAACAAAAATTCATAAGCAAAATCAGACAAGAAAAAAAGCAAGAAGAGATATGCAGATGAGAAAGAAGCTGTGTCTGAGGAAATCAGGGAAGACTTCATGGAAGAGGGGGTTCGCTCAGCAGATGCATACTGAGAGTTCTCCCTGTACTAGACCCTGAGATGACAAAAGTGACCAAACACACAGGCTCTCTGCCCTTGCAGGATTTACATTCCAGGGAGGGAGGCAGAGAGAAATCAAACAAACACTATAAATGCTTAATTTACAGACCATGGTAATGACCTTGAGGGTGAAGCCCTTACTCTATGTGAGGTGCCATCTGAGCTGAGTTCTGAAGCGTGAGTATGGGTTGCTCAGGAAAGGTGGGTGAGAGGATTTGGAGGGAAGCAGGGCCAGTGAAGTTTCTCAAGAGGCAAGGCCAAAGTTTCTCAAGGCCAAAGAGCTCCTGAAAAACTCTTGTGGCCACATGCAGAGAACCAGTAAGGAAGTGGCATGAGATGAATAGCCTGGAGAGGATATTTGAACTGGGCTTTGAAGGCTGAATAGGAGTTCATCAGGCAGAAACTGTAAAATCCTCAGAGGCTGGGATCCTACGGCTCGCTTACCTATGTCCAGTCCAAAGTTGCACTCAGTAAATATGTGATTTCTCTCAGAAAGTGAAAAGCCAGAGAACAGAAGAAGAATGCAGAGGTTACCAAGCTAAGGGCACAGAGAAATGGGGGTGCAGCGTATTCGGGGCTGGGGGAGGGAGTTTCCTTAGTATCCTGGCTTCTATCTCCTCCAGCAGCAGCATTAATGGGCCCGTGAAGTCACTGACAGAGGGAGGAGGGAGCTGGAAAGGAAAACTCCAAGAGAAAAGCCATCTGCTCCTGGAAGCAGCTGATGTCCCACCCCACCCCAAACCCCAGGGTCTCATGAGAGTGACAGCACTGGGGCCCTGGGACACTGGAGCCAGACACACTCAGACTGAGCAGCCGCGGCTGCGGTGGCCTCGGGAATCTGGTTGTTAGCGGGCAGCTAAGGGAGTCACACTGTCTCCCCTGTGTTTACTTGGCTTCACTGAGGGGCTGGAAATTTGATCTTCATGAGGACTGTGCCTGGTCAGCCCCTGCCCAGAGTCTCCGCCAGAGCCCTGGCCTCTCAGAGCTGCTCCGAGGAAGACGACGTCCTGTGATCTGGAGAAAGGGAGACCAGAGAGCAAAGCAGAGATGGGACTTGCCCAGTTGCAGACTGAGTGAAAGCAGCCCCTGTTCTGTGGGGTGCTTGTGACACCCCAAGCACTGGGCTAAATGCTCTACATCTAACATCCCTGCAAAGTGTTCTTCTTTAATAGTTGGGGAAATGGAGCCTCAGAGAGGATAAGGAACTTGTCCAGGGTCACACAGACCTGGAGCTGGGGTGGTGTCCTGATGCGTCCAATTCCAAAGCCGGTGCTCCTACATCCTACCCTCCTGCTTCCAGGGACATTCACTATACAACCGTGATGCGAAAGCCCAGGCACTCCAGCGAGGGACTTCGAAAGGATCCCCATCCCCTGCGAACTCCCTCTGTGACTGAACCTGGAGCTAGGGACATCTGTCCTCACCTGGCCTGACCCCCTTCCCACCTCTGAGTGCCCTCTCTGATCCCACCTTTCTCAAGCACCTGCATCCCTAACGAGGCTTCTTGCTGCCTTGAATGCCTCTGGAATGAGTCTATAGACTTTGGGTTTCCAGCAGCAGAAATTCCTCCTCTGGACCAGCCATCGAGAGTAAAACCAGGAGGATGGGGTCTGGCCTGTGGTCCCTAGAACCCCCACCATGAGGCACAGTGCCTGGCAGAGAAGGAACGAGATAAGGCCCCAGTTCGGGCATCCAGTGTGGATATCCGTAGCACACTGGGGAAAGCCAGGTCTACCTCTGACAGCTGTGTGGCCTTGAACATGGGACGCAGCCTCTCTGAACGTACCCCCTCTCCACGAAATAGGGAACTTAATACTATTTTCTCCAGTATTCCCTGGTCTCTTGTAGACAAAGTGCTTAGTGCCCAGCAAGCACTCAATAAATATTACGTCCTGGATTTGAACTTTTATTGTTTTTACTTTTGACTAGTTTTCAGACCCGTTCCAGTGATGTACTGTAGGTTCAAAAAACCTCTGCTGTAGGTACATGAGACCATGTACCCATTGCCAGGACACCCAACACAGTACCAGGAACACGGCCAATACTAAGAACTCCACTGTTGATTTGAAAGCTTATCTTCCCTATTCTCTGTTTTTGCTCAGTTCCTGTGGATTTCTGTAAGCTGTGTTGAACCTGTTTACAACTTCCGATTGGATCTCAAATGGAGTAGACTAGAGATTGCTTTATCCGGTGGAGCTGGGTGTCTAACCTGAATCCCTCTTGCTATAATTCCAGTCCATTTTCTCACACTCAGCCCTGAGGTGATGGAAACAGCTGTTCTTTTTCCTCCATGAGGTCACTGCCCTAAGCAGGAAGAAAGCAATCCCCACCCCCACCCAACCCCAAGAATGTCCCTGGTACCTTTCCTACCGGAAATTTCTGCACCGAATTGCTTTCTTTTTCTTTGATGCAATAATGTTTCTCTGGGCCCCTCATTCACCCACCAGGCCTTTTAGGGGAATACTCCTGCGCCTTCCCGGCTTGGGGAATTCCAAGGAATTCCAGTCAGGCCTCCAGGACCCTGCCCACCCCGTAGGAGTCTAGCCTAGGCCACTTCCAGATAGAAAGGAAAGAAATGATGACGGAAAAGAAGGTCACCAATGAGTTAGTGGCACAGTGGCTTTGTGACTCATTGTCTCCTACTCCCAGGCCAATGGACCCACCTGCAGGGCTCTCACTCCCCCTGCCTCCTGAGGCTGGGAACCCTCTGGTGAGCCCCAGGAGACAGAAGTCAGGCAGGCTACATAAAGAATGTCAGGGACACAGTGGTCACCAAGCCTCCAGTCCTCCCCTGTCTACTTCCTCCTGGAATTTTGTGCCCATATCCTGTTGTTGACCTTGAATGCAGACTTGTGAGGTGACATCCCCAGGAAGGCTGGGGCTTTTAGTGAGGGAAAGCAATATTGATTCAGCACACACACACGCACGTGCACATGTGCACACCACCTCTGTGTGTGGTAAGGACCACGGTGGCCTTTTGGGTCTGCTTTCCCCCCGCCCTCAAACCTCATGATCCAGGCCTGGAAACTCACCCGTAAGCTCCCACAACCCTTCCCCAGGCCTGAAACTAGTCACAGAATTGACTCCTAGAGCGAGGACCACTCTGTGCTCCTGCCCAGGGCAGCAACCCCCCCACCAGTTTGCCCAGGGACGGGGAACTCATGACCTATCAAGGCACCTCACCCCACTGTCAGCCTCAGCCCCTGGAGGCTGCCCAGAGGAACAGCAGGAGCAGGACTCTGGGGTCCGAGAGACCTGAGTTCAAACCCTGACTCCAGGGCTGGCTGGCTGTGTGGTCTCCAGGGAAGTTGCTTTCCCTCTCTGTGCCTCCACTTCTCATCTGCACAGCGGGGAGCTGAATATTTGCCTAATGGAACTGGGGTGAGGACAAATGGAGAGAACATATGGGAACCCAAATGTCAGCTGTGGTCTCCCTGTCCCTGAAGATACCAAGCAGAGTGACTATTGTCACAATAACCACTGATATCTACCGAGAAATGTAGGTCATGGCCTGCACGCCATGCTTATGTGGATTATACTACCTACTTTTCACCACGAGCTCTGGGCGGAGCACGGACGATGTCCCCATTTTACAGATGAGCAAACCAACACTTAGAGAAGAGTGTGCCACTTGCCAAGGCCACACAGCTAACAGGAACCAATAACCTGCCTGTTTACCCCGTTATGTGCAACTCTCCACACCTGCTGTGTGTGGGTGAGTGGTCAATAAACTCCAGTCATCCTTGAGTTTGAGTTACTGGATTGCCATGAGCCCCTCGATCCCAGTCCGAAGCCCTCCCCAGGATTTCGACGTGAGAGGGATTCTTTCTCGCGGTTTATCTGCTTGTCCTCTGTAACCTGCTCAGAGTTAACTCAGTGGGGATGATTCAGGAGCCCCAGAGGCACTCAGGTCCCTGGTGCATCTGCTGGGTGTGACACCCAGCCCCTTCCTCTGCTACCAGGAAAAGCCCCTTCCACAGGGCATCTGTGGGTGTGCTCTCAGTTTAGCTAAAGAAGGAATGTGGAAAAACGTTCACACTGCAGAACACAACTTTATATTGAACATGTGACATCCCTGTTTTAAAGCATCCCTTTCTCTCCAGTTACACATGCCCAAGAATTTTGCCCTGCTCAGTTTGCCTCGTGGGGCCCCCCGCCTCCCAAGGACCCAGCGTCCTGCCCGCTGGGAGTCTCTACCCCCCTCTTCCCCATCCTACCTCTCCTCCTGAGCCCCCAGCTCCAGCCAGTTAGGGACAGGAATGCTGCTGCCTCCAGCCCTTAATCCCAAAACTTCCCAAAGTGACACCCACCGAGGGGCCTTCCAATTAACTAGAGTCACCCTCTCACAGGGCACTATGGCCTCTGACGGTTTCTTCATGCCTTGGCACTGGGCCTGATGTTCGGTGGGCTCAGTGATAACTACAATAGCTCGAGAAAAATTCTTCCTCGGATTAAGCAGCCCCATGCTTTCTTCCCCCATTAATGATCCTAAAATCCGAAAGTCTCAAACCTTAACAATTACCTTAGCCAGAATTCCTCAACGAGATGTGCCCAGCGGTCACGATGTAGGACTGTCCCATGCATTGCAGGATGTTCAGAATCCCTGGCTTTCTCCCGCTCTGTTGCCAACAGCACCCCACCTCTGTCTCTGTGACAACCCAAAATGCCCCCCCATTTCCCAAGCCCCATCTCTCCCTCACACACACCTGTACTTACAAGCACATGTACACATCCACACATGCACACAGGGTGGAGAACCCCTCCTCCCACTTCACATGACAGGCAGCAGAAAGGTTACCCCAGAATATGCCGTTTTGGTCTGTCAGTTATTTTGAGCTGTCAGCACCTGAAAGGCAGCAGCTGCAGGAAAGGCTTTCTCTGAACTTCCCTATTTACCCAAAGACAGGTCCTCCTAAGGGAACTCAACCGTCCTAGGTCCCTTGGTATATGTGGGGGGGGGGGGCGGGAGTGGACTCTAGGCCCAGGAGAAGATCCTAGAAAGTCAACATCACACCCAGACACACAGTGTCACAAACTGTCACACCTCCCAGCTAGTCTTCTAAGAGCACCTTCATCTTTCCTAAAAACTGCTTCCTCTCCCCTAGAGGCCTCCATCCCCTTCCCCTCTTTCCCTACTAAGATGGTGCTTAAGCCCCAATTCTAAGATGGGGGGGTTACTCTTCCTGGAACTCCCCCCCATATCCAGGAGGTATAGTATGGTAATAAACTGCTGCTTGGTTTTCTCTTGTTAATCAGTCTTTCATCTCAGCTAAGAGCTCAGAAGGGCAGAGGGAAAATTATGGGTCCTCCCTACATCTACATGGGCTCAGGAGACCCTGAGAGGCAGCCGGCTGTGCCTGAGATCACAGGGCAAGTGAGGCAAGGGCGCAGGACCCCTGCCTCTGGGGGTGGGAGGAGAGGGGGCCCCAGGAGAACTGCCCCCTCACTTATCCCTAATTTCCTCGTGCACCGGGTCTCTGCAAAACCGATTCCTTGGCTCTCCCTGGAAGGGCCAGGAGGGTGCCAGGCAAACACCCGCAGAAGAAACCTCAGCATCTCATATTTTGAGGACTCCACGGATTCTGCCTGGTTCCCAGTAAACCAGAAACATCGACGTCAAGTGAGGTTAGCATGGAGCTCTGCCCGAGAAAGGCTGAGCCAGGCAGACCTCCGCCTGCCAGCTCTCCGGAGAGGCAGCAAGGCTTCCCAGAGCCTGGCCCCCTCCAGCCTGGCGGCGGGGGCTCCTGCTGTCAGCTGCTCGGAGATGGAGGGTGGCGGACAGAAGGGGGGATTTCCAGAATCTAAAAGCCAAACATGCCAGCAAGCCATGCTTTCCAGACATGAGGACCCACAGGCCAAACACAGCTCTGAGTCCCTGCCAGAGACAGTGCCTGGGGCCGGGAGGAGGGTGGAGGGGTGGGGGTGCAGAGGGCAGGCCCAAGGAGAAGGGCCTGATCTTGACTGCACACAGGGCACTTCTCCTCAATGCTCTAAAGGCTCTGAAGGAATCGTTTTGAAGACCCTGCAGGGTAACCCACCACACCCCCATCCCGCAGACGGGGAGACAGAGACTCAAAGCAGGACCGTCCTTCACAGAGGCCCGCACATCTGCCACTTACTAGCTGTGTGACGGAGGACGCATGCTCTAAGGGCTCTGGGCTTTCTTTTCTCCTTCTGGATCACCAGGAGGGCGATGCCTGCCTCTAGGAGCATCGTGAGGCTAAAGAAGGCACACGTTCGTCCGTTGCAGTAGGCAAAGGCCTGGCTCATGGTGGCTGCTGACAATGAAGCTACTGGAGCCAGCAGGCTAAAGAGACTGGGCAGGTGACGGAACCGAAAACACAACTGGAGTTTTGTGTCTCCCCATCTCTTTGAAATGCATTCAGTGGGGGCAGCTCTGGGTTAGAGCGACTTTTTCCACTTGGCCCTGGTAACCACAGTCCTTCTGAGACAATCACCAGAATGAGAATGCCCAGACCCAAGCAGAATTTTCTGGTCCAGAAACAGGGGCAGCACTTAGGGTCGTCTCCCCTCCCTGCCACAGCCCCTAGTCCAGGCTGCAGCTTGAACCCAGCCAGGGTCTGAGCGGCAGTGAGGGAAGACAGCAAAAGGAGGGAACAGGGAACTTCTTACGTGCTGCTTCTGTGTGAGGCTCTCTGAGCCCGCAGTTGCCTTTCTTCTGGGCAATCTCATGTGGGTTTCTGAGGCTCCCACTTGGGCCAGCATTCTCCCTCTCCCCACACAGAGTCTCCCACATGAAGGCTCTTCCCCATAAACACTCCCATATGAAGACTCCTCCCCTTTCTAGAAGATTCTCTTGGGCAGGTATTGGAAGGGCTGCAGGTCAGCTCTCCTGGCCCACAGCGGCTTCAGGGAACACCCTCTGGGAGGAGGGTCACTCATCCCTGACACAGTGTCCCCCTTCCCTGACACAGGCTACTTGTACTTTCTCCAGTCCCCAGTGACCCCCAACTTCAGGGAACGCATGTCAAGCTCTCTTCAGCTGGTCCATTAAGGCGCAGGAGGGGGACGCCCCCTCACACCTCTGCCCCCCTTATCCCCCGGCCCCCACCACAAAACCTTCCTCCAAAGGAGTTTCTCACGAATCTTCTCTCCCTTTCCCTCTTCTCAAGGGTTTATAGTCAAGGGTCAGGGGATTCTCTGCCCAGTTTCTTGCAAATTCCATATTGAATGACCTAGCCCAGCCCTCCTGGGCTCTGATAGCTATTGTTTTTTGTTGTCGTTGTTTTTAATTTTATTTATTCTCTGTCAGAGAAAAAGACAGAGAGAGCACAAGCAGGGGGAGCGATAGGCAAAGGGAGAAGCAGGCTGGCCAGTGAGCAGGGACCCCGATGTGAGACTCGATCCAAGGACCCTGGGATCATGACCTGAGCCGAAGGCAGACACTTAACCAACTGGGAGCTACCTAGGTGTCCATGTGATAGCTATTGTTGAAAGAGGCATAAGGAATGCATTTGAGCATCACTTCCTTTCACTGTGACTGGACCTGGCCAGGGAAGGGGCAGGACTGAAGAGAGCCCGGCATTGTGGGGAGGAAAGTATGACCTTTTTTTTTTTTAAGATAGCAGATGGTTAAGATTTTTAAATCCTCTTTTATTTTTTTTTAAAAGATTTTATTTATTCATTTGAGAGTGAGAGAGAAAAGAGAGAGCAGAAGCAGGGGGAGAGGCATAGGAAGAGGGAGAAGAAGACTCCCTGCTAAACTGGGCTCAATCCCAGGACCCTGAGATCCTGCCCCGGGCTGAAGTCAGATACTCAACAATCTGTGCCACTCAGGTGCCCTTAAATCCTATTTTAAACCAATAAAGGAATATATGTTCATTGCAGAAAATTTAAACAAGTTTAAAGAAAAAGAATGAAAACCACCCACAGAGACAAATGCTATTAAAATGTCAAGCCTTGTGCTAAGTGTCCTAGAGGAAGAGGGGTTGAGGGCTGGGGCTTGAGGACCAGAGAGGGAGGCGTAAGGAGGGGAATGGAGGTGAGCCTGGAGCGAGTACCTTTGAGGAGGTCCAGGGAGTCTGAACCCCAGACACACCCCAGTTCCCCCAACCCCCTCCACACCCCAAGGAAGCATCAGATAGGCTGGACTGAAGAGAACCTTGAAAGGCCCATCTCCCCTGCTGGTGAGGACAGAGAGGAGAGGAACGAACCCCAAAGTGACTGAGACTGAATTTCCCACAGGTCCAGGGGGCCAGCGTCCGAATCAGATCTAAGGTCATCTTAAAAATTGAGGGAGAAATGACATTTCTTACATGTTTGAGTTTCTGGTTGCATAGCTGTACCTCCTACTCTCTAATAATTTTTAGAAATTGTGGTCTGTATAAATTAATAGCACACACTGCAGCTAGACTGTGTACCTGGTGTTATCCCTTTAATTAATCATGAGCACTCTGTTCTCTCATTGAAGATGCTTTTAATTAATTTCCTGAGATGTAATTCACATAACATAAAATTCACCATTTAAAATATACAACTCAAGGGGTGCCTGGCTGTCTCAGTGGGTAGAGCATGTGACTCTTGATCTCTGGGTTGTGAGTTCGAGTCTCATGTTGGGGCTAGAGTTTATTTAAAACAAATTTTTTTTTTTAATAATGAAGTGTACAATTCAGTGGCTTTGGGTATATTCGCTGGGTTGTACAGCTACCACTACTAATTCCAAAACATTTCCATCTTCCCCCAAAGCAACTGGTACCTATTAGCAGTCAGTCCCTCTCTCTCCTGATAACCACCAATCTGCTTCTATCTGTGGATCTGCCATTCTGAATACGTCATATCCATGGAAACAGGTCTGGCTTCTGTTTCTTAGCGTGTTTTCAAGGCTCATCCGTGTTGCAGCAGG
This sequence comes from Lontra canadensis, assembly GCF_010015895.1. Lineage (NCBI taxonomy): Eukaryota > Metazoa > Chordata > Mammalia > Carnivora > Mustelidae > Lontra > Lontra canadensis. The sequence continues at coordinate 1,588,298 of NW_022631024.1, read as the reverse complement.
TACACTGGCTAAGTATTATTCCACTGTGTGGATTTACCATGTTTCGTCTATCCCCTCCTTAGCTGATGGACACATGGAGGTTTCCCCTCTTCAGATACTATGCAGGACGCTGCTAGGAATATTCCTGTACCGGTTTTGGTGTGGACAATGTTTTCCTTTCTCTTGGCTCTATACCTAGGGGTTGAATTGCTGGGTCATATGGTAATTCTATGTTTAGCTCTTTGAGAAACTGCCAGACTGTTTTTCACAGCGGCCACACCATTTCACATTCCCATCAGCAGTGTTTGAGAATTCCAGTTTCTCCACATCCTCACCAACACTGCTTATTTCCCCTCACCCTTTTTTTTTTTAAATTATAGCCATTCTAGTTGAGTGTGAAGTAGTATCTCATTATGGTTTTGATTTGGATTTCCCTAATGACTAATGATGTTGGGTATGACTATGCTTTTCAAGTGATTTTAGTGACCATGTAAATTCCATGGTAGATTACTAAATGTATTTTTCATTGGCTATTCTTTAATATTCAAGTTGTTTCATTTTCCTAATTCACTCGTAAGCCTTTGTATATTGTATTTATCTCTGATTGAACCTCATTCATTCATTCATTCATTCAGCAGCTATTACTAAGCCAGGCCTACTCTAGGAGCTTCTGCATGGCGCTGAACACAATTGGACCGATCCCTGCCTTCCTGGAGCTGAGGTCTAGTGATTTAGTGAACAATCCCACAGAGAAGTCTATCATTAGAAAGCCTAATGAGTATGATTAAGAAAATGCACAAGGGAGAAGTATGTCACTCAGAGTGAGAGGCCAGGTAGGGCCTGAGGAGGAGGACTTATCCAGCAGTGGGGTGCAGGCAGAGAAGAACTATTTTTTTTAAAAGATTTGTATGTGTGTGTATATATATATGAGAGAACACGTGCATGTGCATGCACACACATAGGTAGGACATATATATATATGAGAGAGAGAACACACGCATGTGCATGCACACACATAGGTAGGGGGAGGGGCAGAGGGAGAGGGAGAAGCAGACTTCTGCTGAGCAGGGAGCCCCAGGTGGGGCTTGATCCTGGGACACTGTGACCATGACCTGAGCTGAAGGCAGATGCCCAAATGACTGAGTCACCCAAGTGCGCGCATACACACACACACACACACTTTTTTTTTTTTTAAGGAATCTCCATACTCAACATGGGGCTCAAACTACAACCCTGAGATCAAGAATCAGATCCTCTACCAGCTGCGCCAGCCAGGTACCCAAGAAGAATATTCTAGATAGAAAAGGTTTTGCTGGATTCCTGCCTCACATTTAGGTCTTTCGTCCATTTTGAGTTTATCTTTGTGTTTGGTGTAAGAGAATGGTCCGGTTGCATTCTTCTGCATGTGGCTGTCCAATTTTCCCAGTACCGTTTCTTGAAGAGACTGTCTTCTCTCCATCGGATATTCTTTCCTGCTTTGCTGAAGATTAGGTGACCGTAGAGCTCTCTATTCTGTTCCACTGATCTATTCTTCCATATCTGTTCTTGTGCCAGGACCATACTGTCTTCAGGATCACAGCTTTGTAATAGAGCTTGAAGTCAGGCATTGTGATGCCCCAGCTTTGGTTTTTTTTTTCTCAATATTCTCCTGGCTATTTGGGGTCTTTTCTGGGACCATACAAATTTTAAGATTGTTTGTTCCAGCTCTGTGAACAATGTCAATGGTATTTTGACAGGGATTTGACGCTGGAACACAAACTGAGGATTGCAGAAGGCGAGGTGAGGGGGCGGGGAATGGGGTTACTGGGTGATGGGCATTAAGGAGGGCACGGGATGGAATGAACACTGGATGTTATACGCAACTGATGTATCATTGAACGTCTGAATTATTTGAAACTAATGATATGCTGACTAGCTGAATTTAAATTTTTAAAATTGGGACGCCTGGGTGGCTCAGTGGGTTAAAGCCTCTGCCTTCAGCTCAGGTCGTGATCCCAGGGTCCTGGGATCCAGTCCCACATCGGGCTCTCTGCTCGCCGGGGAGCCTGCTTCCCCATCTCTCTCTCTCTGCCTACTTGTGATCTCTGTCTGTCAAATAAATAAATAAAAACCTTAAAAAAATTTTTTTAAAAGGCTTTGCTTATTTCAGGAACTAACAAAAGACCTGAGTAACTGGGTGGGTGTGAGGAGAGAAGGGGCTGGGGGTGAGGTGGAGCATGGACGTGGAGGGAGAATGGGCCTTTGATCCACAGGCAGCTGCAGGATGACTAAATCTGTAGACAATTGTTTTCTTTTCAATGTGTCATTTAAAATAGCAAAGAAGGGGTGCCTGGGTGGCTCAGGTCATGATCCCAGGGTCCTGGGATCGAGCCCTGCATCGGGCTCTCTGCTCAGTGGGAAGCCTGCTTCTCCTACTCCCCCTGCTTGTGTTCCCTCTCTTGCTGTGTTTCTCTCTGTCAAAAAAAAAAAACAAACAAACAAACAAAAAAAAACTTTAAAAAATAAAATAGTTGGGATGCCTAGGTGGCTCAGTCGGTTAAGCCGTTGCCTTCGGCTCAGGTCATGATCCCAAGATCCTGGGATTGAGTCCTGCATCGGGCTCCTTGCTCTGCGGGGAGCCTGCTTCTCTCTCCGCCTCTGCCTGCCACTCTGCCTGCTTGTGTGCTTCTCTCTCAATCTGACAAATAAATAAATAAATAAATAAAATCTTTAAAAAATAAAACAAAATAAAATAAAATAGCAAAGGAGAGGGGTGCCTAGCTGGCTTGGTCAGAGCATGTGACTCTTGATCTCAGGGTTGTGAGTTTGAGCCCTGAACTGGGTGTAGAGATTACTTAAAACTAAAATCTTAAAAAAAAATAAAATATTGGGGGTCGTCTGGATGGCTCAGTCAGTTAAGCATCTGACTCTTGATTTTGGCTCAGGTCGTGATCTCAGGACCATGAGATTGAGCCCCATGTCGGGCTCTGCTCTCGGCATGGAGCCTGCTTAAAATTCTCTTTCTCAGGGCACCTGGGTGGTTCAGCTTGTCTGCCTACGGCTCAGGTCACGATCCCTTCTCCCTCTCCCACTCCCCTGCTCGTGTTCTCTCTCACTTACTCCCTCTCAATTAAATAAAATCAAAAAATTCTCTCTCTCCCTCTCCCTCTGCCCCTCCCTGCCCCCAATCATACACCTGCTCTCTCTCTCTCTCTCCCTCTCAAAAAACGGGGTCGTGGGGGGTGCGCCTGGGTGGCTCAGTGGGTTAAAACTTCTGCTTTCAGCTCAGGTCATGATCCATGGTCCTGGGATTGAGTCCCAGGTCGGGCTCTCTGCTCAACGGGGAGCCTGTTTCCTCCTCTCTCTGCCTGCCTCTCTGCCTACTTATGATCTCTGTCAAATAAATAAATAAAATCTTTAAAGAAAAAAAAAAAAGTAAACATTCGGTCTTTGTTCCTGGTTCCTGGCACAGAGGTCCTAAATCCTTGGAGTTGATTGTCTTTTGTATGCTAATGAGATGACTTGCAGGGGGCCCCTGGATAGGTTCAGGTTGGGGGCTGGCTATTCCCACCACCACACCAACCTCCTGGGAGGGGAGAGAGGCTTGGGATGGAATTCAATCACCAATGGCCAGAGATGAAATCTGTCTTGCCTACATAAGGGAACTTTTCTAACAACCCTGAAACAGGGTTTGGAGAGCTTCTGGGTTGGTGAATATGAACTTGCTGGGAGAGTGGCGTGCCTGGAGAGGACAGGACACTGTGCCATCCCACCCAACCACCTCCATATTTCATCCCATCGCCTGCTTGTAAGTTGCACCCTCTCTAATAAACCATTAATGCTAAGTAAAGCATGTTCTTGAGTTTTGTGAGTCGTTTCAGCAAATTGGGGAATCTCAAGACGGGTTTGTGGGAACCTCTGAATTCATAGCCAGTTGGTCAGGAGTACAGATGGGCCCTGGGGCTTGGGACTGGCATCTGAGCGGGGACAGTCTTGTGGGACTGAGCCCTAAACCTTGGGGTCTGCCCTAATGATGGGGGGTAGCCTCACGATTGAATTGTAGTCATCCTGTTGGTGTGACAGATGCAGAGCCCGTGTATAGGAGTTCATTTAATCCACAGCTTGTCCAGGTCAGGGACTTCCAAGCCAACCACGTCCTCTCTTTGGGGGACACTGAGTGTAAGTTGGGAGTGAGAGCTGGAGCTGAGAGATACAGGAAGGGAGGGAAAGGGAAGCCACAGGGCTTCAGAGGGCTTGGGCTGCAGAGGGCTTGAGCTCACAGGTGCCATGGGCAGCAGAAACCAGGGGGAGGCAGAGTTCACAAAGGAACAGAAACCCCGAGATAGCATGGAGAGGCCAGGAGGCAGGAGGCGACAGTGGCAGGGGAAGGATGCCGCAGAGAGGAACTGAGCAGCCTTCACCGGCTGACGCTACAGAAGGATGTAGGAGAAGACAAAGTACCCAGATCTGAACGGCTCTCCAGTTCTCCAATGAGCTTGCCAGCCCCGCGGCCCCGGCCCAGCTGCAACGGGGCTTGTTTCCCTGATATACCCGAGCATCCCACTTGCTGGAAGTGACCGGGGGGGAGGGGGGTACCCCTGCTCCTTACACGCGTCTCACGTTCCAGGCACACAGGCCTGGGCCTGGCTCAAGAGTCGTGGCCCCATTTTGCAGAGCGGGAGTTTGGAAGTGGGAGAAAGCTCTGTGGAAAGGTAATGAAAATCCTCAACCAGAGAGATGGAGCAGCTACTGAGAACAGGGGTGCTAGCGGGGCGGTGCATGGGGAAGGCAGCGGGTGCCACTCGGACATGGGGGCTAGAAAGCCCAGATCTGACTCTGAATCATGGCAGGACCCTGAAGGGATCCTGCGCCCTCTCCCTCTTTTCCCCATCTGTGAAAGTAGCTGAATTCTACATCTTCTCCCAGAGAGAATATTTGGCGAGCCCAGGACATGAGAGGCAAAAATTATCTTAAAAACAAAAAACAAAAAACTGGAATCTTAAAAATTCAGTAAGACAACAAATATTGTCATCAGTTGTTTAAGAAACACAGCATTACAAAATTTAAGATGATCCCTAAGATTTTATTTTTAAAATCTGAAACAAAAACTTGCATAAGATCAGGGTATTTGAAATACCGGCTCCAAGTGCTGGTGGGAGAAGACAGGCCATGTCTCCTGGTGACTGTCCATCCCTACACGGAAAGGGCATCTTCCACTCTAAGATCGAAAAAGCCCTTGGTTTAAATCCCTCAACATCCCAGAATGTTCAGAAAAGTCCAAGATTCCAAAAGTGCTCCAGATTTTAACATTCCAAAGGTTAGAAAATTTCTAAGATTTCAAGACTTCTGAAGATCCCGAAGGCTGTCATATCTCCAAGATTCTCAAAGTCCCAAAGGCCTCAACTTCCTGACTTCTAAAAGCTCCCCCAAAACCTACTTTGGACCCATGTGGGATCTGGCCTGAGGAACTTGAAAGGAGTAGGGCCGCCATCTTGATCTGCTCTTTCTCCAGCCAATGGGGATGGCCATCCCCTTTGGTTCATGGCTATCCCCGAGGATCAGGGGAGGGCGGTGGTGTTTTCTGAGTTCAGAGGGGTCTCCATGACTCCTGAGCAACATGAGTTGGAAGGACCTTGGTCCTTCTCCACGTCCCTCTGAGCCCTTGCCGTTCTTCCTGCCCTTGGGGTCCCTAATCCTTCTCTAGGAAAGGATAGTGTTGACTGGCCTAGGCCCCCAAGTCCCACCTCCTCATTTATTCCAAAGTGCTCTGCCCTCAGATGCTCATGCAGTAAGGAACGCAGAAGGATTTTAGCAGTGCAGTGGCATGGTCTGGCTTGACTCCTTTTGGAGGGCTCTGAGGTCCTGGCCTATCACTTACTGCCTCCCATCTTGTTAGCTATACCCAGGTCCCATCAATCTCTGGTTCTTGCCACAGGAGGGAGATTCCTGGAGGGTCTAGTTAGTAGTAGGCTGGTGGGCACCCCAAGACTGTTGCCCACCTTGGCTTCCTACTTGCCTGGACCTGTTGCTCTTTCTACCCACCCCAAATCCAGTCATCCACCTCACGCCCTATCAGGGCATCTCCAACTCAACCTCAGCTCTGGTTCTGCTGCTCCCTGAACTGGACCCTCACTTCTGTCCCTAATCCTCAGGACATGACCACACCTCTTGGTCTCAGGGAGAGAAGAAAAGCTGTTCAGGCCAGCCCCTCACTGCCGTCAGGACCTCCCCAAGGGGATGTCGCATGGCAGCAGCAGTGAAGGGAAGATATCTGGGGAGAAGACACAGATCCAGAGCCCAAATTTGATACTACACCCTCTGGCTGTGAACTCTGGAAACTTCTATCTCCTCCACCCAAAAGGGGATTTTCAATCTTACCTCACAAAGTTGTAGGGGAATTGGGCTCCTTGCTTGTTAAAGGACCCATCAGTGCACTCCACCCCTCCCCTCTGGCCCCCCCCTTCAAGGCACACAATCCCCCCCAACCCTGAGTCTCCCCTCAAGCAGCAGTGCGCTAAAGGGGCGGTGCTGAGGCCCAGGGGTGGAGAGCCAGAGGCTCGGTTTTAACACAAACACTAATTGTGGGTCCCTGAATGGCCCTCCCTGGCTCCATTCATGAAAATGGTATTTTTAGCTCAGGACTGGCCGCCTGCTGTCCCAGGGGGGGCAGCCAGGCCATGTGTCATGTCTGAGTGATCATGGACTCACTCTGCCCAGGAAACAGGCCCACGGGGACCAGCTGCTGGATCTCAGGGCTGCTGCTGCATCTGAGAAGAGGTATAGGGTCAGCAGGACTGGAAGCTGAGACCTCCTCCCCCGCACGGGGTACCACAGGGCTCATTTAATCCTTGCTATGAGATAAACAGTATCATGCTCAGTCCCATTTTATAGATGAGGAAATCAAGGCTGGAGTCATTCACGTAACATGCGTGAGCCCACAAGGTGGAGCAGGGCCGTCAGCTCCAGAGTCCGTGCTCTTACTCTCTGGTCACTTAGACTCTGGACCACGGGTGGACAGCCAGCTACGGCCACTAGGTTCTCCTGCTCCAGGCTCTAGAGCCTGGCCCCACTCTCAGCTCACAGAGTTCTCTGGGACTGCAGCAAACATCCAGTCCAACCTTCCTTTGGAAGTGAGGACACGGAGGCCCAGAAAGCAGTCCAAGGCTATAGGGCCAGTTGCCTATGATGCTCAGGCCAGGACCCTTCTCTCTCAAGGATTCCACGGGACCTGTTCATCTTGTAACTGCCCACCTCCTCAGCTTCTCTGTGGCTCCAAAACTCAGCACTTAGGCTCTCGAGAGCAAGGAGCCTGGATCTGGAAGTAGATCTTACTTGCTGTGTGACCTTGGGCAAGTCACCTCTCTGAGCTTCAGTTTCCTCCTGCAAAGTGGGAGGGATTGGGATATCTTCCTGACACCGTGTGGCAGGTATAGATTGCCTGGGGAGTCAACACAGGTGGATTTCCTTATCTTGGGCTTTTCAAACCATTAATCTTCCCTGTGAACAAGACACATAGTATTTACCTGCCCAGGGCTACTTCTGGAAATAGAAGAATTGTAGACGCTCTGAGGCACTGGGAGCAAATCATGCCATGCAGGCACCTGCCTAGTCCTCAGATTCCCAGCTGATGAGACTATGGCAGAAGAGAGAGGAAACAGGGCCTGCCAGCCTCTCAGCCAGTTGCCCAAATAAGAAGCAGAGCAGGGACGGCAAGGTTCAGGTCCAGCTTAGCCGCATCCCCTCTGGGTGACCTTGGGTCTGGTCTGCCCCTCCCAGGGTCTCAGTCTCCTAAATGTAGACAGGCTAGGGCTCTTTCAGGGCTTTCATGGCCCCAGTTTTCTGTGACTTGATCCTTCACTTGTGTCTCGCCCCTCACCCCCTCCCCACTCCCCACCCCATCACCACCACACATCCTGCCCTGCATCTCTGCTCAAGGGGCTCCAGAGACTAGCTTCTGGGCTCACTCTGGGTTTGCCCATGAGCCATGAGGGCAGCTCCCCATGGCAGTCTCAACCCCTGAGTCACACAGCCTGCAAATTCAGCTCCCCATGGGTGACTTTTTCCAGTTCTGAGTCCCAGTAGCCAATGTCCAGAGAACCTGATTGGCCCACATGAGATCGGGAGGCCAATGAGCTGGGTCTTGCGTCACGTACTAGAGGGGGAGCAGTTTCTCTAAGAACAGGGTGTAGATGAGGAGGAAATGAAAGCATCTCTAATTCAGAAGCAACACAAATCCACCTGGAATGTAAATCCCTTAGGTGGAAAATCTTATCAGCACTAATTTCTCATTTATCCAGAAAATGATCAGAGGCCTTTGGGACTGGGCTTAAAATTAGAAACACAAAAAGTGACCCTCTATTCCTAGCTGCCAAAATCAAAGTAAAAAGTCGATGCCCTCAACTCATCAGAGCATCTTCTCCTCTGTTTCTGAACTCTTACCATACAAAGAATTCTAACGAGCGTGGGTTACCGTCTTGCCACTAGAGGGCGCCGTCATGAGCGTGGTAAGAAGTAACTGCCCAGGTGCTGGGAGGCAGAAATACTTCAATATAAAATAATAATAGCAAAACAAACCTTTTAAAAGCAAACACAGGAGTTAGCATCTTGTGGGGGGGTTATTCAGTGCCCAGGGACAGTGACCACACAGTTGAGGAGTCCCTAAAAGCATTGTGCATACAAGAGTTGAAGCTCACAATGACAGTCTTTGGGATCCAAAAGGAGTAAAATTATGTTCGCTGACCTCCATTTCAGATGATATAAATAGGTAACACATATTGAAAGACTTCCATTTAATAGAAAAAGATTTTTTTTTAAGTTTTTCACAGAAGGAACAGACCTCATCTGGAAAACTCGTTCTTGTGGAATAATGCAGTTATAAATGATGTATGACTATAGAAGGGTTTATAAGCCAATCCAACAAAAATAATAAATGGCACAATTTTGAAACCAAACTCTGTAACTAGCAGCTCGAGTTTCATCATTGGAGGAATAAAGTGCTTTACCAGTGACTTCAGTTGGATTGAGGACCTTGGCAACCCTGCCAAGAGCTTGAAAGCAGATAATTTTCAGGAGCAATGCCCAGTCCCGACCCACCACATAATTGTACTCCTCCCCTCAGCTGAGACCCTCACACTTGGTGATCAGATGAGAGACAGGAGACCCTGCAGAGCTCCAGGGTGTTCAAACTTGAGACCTGGCGGGGGAAATGTGGGGTTCTTCAGGCAGTAGATCCCCAAAGTTAAGCATACTGAAATCACTTGGAAACTCATTCAAAGCTGTAGGATATCTAAGGGAGGAATAAGGAATATGCATTTTAACTACATTCCTTAGAGGATTCTGATCCTGAGATCTGTGGACCACATGTTGAGAAACCCTGCTCCTCCTAGTTCACAGATGGGGAAATTGAGGCCCAGAAAGGATCAGAGCAATGGCTCGAAGTCACACAGCAAGTCAGAAGATGAGCTGGCCTCCGGCTTGTCCCAGGGCTCCTTTCCACCAAATTCCGCCTGCCCACGGACTGCCTCCCGGGGCTGCTAACATTCCAAGCAACCTTGTAACAGGAAAGGAAATGTCAGCCTTGCCTGTTCCAATGTTCAAGCTCCCATCGTGACTCCAGGTTCCGCCAGACACAGCCCCTCAGAGCTCGGGCAGCCAAGCTCCGTGAGCCTGGTTTTTCCAGATGGGATTGGGGATGGGATTACAAGAACCAGCATTTATTTTTATTTCCCCAAGAAAGTAAAACGGCAGTTTTGCTCCAAGGAAAGTGGTCAGAGGAAGCAGTGTTCTTAACCAGGAGGAGGTCCTGGACCCTGGCCAGTCCCCTCGTGGCCCCCTCCAGGGCCGCTTTCACATCCTGAGGGTGTCCATCATGGAGTCTAGTCCTCAGACAAAGCACCTTCAGGCTTCGGATTCCAGAACCCTCTCCTGCCCACAGCGGTGGTGAAAGGGCTCGGGAGGTGGAGGGCTACTTTCTTCCTGGGGACAAAAGGAATTCTTCCCAGCCTCTCCTATTGCAACAAAGCCTATAAATGGAGGGTGGTAAAATACGCAGTTGCTGTCAGGTTCCCCAGCCATGGCACTGGTGCTCGAGGGCCAGCAATTTTGCTCTCTCCTGGGGTGGGAGGGGACATCTGGCAATAGCTGGATGTGTTTGTTGGTTGTCACAACATAGGGGAGGTGCTACTGTCATCTAGTGGGTAGAGGCCAGGGATGAGACTAAACATTCCATGGCCCATGGGACAGTCCCCACGGCACAGCCCCCTCTACCCAAAATGCTGAGAGTGCTGAGTCTGGGAGATCTTGAACTATGGTCTATTGGCCCAGGGTGTTAGGAGTTGGGGTGTGAGTCCAGGGTTTTTCCTCTAAATCCTGTGTGAGCTTGGGCCCAGCCCTGCCCTCTTTGGGTCTCACACTCCTATCTGCATAAAGAAGAGGAGGACAGGCTTCTCTCTGGGGGCCCTTGAGGTTTGGGTCATTCATGGCTCTGGAAGCTCGGCCTTCTGCACCTCAGATGTGTCTTTCACGGTGTTTGTGGGGGGGTGTCACCCAGCCTCCCCATGACTAAGGGGGGGTGGATAATCAGCCCTCAGGAACTCCTCCCCCACAGCGCAGTATCTGGAACTCCTGCTCCACCAGGAACGGAAAAACCATTATCTGCAGATGACATCACTTTGTAAAAATGCAGGCGGGTGGTTGCTGAGCAGAACTCCAGGGAAGGGGCGGGAAGAAAGGGCTCAGAGCGTACCAACCCCAGACAGCGCCAGCCTCCAGCACCTGTGTGCATCTCAGGACAGCCCAGGACCAGTCCCTCAACTTCTCTGCACTGCAGTCATCCCATCTCTGCCTGGAGGTGCTAGACAGGGGTTTGCCATCTTCCACTGGGGAGAGCCCAGGACCCTGTGACTTCCAGGTTAAGTCTCAGAGGGCCTCTGGGCTGCAGGTGCACACAGGGAGGCCCTCCAGGCACAGGGCGTGCAGAGTTGGGGGCTGAAAGGAGAGCAAAGCAGCCACCTTGCCCAATTGAGCCACAGAGAGGCCACTAGTGCCACCAAAGAGCTTGAAAACAGATTCCCCTCCCAGAGGGCTGGTTGCGTGTCTCAGCCAACAGCCCAGTTTTTTTCTTGGTCTGGAGTTTGGAGGAACACCCTCAAACAGTAGAGTGCCAGGGGCCTGCTTCAACGGCTGCACGAGAACAATCCACGATCCACATCTTTGGGTCTTTCGGCTCTGAGGAGGCGAGCACCCGGCAGCGGGCTGCCTCTGGTGAGCACAGCAGGCTCAGCTACACTGAGGGACCCTGGGATGACAGGCAGGAGGCTGAGGAGCTAGTCCTAGTGGGGAGACGGGCCTCCATTTCTCCTCTGAACAAGGACAAGCTTGGTCCCGAGAACCTGCAGAGTCTCTCTCGGTTCTAGGATTTGGTGGCCCCAGGAACAGAAGAGAAGAAGCCAAGGTCGGAGCCTCCCATAGGGGCAGAGCTCAGCAGAGCTGGATGTCTTCAGTGAGTGACAGGTCCCTCCCCTGCCCCCAGCCCCAACAAGAACGAAATTTGCCATCTAACCGGGTTGCTTTCTCAGTGCGAGCGAGAGGAAGGAGGGAGAAGGAGGCAGGTCAGCCTGGCCAAGTTCGAGGGTAGGGCTGGCGTCGAGGCTGAAGGAGTCCCTCCCACGCTGTGTGAGTACTACGCACGGCCAGTGGCTAGAATATTCAGGCTGGCATCACCCAGACCAGTGTTCAAACCTTGGTCTGATGACCTCCAAGCTGTGTGGAATCTGACTCAGTTTCCTCAACTCTTAAAATGGAGTTAGTGACAGACACCTCTTTCAGGGGTCATTCTGTTGGCCCTGCCCTTTGCCCCCCAGATTCACTTCTCCCTGCCCTGCTTCCCCAGAGCCTGACCTCACCCAGGCTGGAGGTCCGAGGATGCCAGGAGGAGAGAGATGTCAGGGAGTTTCCACACACCCTCGGCCAGGCCATAGTTCTGGGGGTCAACACTCCTCAGCAGCCGCTATCCCACACCTCCTGCTCTGGGAGTTTCTGGCCAAACTGTGCCCACCTCTTGCCCCTTCACGCCGATATGTGCTTACAGCTTCCTGTTGGCACTAGTCTCTGGGTCATCCTCATCCCCAACTGGGTCCTTAACCGCTCACCACACTTCAGTGAAAAATCCTTTCACTCATCTCCCAAGATGATAGAGAAATGCCCAACAAGCCTACAGAAAGATAAAGATGTTTCATGTCACTACTCATTACATGCACATCAAAACCCCAGTCAGGTAGCACCTTCTACAGGAAGGCCATTATCGAAAAAACAAAAACCAAAACAAAACAAAAAAACAGGAAATACCAAGTGCACAGTGAGGATGTAGAGAAGCTGGAAGCCTTGTGCCCTGAGGGTGGGAATGGAAGAGGGTGAAGCCTCTGTGGAAAACAGTATGGTGGTTCCTCAAAAAATTAAAAGTACAACTAGCCTATGATCCAGCTATCCCACACTGGGCCTCGAAAGCCGGGTATCAAAGAGATATTTGTACACCTGCGTTCATCGCAGCATTATGTACAGAAGCCAGGAAGACGTGGAAGCAACCCAAGCATCCATAAACAGACGAACAAATGAGCGCAATGCCGTTCACACCTACAACGGAACACGATCCGGTCTTAAAAAGGAAGGCTGTTCGGCACCTGCTGCAACATGGACGAACCCCGAGGACACTCTGCTAAGCAAAATAAGCCAATCACAAGACGACAAATACTATCTGAATTCCACTGGCATGAGGCCCCTGGAGTAGGCAAGTCACAGAGACAGAAAGTAGAAGGGTGGAGGGAGGATGGGAAGAAGGAGAGTCCCTGCTTAATAGGCACACAATTTCAATTTTGTAGGATTAAAAAGTTCCGGAGACCCATTGCACAGCAATGTGAATGCACTTAACACTGCTGAACCATACACTTAATAATGACTAAGACGGTGAAAAAAAAAACCCTCATCAAATCATATAGTTTAAGTAGCCCAGTGGACTGAATGTTCACAATACCTCCATAAAGCTCTTTTTAAAAATCCCTTCATTACACTTTTCACGAAAGCCCATGGTGCCCAAACTTTTCAGTACACTAGAATCTTCTGGGATCTTTTAAAAATTTCAAAACCCCAGGCCAACACCCCAGACCAATGACATCACAACCGCTGGGAGCAGGACACAAGCACCTGGATCCCGAGGCCCCCAGTGACTCAAGTCTGACACCCACTGAATCCATCCTTTGATTAGGCCCTGTGTTTCTTGTCAGGAGTCAGCACCATGAATTACTTCTCAGGAGCACTGTGAGGACTGAAGGCAAGAAAGAAGGCAAAAAGCATTTAGCAACAGCCACCGGTACTTACTGCTCGATCAAATGCACCAAGAACATCTTTGGCTTTATGATTATCACATTATTCTAAAGCATTGTCATTACTTCTCTGATTACTGTAGCTCTCCGGGAAGCTCCCGAGGAAGAGAGAGGGGGTGTTGGGACAAAAGCTAAAGTAAGACAGGCAAGCTCTCGGCAGGGAGGAGGGGTCCAGGCTGAGGCAGAGAAAAGTGGGGATTCCAAGGTGGCTGGGAGGTTTGGGGGCAAGACAGTGAGGATCCTCGAGTCAGGAAGAGGGTAGACTTGCCATGATGCCAGGAGGCACCTGCCTCTAGGGGCTGCTGCTGCTAGCAGCTGGCACCACTCAGAAGCTCCTGAAACTGAGGGGCATCTAAGGCCAACGGGAGAGTTAGCCTAGGAAGCACCATGGCCTGCAGTGGGCACACATTTGTGCACAAAACACACACACACACACCCCATAACGATGTTTAGCTCATCTGCCCCTGTGGGGCCCCTTCTAATTTTTCAGGGGTCACCAACCACTCCTGGCAGCCCCAGCAGCCTTAAGGTAACTACTGACAATCCCCTCCACTTACCAGTTTCTACCCTGGTGTCCATGCACCTTGCTGGGCTGGGACTGGTGGGGGATGGGGGAGGAGCCCCCAGGCAGCCAGGCCTCCTTCAGTGGCTCATGGAAACTGGAGAGGACAGAAGGGCCATTGCACTGGGGCTGCCTGAAGAGGAGGCTTCTCTCCAGGCCGGGGAAGGACTTTGGCTGAGGAGGCTCTGCCCCCCCACCCCCCAGCCTGGATTTCCCTCCAGGCCATCCAGCCATCCCACAATCGTATCCTGGACCCTCCACTGTGTGGCCTTTCAGGGCCTGGGATCCCTTGATGGTTAGAGGGAGTAGGGGGTGACAGGAAGAGAGGACGCCATGGCAGAAAAAGCTCATGTCCTAGCTCTCCTCTGTAACTTCTGTAGGTCTTGGGGAAAGCCAATTCGCCTCTCTGGCCTCAGTTTTGTCTCCTGTGAAAGGGGTGACAAACCTACCTTCACAGGTTCTGTGGGGGAAGGAGACAGGATGACATGACTGTCCCTGTTAGACCTCACTTGAAGTCCTGTTCCCAGGAGGAAGGAACAGGCCTCCCCTGCTTTTCACCTGCAGCAAGGCTGATGGAGAGGCTGCTTTTTGGGGACAGCCAGCCCCAGTGTGCTCTCCAAACCACAAATCCACACCCAGAAGCCCTCCTCCAGAGGCTTGGTGCTCATCCTACTGGCTGTTGGTCTGCTGGGTGATGGAGGACTGTCCCTAACGCATCTGTCATCTGCCATGAGCTGGCCCAGAACAGATCTTCCAGAGAAAGGGACAAATCTCATGATCCCATTTTGCAGGAAGCCTTCCTGTTCTCTATATAGGACATGGCCTCTCACTCCCCCTAGGCCACCAGAGGACTCTTTTAGTTTGGCTCTGGGTACGAGAGCCCATCTGCGTCCCAGGAGTTGAATACCTGGGGGCAGAATCCAAGTCACAGATGACACCCACCTCTTGTCATCTTGTCATCCTCGCACCGAGAGTTGAAAGAAGGGCTAAGTGACTCCCGGTGCCCTGAGCCCACACCGGGACAAACGAGTGGGGACTATTCGGTACCCACTCGGGACACAGCTCCGGGGCGGAGGTGGCTGGAGGCTGGGCCTGGCGCCCGGACACAGGCACGGACCCCGCCTCCAACGGCTGTTTTTGTTTTCCTTCTCCCTGGGCAAAAGCTGTGGGGGCTGTTCTAAGCCACAGCTGGTTTTTATTGCATCAAGGCTCAAAAAAGGTCTGAGCATATTTTTAGAGAGAAGGGGGAAAAAGAATATTTTCTTCCCTGACCCAAGAGGAGGGCTTGTTCCAATTTTCCATCTGCTCTCCCTTCTGGGTGGAGCTGACTGGGAAGTTTCTCTGCAGGAGGATCCTGGGGACGATGGTTCATGAGCTCAAAGATATGGGAGGACGAAGGCTGCCCGGCACGATGCCCACCTCCCTCCCCTGACACACACGCAAACACAAATACACACACTCATGCACACAGCCTTGGGCCTGCGATGTGCAGAAAGAGAAGCCAGGCATGGGATGAGGAGAGTGGAGGAGCAAGAGACGTGAAGTCCAAAGTCTCCCCAAGGGGGACTCGAACCAGGGGGACCCCGGAGCCCTGGCATGTGTGGCCTCCCCACTGGGTGTCTAGATCCATATGACCTGGGCACTGTCTGGGACCAGAAAAAAGGTGTTTGGTGTAGCTCTGAATGGTTCATTTCCACTTGTCCAAAGACACTGTGGGGATGAATGAAATGCCAAACCATTTTTTAGCATCATGGGGCCCCTGAAGCTTTTGTTATTTTTTTCAACAAAGGATACTAAATGGGGCCACCTGCGTGGCTCAGTCAGTTATAAGCATCTGCCTTTGGCTCAGGTCACGATCTCAGGGTCCTAGGATCGAGCCCCGCATCAGGCTCCCTGCTCAACGGGGAGCCTGCCTTCCCCTCTCCCTCTGCCCCTCTCTCCCCTCCTTCCCCGCTCATGCACGTGTGCTCTCTCAAATAAATAAAATATATTTTTTAAAAAGATGCTAAATATACTAGAGTTCTGCAGGCATCTGTGCATGTGTGCAAATCTGTGTCTGATAGATGACTACGGCCCGTGTATGGGACACGCATGGTGGAGTCCGTGTAGGTATACTGTGTGTGTGTTTGTGTGTTTATGTGTGTTGTATGTGCAGTATGTGTTATGCATGTGCAGTACGTTGGTTGTGTGCTCTGAAAAGGGCGCGGTGTGTGTGTGTGTTATGTGTTTGATACCCTTCGTGTGTATAGTGGGTATTCGACGTATGCTGTGTGTGGACGCCATCATCAGGCCAGCAGCGTATCTGGAAGGGGGACTATGTTGAGGAGAGGGTCCCTGCTTCTCCCCTGGCACACTATTCAGAGTGACACCCTTTCAAGACACTTCCAGGGCAATTTGTTGGGGGAAGTCACAACAGGTATAAAGGGAGAAAGACCACTGGACAGAGCTGCACCCCACGGGACACTGCCCTTCATGTCAGAACTGGACTTTGCCTCTGGGGACACCAGTCTTAAAATCCCCAGCCCAAAGGGTCACAGGCAACATGGCTGAAGTTCAGAGAAGCATGTTACTCACAGAACAGTAGCCGGAGCCTAGTCCCCTTGCCCCTCCTAACAATGGACTAGCCTTCAGTGCTGAAGAGCCAGCGAACAAAGACACAGCCATCCCCAGGACGGTGCTCAGACTGGGCGTTCAGAGGCCTGGGATCTCCACAAACATGGCCTCACTTCTCTCTCACACCCACCCAGCCAGGGGGAATCACTGCCCCATTTTATCAAAGGAGAAAACAAAGCTCAGAGGGGAGATAGAGGTGAAGGCAGGCCCCTGGCAGCCACAAGGAGATGAGAAGTCTCTGGAGCCAGGAGGACAGCCTCTTGGCTTTGGGGATCAGGCAGGAGAGTCAGTGGCAGTCACGGGATTATAGGGTTTAGCTCCATGAGGGATGCTGGCTTCTCTTCCCTGTCTGCAGAGACACAGACCCTGCCCATACGGGAGCCAGGAGAGGCACGCAGTGGCTGGAGCTAGACGAAGCAGGGATATTGGCCTTCCTCCTGCCCACCTCTCCATCTGTCCCCATCTGAGAGGCTCAGCCAGGCCAAGCACCCTCCCACCCATGTATCCCCTTGATCCTCAGGCAGCAAGGATTGGTAGAAGCTCCTCCCTACTTCTTGAAACTGAGGCCACCTGGCTAGGGTGGGGTCAAGGGGATTTTCTTGGGAGATGGGCTTTTTGGATAGAAAGACCCAGATTCACGGCCTTTTGATAGGGCCCAGGTGCACTGGGCAAGTCCTCCTCCCTCAGCCCTGGTTTCCTCCAGGGTGAGGTGGGGATAGCGCGGGAGCCGCCTCCTGGGATAGCTGGGGGAGCACGCGCAGCTGTGTGAGGCACTGGGCCCAGGCCAGGCATGGGGGAGGCGCCTGAGGCGCGCCCTGTGCCGGCCCGGCCACACTGGCCAGCGTGGGTTACAAGCGGGGCTTGCCTGGCTCAAAGGCCCGTCCCCTCCTGGCCCGAGAGCAGGAGCTGCAGGGGAGAAAGAAACAGCAGTTCTTGGAAAGCCACCACCAAGCCCTCCTTGGAAGAGGCTGGCCATCCATCAAGATGCCATCCAGCAACCACACCAACTGCTGAGCCCGGAGTGGCCCTCCGCGACCTCTGGGTCCCCTCACACCGAGCTCCGGGGTCCCATCACCACCCCACGGCTACCCCGACACCAAGCACGCGGGATTCGGCATAGGACATCAGGCCTTTCCCTCCCCGGGGTCACGTCACTGGACCAGCCCGGCTCAAAGCCTCTCCCACCTCCCCCCGGTGCAGCGAAGCCTTCAGTCCCGACATTCCAGACCCCCTCGGGCGGGCCGGCACCCCCTCTGCTCTCCCCCACACCTTCTCACCTGAGCCTGTACACCGGCCAGTCCCCAGTGGCCACCTGCTTCATTACCTATGGGAAGAACTTAGTTGGTGGCCAGGCACGTGGGAAACAGCTCAGCAAGGGGGGGTTCAGCGTCCGCAGACCACGGGCAACTGGCCTCACAGGACCCTCTGCCTGGAACGCCTTCGCCCTCCTCAGGCGATCTCTGATGCACAAAGGCTCACCTTAGTTTTGGGGCGCCTGGGTGGCACAGCTGGTGAAGCGTCCCGCTGTTGGTTTTGGCCGGGGTCGTCATCGCAGCGTCGTGGGATCAAGCCTCGTGTGCAGCTCCACACTTGGGGAACAGCCGGCTTGAAAATCTCTTTTTTCGGGCCCTCCCACCGCACTTACGATCTCGCACGTACGCATGCGCCCTCGTGCGTGCACATGCGCATTCGAGCTCTCTCGCAAAAAACAAACAAACAAACAAACAAAACACCACCCTAGTCTTCCTCCTTCAGGAAGCCTTCCCTGATGCCTACCGCTCCAGACCAAAGTAGGTGCCTTCTTCCCAAGGAGAACTGTCTGGGGTCCCCATATCCTCCTGTTATTGCTGTTCTACATGATAAGATAACTCCAGTGCCCACCCTCTGGCCTGGCATATCCTCCCCAGAGTTCCTGTGGATTTCGGCAGGCTTATGTCCTCATTGGTCCTCTTTGCTCTCCACCCTCACAGCTGCCCTCTGCCCCAGTGGCCCACTGGGCTCCAGTCTGGAAAGACCGCCCCCCCCATCTTATCCCAAAGGCCTCGCAATGCAGACTGAATTTGGACAGCAGGGTTTACTGGCCTCGAGGAGATGGCGGAGAGCGATTCCAGTGCACCAAACAAACTGCCCTTCGGAGGCACCTCAACTCCTGGGCATTGGTCAACACTCCCTGATGCCAGAGAATCTCTAACCAGCTGGGGTGGGGGAGGGACCTCCCCCTGAGAATCTTCTGGAAACTCCTCCCTCTCTGAGTCCCTCCCCCTTCTCCTGTTCTGTTGGAGACCTTCCTCGGGCTGGTCCTCAGAGACCCCAGGAGGGGCCTCACCAGAGACAGATTCATTCTGCGCCAGTAGGCAAAGCAGCTGCTGTCAGTTATTTTGAAGAGCCATTGTTCTGGGTTGAATTGTGCCCCCACTCCCCAATTCTTATCCTGAGGTCCTAACCCCCAGCCCCCAGAATGTGACTGTAGGCAAGATAGGGCCTTTGAAGAGGTGATTAAGTCCAAATGAAGTCATTAGGGTGGCCCTAATCCCATGGGACTGGTGTCCTTACACGAAGAGGAGATTTTGACAGAGATGTGCACAGAGGGATGATGGTGTGGACACCCAGGGAGAAGGTGACCACCTGCAAGTCAAGGAGAGAGGCATCCGGAGAAACAACTCAGTTAACACCTTGAACTCGGACTTCCGGTCTCCGGAACAGTGAGGAAATCACTTCTGTTGTCGAGGCCAGTGGTTCTGTGGCGCTCAGGTATGGTGGCCCACGGAGGCTCGCCTAAGTGCTGCTGTTTTCCTGCGGGTGTCTCACTGCACTGCCATCACCGATTTATGGGCCAGCTGCCTCTTCCAGACCAAATTCCCTGAAGGCACTTGACAGAGCTGCCCTTCCCAGCCTTCAGAGCTGCAAAGCCGCCACACCTGGCCACACAATGCAGAGAGCATTTCCTGGGTGAACAGAACCTAACTTTATGGCTCTTTAAATCATCGAATGCTGGAAAGGAGGGAGGGCCCACCAGTCACCACCACTTCCTATCTGTGGAGCACTGTCCCACGTGGCCTCTGGTTCCCCCCTCAGCAGCCCTGAGAGAGAGGCTGCCCCCAGTGTAAAGATGAGTAAACTGAGGCCCAGAGAAGGCAGGTGTACCCAAGGGTTCATGGAGTCAGAGCCAGGAGCGAGGAAAGCTCACAAGTTCTAAGGAGGACCTGAGAGTGGGAGGCAGGGGTGGGAGAGGCTTGCAGTGTCCCGCCCACCGGAAGGAGACAGAGAGGACCTGGGTCTAAGCCCTATCTACGTCTCTTGCTTGCTGTGTGAGCCAGGGCCTCAGTTTCCACATCTGTACAATGAGGCTGATAAAGATGAGACAGCCTGTGTGGTGCTCAGCAGGGGGTCTGGCCCACACAAAGGGCTTAAGAAGTGTTCATGCTGTGGCTTCTGAGAACGGTCTTCTGAGCACTCAGCTGGGCCAGCACCTGGCCCCACAGGAAGTCTGACAAAGAGCGCTCAACAGAATCTCTTCCTGCCTGTGGGCTGGTGGTGGGGGTGGGGGGGGCAACTTCTGTCCTCTCCGGCCTCTGAGCCCTGCCCTTCCCCCACCACCATCCCCAGCACACACGCGGTCACTTGCCCTCCCGCAGGCCTCACCGGGCACGGGGCTGGATAAGGTTGAATGGCCCATTGTTCTCCTTCCAGGCCCAGAGCAGGCCTGGCCTGCCAGGAACCAGCCGCTGAAAATAGTCCCACCAGAGTGCTGGGGTCCAGCTGCTTATCTCACCGCAGGGCTCAGGAGCGGCCCTGCTCTTCCTGGCCACTACTCTGGGCCAAGTCCAGCTTGGCCAGCTCCCAGGTCACCCTCAGGGGAGAGTCCAAACTCACACCCGCAAAATACTTAGTGGAAAATTCGAGGCCAGTTATAATTCCCTGAGGGCAGACCCTTGGTACGGACTTTCAGACTCAGCCTGTGGCTGGTTTGGAAGAAAACCCTGGAAGAACAAGCTGTGACTGGCAAAGCAAAGAGAAAGAGGGAAGGACTCCAGGTGGTAGGAACAGCAGAAGCAAAGGGAGGAGAGATGAGGCCATGCAGAACAGTGAGAGGCTGTGCCAAGGGAAACTTGAAGGGCAGCTCAGGCTCTGTGGAGCAGGGTCTGAAATGCCAGGCAAGTCTTTCCTGACTGTCCAGGCCATGCCTTGACTGGGCTGGGTCTGTGGTCACCCTCGCTTCTGGGGCTTCCTTTGAACTCTTCCCTAAGGGGTAGTAGAAGTCCTGAAGGAGGAGCCCAGGGCTGAGGAGGACAGAAAGATGCTCCTAGTAGCCCCCTCCAGCCCTGAGAAGAGGGCTGCCCACCAGAGACACATGAGGCAAACCCCAGAGGCTCTGTCTGTGGGGCTGTGGTCGCCACACTCAGCCTCCACACATTCAGGCCTTCAACTGTGAGCCTTTGAGCTCCTGCTGGGCCAGCGACCCAGACAGCCACTCTGTTCTAGCCTTTGAGGGTGTCACAGTTCAGAAAAGAAGCAGTAAGTGGCAACTCTAGGACTGAGTCACCTGAGCATTGTGCTAGGACAGCTCAGAGAAGGGTTTTCCTGATTTGGGACATTGGCAAAGAATCCCTGGAGGACATACCCTCCAAGCTGAGTTTTCAAGGTTAAGAAGGAGATGGCCAGGTAAAGAGGTGGCAGGAAAGCCATGAGAACAACATGTGCAAAGGTCCTGGGGTGGGGGGTTATATAGAGCAGAGATGGGTGTGCAGGTAACAGGTTGCAGAGGTCTTCGGGGACCAGATTTCATCCTTCTCTGAATTCCCCGTGGACGCAAACACAGTACTTACCAACAGAAAGGCTGGCAAATGAAACAGTAAGTAGTTGGAAAAATGAGAATGGGTCATTTGGGTGGCTCAGTCAGTTGGACGTCTGCCTTCAGCTCGGGTCATAATCTCGGGGCCCTGGAATCGAGCCCCATATCAGGCTCCCTGCTCTGCGGGGAGTCTGCTTCTCTTTCTTCCTCTGCTTCTCTGCCTGCTTGTGCTCTCTCTCTCTCTGTCTCTCAAATAAATAAATTCTTAAAAAAAAAAAAAAAGAAAAGAAATGGGAATAAACCAAATTGAGTGGATTAAATCCTGTTTTTGGAGCTCACTTACAGAGTCTGGGATTTTGATCACTGATTATTCTGTAAGGAAGGTCTTCTGTCATTTCCACACTGGGGATTTGATTTATAAGCTGTGCTTAAATTGGGAGTCCCTATATCACAGAGATAGCATCCACAAGCCCCTTCCGGGAGGTCCAGTCAGTCAGACATGGAAGGTTCCAGGAAGGCTCCACATGCACGGGCATGTGGGTGCTTACAGCCTGGAATGAAGAGCTTTTTGGGGTGAAAATACCCCACAAGGAGGTGAGCTCCTCTGTGATTGCCCCGTTGGTCCCCGTTCTTCATCCCTCCCAGCACTCACTCCGTTTGCTGGCAGAGTTCCAGCTCTGCCTGCTGGAGGCAGACCATCCTTGCCACCCTCCACGTGGGGTGCGGCCATGTGACTTGTCTTGGCTGATGGGACAATAGCAGACAAGTTTCAAACTGAGGCCTAACATATGCTTGCATCTGAAAGGAAAACACCCATTCTATACAATCTGTCCCAGAAAACAGAAGAGGAGGGAACACTTCCCAATTCATTTTAGGAAGCCAGTATTACCTTGATACCAAAACCAAAGACAGTACAAAAAAGAAAAACCACAGACCAATAGTTCTCCTGTAGGTGAAGTACAAATCCTTAACAAAATATTAGCAAAGACAATTCAGCAACATATTAAAAAATCAAATATCATTACCAAATGAAGTTTATTTCAGGGATGCAAGACCAGTTTGATACTTGAAAATGTAATCCACCATATCCACAGGCTAGCCAAGAAAAGTTGTGTGATCATGCCAATTGATGCAAAAAAAATTTTTAACAAAATGCAACACCTACGCAGGGAAAATTTTTTCAGAAGATTAGGAATAGAGAGCAATTTGCATATAAAAAATGTCCTCTATAAATATATGTAAACATAATACATATAAACATGCTATATAAACTACATAAACTAGCTTAGTAAATAACATTTAAAAAATACCCACTGCTCATATCATTCTTACTGATGAAAGACTGAAACCCAACAAGATGAGAAGAAAAGTAAGTAAAAGATATATGGATCAGAAAAGAACAAATAAAACTGTATCTATTTGCAGATGACATGATTGTTTGTGCAGAAAACTCCAAGACATCTACAAAAAAACCTCCCAGAACTACTGAATTCAGCAAGGTCACAAGCTACAAGGTCAATGTACAAAAATCCACTGCGTTCCAATGTGCAAGCAATGAACATGGAAACTGAAACTTATATTCTTTACAATCATTAAAAAAAGAACGAGACACTTAGGTTTAGATCTAACAAAATGGGACTTGTTTGCTGGGAACGACAGTATGCTGATGGAAAGAAATCGAAGCAGACTTAAATAAATGGAGAGACATGGCAGGCTCGTGAATTGGAATATTGCACAAATTGAAATACAGGTTTAACACAATTACTCTCAAGCTCTCAGGAAGACTGGGGCGCCTGGGTGGCTCAGTGGGTTAAAGCCTCTGCCTTTGGCTCATTCATGATCCCAGGGTCCTGGGATTGAGTCCTAGGTCCGTCTCTCTGCTCAACAGGGAGCCTGCTTCTTTCTCTCTCTCTGCCTGCCCCTCTGCCTACTTGTGATGTCTGTCAAATAAATAAATAAAAATCTTCAGAAAAAAAAAAAAAGATCTCAGGAAGACTTTTTGTAGGCAAGATTACCCTAAAATTCATATAGAAAGGCAAAGGAACTAGAAGAGGTAAAACAATTAAAAAAAAAAAGAATGAAATGGGAAAATCAGTCTACTGATTTCAAGACTTATTGTATAGCTACAATAATCAAGACCATACAGCATTGGGGGAAGGGCAGAAACACTGATCAACGGAACAGAATAGAGAAGCAAGAAATAGACCCCTAGAAGTATAGCCAACCGATTTTTTACAAAAGCAATTTAATGATAACACTTTACACACACAAGGTGGCTGAAATAAAAAAGACATTATAACAAGCATTTACTAAAAATGTGGAGAGATTGGAGGCCTCACATACTGCTGGTGGGAGTACACGGTGAAGGCTGGAACGCAGTTCCTCCAAAGGTTAAGCACATAGGGTTTGTTTACAACTTGGCAATGTGTTTAGGACTCTACACCTACATATACACCCGAGAGAACTGAAAACATACAAGGTCCACCCAAAACCTTGCACATGGACGTTCATAGCAGCACTATTCATAATAACCGAAGAGCAGAAATGACTTGAAGGCCCATCAACCAATGAATGGATAAATACAGTGTGGTCTATGATTACCTGTGGTCTGTTACATCAATACAATAGAATATTACCAGGCAGTACAAAGAAAAGAAGGACTGGTCCATATCACAGGACAAACCTTGAAAATGTTACGCCAAGTCAAAGAAGCCAGACAGAAAAGACCACATATTGTATGATTTCATTTACATGAAATGTCCAGAATAGGCAAATTGTAGAGACAGAAAGTAGATTAGTGGTTGCCCAAAGCTGGGAAGGTAGGGATAGAGAGAAGGGAGTGACCACTAATAGGTATGGAGATTTTTTTAGGGGGTGATAAAAATGTTCTAAAATTGATTGTGGTGATGGTTGAACAGCTCTGTGAAAATACTAAAAACCATTGAGTTGCACACTTTAAATAGGTAGATTACATGATGTGTGGTTACATCTCAATAAAGCTGGGTTTTTAAAAAAACAACTCAGTAGATGAAGGATAGACTTTTCAACAAATGGTGCTAAAGCAAATGGACATCCCTGTGCCCCACCTCAAAAAAAAACCCCAAAACAAGAAACAAACCAAGAATCTCAATTTCAACTTCACATCTTCCACAAGAATTAATGGGGGACTATAGATTAAAAGGTAAAACTATAAAATGTGTGGGAGAAATCCTTTTTTTTTTTTTTTAAGATTTTATTTATTTATTTGACAGAGAGAGAGATCACAAGTAGGCAGATAGGCAGGCAGAGAGAGGAGGAAGCTGCCTCCCTACCGAGCAGAGAGCCCAATGCAGGGCTCCATCCCAGGACCCTGGGATCAGGACCTAAGCTGAAGGCAGAGGCTTAACCCACTGAGGTACCCAGGCACCCCAGAGAAAATCTTTAGACCTAGGGATTGGTGAAAAGTTCTGAGACATAACACCCAAAACATGATCTAAAAGAAAAAAAGTGAGAAAACTATAATCTCAACAACAAAATAAAGAAAGAGAAGAGAAAAAAAAAGAAATGAAAAGAAAACAAAGAAAAAAGGGGGTTACCTGGCTGACTCAGTTGGAGGAGCATGTGACTCTTGATCTCAGTGTTGTGAGTTCAAGCCCCATGATGGGTGTAGAGATTACCTAAAATTAAAAACTTTAAAAAACTAAAAAAAAAAAAAAAAGAGAGAGAGAGAGAAAGAAAGAAAGAAAAAGAAAAAGTGATAAATCGAACTTGGTCAACATTAAAAAACTTTTGCTTTGCAAAAGATGCATTAGGAACATGGAAAGACAAGCTGCAGACCCAGAGAAATGGTTTGCAAATCACATACATGACAAAGGATTCATTCACCGAATATATAAAATGCCTTCAAACTCAAAACGGTAAAAAAAGCAAACACTCTAGAAAATGAGCCAGAGACGTAAAGACATTTCACTAAAGAGGATATGCAGATGGAGAGTACACGGGGAGATGTCCACTGTCACTAGTCATACTAGTCATTAGGGAAACACAAATTAAAACCTAAAGAGATCGTACCCCACACCTATTGGAACAGCTACAGTAAAAAACATAGAAGCAACATTAAATGCTGGCAAGGTGGCTGAGAAACTGTATCTCTCACTGTGCAGCTCCTCGGGAAGACAGTGAGGCAGTTCTTATAATTCAACCGACACTTCCTGTACGACCCAGCAATTGCACTCCTGGACATTTATTCCAGAGAAATGAAAACTTGTGTCCACACAAAACTCTCTACACCGCTTCCCATGGCAGTTTCATATGGAAACTGGGAGCAACCGAAATGTTCTTCTATAAGTGATTGGTTGGGGCACCTGGGTGGCTCAGCCAGTTAGGCGCCTGCCTTCGGCTCAGGTCATAATCCCAGAGTCCTGGGATCGAGTCCTGCCTGCATCGGCCTCCTTGCTCAGCGGGGAGCCTGCTTTTCCCTCTGCCTGCTGTTCCCCCTGCTCAT
This sequence comes from Lontra canadensis, assembly GCF_010015895.1. NCBI lineage: Eukaryota > Metazoa > Chordata > Mammalia > Carnivora > Mustelidae > Lontra > Lontra canadensis. The sequence goes on along the minus strand of NW_022631024.1, from coordinate 1,562,514 downwards.
GCTCTCTCCCTCTCTCTTTGACAAATAAATAAGTTAAATCTAAAAAAAATAAATAAACTTGAAAAAAAAAAAAGTGAATGGTGAAATGAGCTGCGGTACCTCCATACCACAGAACACAACTCAGCAATAAACAGGATCGAACTGTTGGCCCACACTACAACTTGGATGGATCTTGAGGGTATTATGATGCGTGCAGAAAGACAATATCGAAAGGTCACATAGTGCATGCTTCCATTTATATAACATTCTTAAAATGACAAAATTATAGAGCTGGAGAGGAGATGAGTGGTTGCAAAGACACAGGGATGGGGGGCGTGGGGGATGGGTGTGACTAAACAAGTATCCAGGGAGATCTTTGTGGTGACACGGTTCTGTGTTTCCATTTCCATAGCGGTTCCATAATCGACACATGTAACAAAATAACATAGAAACACACACTGTTCCAATGTCCGATTTTGGTTTTGAGATTGTACTATAACTATGGGAGACGTAGCTACTGGGGGAAACTAGGTGAAGGGGACATGGGACATTTCTTTGCAGTTTCCTGTGAACATATAATTATTTTGAAATTAAAAATGAAACAGAAAACCCAAACCGCTTCCATTTCAGTGAGACCTTTCCCTGGGGAGACGCTGACCCTTCTGCCCAGAGCAGATCTGAGCCCAGGGAGGGAGCATGGTGCATTGAAGGACCTGAACACGGACCAGGCAGGGAGCTCACAGCCTGTTTTCATTCTCTGCAATGACCCTACTAGTGGGAACCGTTAGTATCCTCTCTTTCTCGATAAGGACACAGTGGCTCAGAGAGACGAAGTGACTTGTCCACAGCCACACGGTGAGTAAGTGTCTGAGCCTGGATTAGAGCTCTGGTCCATCAGCCTCTGAAGCCCGTGCTCCTCGTCACCATCCCCCACTGTGTTGCAAGGGACAGATTCCAGGGAGCAAGCCAGTCCTTGCAGCAAGGGCGCTCGAGAGGGAGCAGTGAATGCAACCTAAACTGTCACAGCCAAAAGGCTCCTCGAGAGAACCTGGAAAGCCCCCCCCCCCATCACCCATTTCGCAGATGGGCCAAGTGAGGCCCAGTGAGGGAAGGGACTTACCACAAATTGGCAGCAGAAGCAGACGGTGGGTGTGGGTTTCCTTCCCACAAGTCCAGGGACGGTCAGCTTTGCCTTTGCAAACTGAGCTCGGCGCCTGGAAGGGGCTGCTCAGCCTGGGCTTGGTCAGGGGGTGGTTTGTAGCAGAGGTCAGGAGGTGCGGGCTTTACCTCAGAGCAACAAGTATGTGAATAACCGGCACATCCTTCCTCGGTTCAGCCTGGCGAAGGGACAGGGAAGGCCATGTCCCGAGGCCCCTCCAGTCATTTGGGGAAGTAGCTGAAACTCTGTTTTTAGTCCTAACAACACACAATACACACACACACACACACACACACACACACACACACACACACGCATATGCAGACACACCTGGCCTGGATCCCAGCCCCTCACATCACACAAAGCACCATCTGCCCTTTCGGAAGGTCCTCAGACAGAAAGCAAGCTTGGTTCTCCTTGTTTTCCAGAAGAAACCAACAAGAGAAGGGAGGGGCCTCATCCAAGATCACACGCAGGTTTGGGACGAATCTGAGAGTAGGCAGCTGCCTGACAGCATGGGTGCTATGTTCAGGCGTCCCTGGAACAGCAAGCAGGACTCTGCTGAACCCCCTTGAGGCCTGGAGCTCAATCCCACCATCCTAGGGACCCACCCTTGTCCTTGAGCCCCTGGTGGCCTTGTCTTAGAAACTGGCCCTGGAGCCGATGTGGGGGCGGCTTCCTCTGGCCAGCTGCTTGCTTGGCCTGAACTCACTTCTTGGATCCTCGGTGGTAGCCCCAGACCTCCCTGTCTGCCCCTCCATGGGGCACCCCCTCTGGGGCTGGCCCTGTGCTGAGGTTTACACCTATTTCTTATCTTACTGAGTCTACCTGAGACCTAGCAGGTGGGATTATTCCCATTCTATAGGTGACATGACTGAGGCTCGGGTAAGTAAGGCAATTTATCAAAAGCTACTGAGAACTGAGATTTGGCCCAGGAGCAGACATCCCCGCACGCTGAAGTTCATGACCTCCCTTAGAAAAGCTCATCCTGGAGATCCAGGAGAACCTGTGCTCTGAGTGGCTGGAGGGGAGGCTGCCTGGATGTTAGGGATTGGAGTCCCAGTCTCTGCTCAGCCACAGCATACTTTTCCACTTTCCCTGAACGTGAACTTTCTCACTGGTAAAGAGAGAACAGCACTCAGCACCCCTCCAGGCCTGCTGTGAGGACTGATGGAGATAAGGCATGGAATGCCCTTGGTGTGTGCCTTTGTGTGGCTGTAGCAACAATCTTTTTTTTTTTTTTTAAGATTTTATTTATTTATAACAGAGAGAGATACCAAGAGAGGGAACACAAGCACAGGGGAGCTGGAGAGGGAGAAGCAGGCTCCCCACTGAGCAGGGAGCCCAAGGTGGGGCTCGATGTCAGCACACTGAGATCATGACCTGAACTGAAGGCAGGTGCCTAACGATAGAGCCACCCTGATGCCCCGGTAGCACAGATCTTTTATCAGCAGCTGGCCCTGCCCTCCCCAAAGCCACACTCCCATCTCTGCTGAGCAGGCCTGGACCAGCCCTGAAGTTCTTCCTCATCCCCACTGTTTCCTCCGACCCAAGGAAGGAGTACCCTGGCAGCAGGGGGCCCAAGGTACCCCCTTTCCTCCTGTCCAGCCCTGCCAGGAAGAGGCTAGGCAGAGTCAGATGTGTTACAGATGTTGCTGATGGTAAGCAAAACAAGAGCCCTTGTGTGTGCCCTAGGATTTGTTTCCTGAGGGCTAGAGAGCCCTGAGGGAGAGGCTGGGGCAGAGGGGTGAATCAGGGAGACTTTCTAGAGTAGGATGTCAGTGAGAGGGACCTAGGGAGGGGACAGTAGGCAAAGGGAGCAGAGGAGCCAGGCAGGGACATGGAGGTGAGGAGCACAGAGGAGTCTGGGGTGGGTAGGGGGAGAAGAGAGGCATGAAACCAGAGAATCAGGGAGCTTGTAGGGGGCTACCTAGGTGGGAGACCCATAGAGGCTACCACTAACCTGTCCCCCTCACCCTACCCCACCCCAGGATCCTGATTTCACAGGGAAAGGGTTTTAGAACCCCCAGAGGCTCCCAGGCCCTCCTGAGATACCTTGGGAGAGAATGAGCTTCCTGTCACAGGAGAGATGCAAACAGGAACCCAAGAAGGGACCCAAGCACAAGACAGAAGTTTAGATCAGGTGGTCTCTTCCAGGCTAGAGAGTCTGGGATCCCATATCTGCCCCAAGCCAAGCCAAGAGGCCAACAGTGTGAGGGACTGGACCAGCCCAGCTAACAAGGAGTCAGACAAAGTTTGGCACAGGCAGGCCAGTGCTGAGTCCCCTCCCACTGGCATCAAACCGAGCGCCACAGCCGTGCCCTCTCCCCTTTCCACCCTTCACACCCTATTTGCAAGCTGACCCCAACTGCTCCCAGCCAGGCTGACTGGGCAGTGGTGCAAGGACAGGCTGTTTCTGACATTCCCTGAAACAGGCTGGCTTTGTCCTCTAGCGAAATGTTCCTGGAAGGACAGGGAGCTGGGGACTGAGTCTAGAGGCTCCCTGTCCACAACGATCAGGGTAGAGCCCAGGCCTGGACCACTTGAGCACAAGCTTTCCACCTCCCTGTGATCCTGAGTGATGAGGTCACTAACGGCAGCTGGCGCAGGGCTAAACTCACTGCCCACACAACCTCACTTAGTCACCAAAGCTCTGGGAAAGGTGCCAGTATGTACCATTTACAGATGACAAAACTGAGGCGAAGAGAGGTGATGTGATTTTGTCAGAGACAGTGGAGCCAGGGTCCAGGCCTTTCACCTCTATGCCGTGCTGCTTCCCTCCCTCTGCCTCAGTCTTCCCATCTGTAGAATGGGAAGGGACCTGGACAGGAGGACCTCACAGCCATCAGATCCTACACTGACCTGGGATCGGCAGACAGAGCACAAGGGGGCTGCTCCTTCCTTGTTTAAAAAAAAAAAAAAAAAAAAAAGAGAAAGAAAATGGGGAGCAGTCCAGCCACTGTATATGTGAAAGGACTGAGGCCTCAGTGGGGAGAAGGGCTCTAGCCAAGGTCCCCAGGGAGCCCAGGCAGGGCCCAGGGCAGGAGGATCCCGCCACCTCTCCAGTCTGCTCTCCAGCTGCTCAGCACAGCCAAAGCCACTCTGGGCCAGGGGACCCAGTGTGAGTAATGGAAACCAGGCAGTGGGGGCCTTCCGAAATGGGAATTCCATCTGCCTGACTTGGCTCTGCAAGACTTTGGTTTCTGTGGCAACGTGGGGGGCGGGAAGGTGGAGGGCTTGGCCCAAGGCTAAATCCCTGGCACCTGAAGAAAGGGCAAGGTGAGCCTCTTCAGGCACACAGTGTCTCCTCGGAGGGGAAGACACCACAGAGAGGCCGGGCCAGGCTGGGACTCAAGTCCTGAGCTCCACCGCCTTCTCTGCCACTAGCCATTTTGGAAGGAACAGGAATGGTATTGTGGTCCCCTCTGGGTCCGTTTTCCCTGCTCTCAGGTCCCCACTTCTCAGGCCTGGATGACTCCTGCGAGGTGCCCTTGTTTCTGAATTAGGGGCACTTCTCTGCCCCTCGCTGTCCCTCCAGCCTCATCAAGGCTCGGGTGGCTCTGTGGTGGGAAAGTCCTTCACTGATTACAAGGCCCAACAGGGCTCAGGCCAGGTGCAGCGCCAGACCCAGCCCCACTCCTGGAAGAGCTCACACTCCAGTGTTAACAAAAAAGGCTGTAACACATACTGAGCACCTACTGTATGCCTGGCCCTAGGTTGGGCCTCCAGGGCAAACAGTGAGGAGAGGCACAGAGGAGAGCGTCTACAAAGCCCCATGTCCTTTGCATTTCCAAGTCATGGCGGGTGGACCCGAACCCAGGACCCCAGGTAAAGAATAAGATCCAGGGAGACGGAGCCCAGCCCCTCCTGCACCAACTCCATCTGGCGTCATGGAAGTCAGCCCAGCTGGGTCAGGCCCCACTCCAGGCGGCGCCCAGGCCCCTGACCCCCAGACCCTGGCAGGCTGCATGTGGGGGGGGGGGGTCCAGCTCTGGGTCCAGCTCTGGCATCAGCTTGGCCCAGGCTCCAGGCTCTCTTCTACGCCCTCCAGGTCAGTGGTTCAGGGCCTCCTGGGAAACACGGCTTTGGACCAGGCCTTGCCCAAATTTGCATCTCCAGTTAGGCACAGAGTGGGGAGCCTTCTCTAGGGAGAGAGAGGGATTCTCTGTAAGCCCTACTCCTTGTCACTTGCCCCGCTCTTCCTTCCTTCTGACCGGCATCCATGGGCCCATCCGCAGCCTGAGAGGCCGGCCTTGTCCACCTCCACCAACCAGTCCTGTGTCACCTGAAAGTTCTGCTAGAATCTCAGGGTTCCATGGGCAGAAGAATGAAAGGGATGTAGCCAGCTGGAAGCCAAGCTAGGACTCCGTCCTGTAGCAAGCAGGGGACAGCAATCCAGAGTACAGGCTTGGAAGCTAGCGGGGCTTAGGCAGAACCCTGTCTCTGCCACTTGCCAGTCATATGACCCTGGCCGAGTCACCCACACTGTCTGTGCTTCGCTCTCCCAATCTGTGAAATGGGCATAACCCCCGCCTCCCAGGCTGGTGGAGAAGATAAGAGGCTACACGGAACAAGCATGTCAGAGTGCCTAGGAGCCCGAGCCCCGGGGTATCGATGTGTGTAGCTCCGGGTTGGGAGGGGGGTGACGGCAAGAGCGAAGAAGCCGCCCACTGACCCCCACCCCGTGCCCCAGTCCACCTTGGGAAAGCTCAAACCCAGGAACACACAGAAAGGGTCAACAATGAGAAATAACACAGGCCTTTTATTTGCTCCAGAGCTTGGCTACTGTGTGGTCTGAGGGGGCCACGCTTTCCCAGGGCCCCCGAGGGACACCTCCCTCAGTGGGGGTGCGGGATTTCTGTGCGAGGTCACACGCAGCACTCGCCCCTCCAGGCCTCATCAGTCTGGAAGGCCCAGCTACCCGCCCCTGGTGCCTGGGACCAGCAAATCCCCTGAAACTGCAAAGTGGTGTCCACCCTCTTGGCGAGGTGGCTTTTCACAAGGCGTTGGTTAAAATATTGCACTTGTAAATTAGGAAAACCGATGAGGCAAAAATTTCCTATTACAGGACAACGTGCCAAGCATCCGACTACTGTTTAAATAAATAAAACTCAAGGTGGGGGTGGGTCTGAGCTGCGAGCCCCAACGCACTCCCCACCCTGGAGAGCCCTGGAGCCCACAGCTAGGCCTCCTGCCCCATCAGCCAGTTCTTTAAGGAACTTGGTCATTGCTGAGTCTACGCAGCACGGAGCAGCAGCTCCAGATCCGGCTCAGCCGGGGCCCCTGACCTGCCAGGGCCCTCGGGTCCCCTCGTACCAGGGCAGTGGGGACCGAACAGGGCCAGTCCTTTTCCTCCAGGCTGCTCATCCGAATGTCCGTCTGTCCGTCCGTCCGGAGACGCAGCCTCCAGGGGCTCGCTTGCCCCCTCCGTCGAAGAGGGAGAGAGGCAGGTGGGAAGGGGGCCCAGCCCACTTGGCGTGAACACGGAACTCTACCCCGGCAGCCCCTAGAGTGGGGGACTCATCTTCTTCTGGTTAATGAGGTCCAGGTAGAGGTCAGAGCGGAGGAAGCGCGGATAGGAGTCCTTTTCCATGAGCCCGAAGATGCGCTTCTGTGCCAGATCGAAGCAGCCGCGGGTGACACTCTGCAGGTTGATCTTGGTGTGCTCCCGCGTGTAGGAGTCCAGGTTGACCTGTGGGGGGCAGAGGGCAGTACGGGTCAGGTTCACCTGCAGGGGGCTGACCTGGGGGTGGGGGGGGCAGGAATGGGGCCCTTCACTTCTGAGCCCTTCTGCTCCCCATCTTAAGTCGTAGAGTGGAGACCCTCGGGGCAGCGGTTCGAGTCCTGGCTTGGTCCCTCACTGGAGGGCGGAGAGTTTACAGGGCCTGGAAAGACCACCTCTGCCTCGTTGGAATCCCAGCAGGGCTGGAAGGAGGCATGTAGCCCCGAGAAGACCGCCTAAGTGCTCTGAGGCCCACTGTCATATCTGTAGGCTAGGAAGGATGGTATACTCTTCTAAGAGTGCCACAGACTACACAAGGTCATCCATGGTAAGCAGATAGGGAGTCAGTCCACAGGTCATCCCCTGCAACTCGGTCCCCAGGGACTGGCCCTCAGTAAGCACTCACTAGATGGTAGCGACTCTGACCTGGGCTCTCAGAGACCGTCTCCTCGTTTTTAAAATGCAGATAATAATAAGCCCATTTTACAGGCTGTCGTGAGGATCCAATAAAGGAGTGCATCCATAAAGGGCTTGGTGGGTGCCCAGCATCCCATGCCTCGATGGTGGCCATTTCTGTTACTGATGGATTTCTGTTCTTCCCAGGGCCCCAGCTTGCTTCCTCTCCACCCTAGACACATAGTCCCCGAGAGTCACTCTGGCCTCTCCCCTTCCTGGGCTCCTCGTTGAGGCTGCCACGTACCTGTGGCAAGAGAGGCCACTGGAGCTGGGGGTGGGGCTGGGGGACCTGAGGGCCCAGCCCGTGGCCTTACCTCCTTGCAGGCCTGGATGGCAATGTACTCAGCGAAGATCTTCTTGGCCTTGGCTGTCATCTTGGACTGTGACTTGACCTTCTTGAAGTCCTCACAAGCCAGCCAGAATTCGAGGTTCTCCTCACTAAACTCGGTGCGAAGGAAGGCCTGGAACACCGCTAAGCCATCTGTGACAGAAGCCCAGGCCTTGGGATGAGAAGCAGAACTAGCCCCTTCTGCTCTCTGGACCCCCCCACCAGCCTCCCCTCTAGGGGCCTTTTAGGGTGCAGATGTGGGGAGCTTAGTAAAATAACCACTTCGGAGAGCCAGGAGCCCCGGGATGTGGACCCACCCCCTGCACGGCCTCTCCGTGGGCCTTGGCCATGTCTTGCCCATGTCTGTGCCTCAGTTCCCCTATCTGTAAAATGGGGGTTATGAGACTATCTCCTGGACCCCTGTGAGGACCAGAGGGATCCTGCCCATGAGACGCAGGGCACATTTGACCCAGTGGAAGCCCTCAGTACGTGGAAATGTTTATTGTTATTCTGGGAATCTCTGGGTCTGAGCACACAGGTCCCAGCGGCCTCCTGCAGGCAGTGCCAGCTCCCAGGGACAGGGAGGGGCTGGCAGAAGCCGGCTCCAAGGCCAGCCCAAGGGCCCCAGCCTCTCCCAACAGAGGGACACCTGATGGGACCCAGCAAAGAGGGAAAGGCGACCTCTCTGGGACCAGCCACGCTCTCTGGGTCTGGGAGAGAAGGAAAAGGGAAGGGGGAGGGGGGAGATCACACAGGGAGGGGAGCTGGCCCCCACTTACATTTGTGAAGCAGCAGTTTCTCCAAGGACTCACCCCATTTGAGGGCTTCCTCTGAGGTGGGCCTGAGGGGCGAGGGAAGGGGCAGAGTGAGGCACCGTGAGGTTCGGGGAAGTGCGGTGGCTGGGGCTAGAGGGGTGGGGGTCTCTGTTAGCTGCTCTTGGCCTGGGCAGGGGCTGAGCCCAGTGGAGGGGGTGCCCAGCCTCTCTCTCTGGGCCAGCATCCCTTCTGGGTCCCACCTCTGCCCCTGCTCGGCAACCGCTCCCCATGAGGGCTGCTGCTTGCCAGGTACCAGCCTCCCTCAAAGACAGCCTCCGGCTAACCCACAGCTGGAACAAGCCAAAACCCCCACCTTTCCATTTAAACCCACCACCAGCCCTGCTCCCCTGGGGACCAGTGGGTGCCTGAGGCGTCCCAGGGATGCAGAAAGGACCTACTTGAATGACTTCACCATTTTGTCTGCCTTGCCCGCTGATTGGGCCCCAGGGGACTCATTCCTTCGCCTGAAGATGCCCAGCTTGTTCTTCATGTCCTTGGCCCTGGGGGCAGAAGCAGAGAAGGGGGGTCGGTCAGCCTGGCACGCTCGGCCCCTGCAACCTCAGGGTGGGAAGGGTGCGCGCAGTGGAGGGGAGACACCTACTCCTTCATCGTGTGCCGCCTCTGTAGGTTCCCGTTGCGCGTGAGGTACATGCCTCGGAGCATCTCTGTAGGGCCCCCCACCTTGGGGCCCAGGACAGTCTGCAGGGAGCACCCCCAGCTCCTCACCCTGCGTCCCAGGGTGGCAGGCAGCAGCCGGCGTGTGCTGCAGCCCAGCGATCGCCGGGATCCCCACCGGATGACTGGGGCTCCCAGGCACAAGCCAGGCTGGGACTCAGACAGGAGGAGCCAGGAAATGGGAGGGACCAGGATGGGGAGGGGTTGAAGGGGGAGGGAGGAGGAAAATATCCCTCCTGGCCAACCCAGAGAGGGAGCCCGTGAAAGGGGCAAGTGTCCGCAAGGGGCGGCCTCTGGGGGCGGCCTCTGGGGCCTGCCCGGCAAAAAGCCAGGCCCAGTTATTTGTGACCGGCCTCCCCGTTGCCATGGCACCGCCAGGGGGAGGAGGAGAAAACAAGTCAGCAAATTGCTGGGAGGGAAGGGGGGAGGGCTCTGCCCACCAGGGTGGCAGGAGTGGCTATTTTTAGCTAGGAAGCATTTTTAGCCTTGCCACTCCCCCAGGAGGCAGCCCTTTTCAGGACTGGGCAAAGCTGGTGGCGAGAAAGGGGTTAAATGCCCCATGGCCACGTTTGCCCCCCTTGTCTCTAGACCCCCTACCCTGGGCAGCTCCAGGATAGCTCCTGGCAGTAGGCCTGGGCCTGTCGTTGGCTTTGGAGACACGCATCCATGAATATGTACGGCGTCCCACAAGTCTGAGTACGGTTTGAGCTCAGATAACTGCCGGAGTACAAGTCCTATAACCTTTCCAAAACGTCGTTTGGAATTTTAATTATGTAATTTTTTAATGCACACTGAGTTTTGTGGTTTTTGAATGACACATTTTTTTATTCTTAAGTTCTGCTCTCTGTTCTTCCGATTAAAGATAAAAACCGCTGACTGTAACCAAAGTTAAAAATCCAAAATGTGTTGGCAAAAATCACAAAGCTAAGCAAGTGTAAAAGAAATCTGAATAATTCAACTTTCACATGGGTATTTGTTGAATTTGTAGTATTTATGCTTCTGAAGTTGTTCGGGCTTAAAGCGGCATTAAGACTTCTGGGACACCCTGGGTGAGTCAGTGAAGGAGGCGGTACCCCGTAGAGGTTAAGTGTGAGGCTCTGGAGCCACGCGGCCTGGAGTTCAAATCCCAACTCCAGCAGTAGCCAACTGTGTGCTCCTGGTCTAGCCACCTCACCTCTCAGAACCAACCAACCATCCAGCCCCTCCTGGGGCTGTTCTGAGAAGCAAGGAGAAAATGCGCATAAAGTGTTAGCACATTGCCTGGGGCAAAAGTGCCCAGATATCCTGTCCTGCATGTCTGGGGCAGCTTCCCAGGGATGGGGACCCTGCTCTAGAAGGTCCAAGCCAATGAGCTAAGGCAGAGGAGTCCAGGGATGGGCAGTCCTCTGGGTGAGGACTGCCCCCCCCACCCCCAGAATGCCCGGTGGTGGGGAGGGGGCTGGACTGCCAGCATCGGACTTCCTGGGGCTTAGTGGTCTGACAGGGTGGCAGAGCTCACACAGGACCCGGGTGTTCCCCTGTGGGTCCAGAAGGCAGAACAGCGACCCACAAGAGGAAGCTAAAGGAGTACGTTCCTCCAATCAGAGCCATGAAGAGATGGAATGAGTGGCTTCTGGGGAAAGGACTCTCATCACTAGGGGCTCAAAGCCTACCTAGCAGGACTTCTGTAAACCTCCTTCAGAATAGCCTACACTGAGCTTCAACAGAACAGGCTCTGAGAGAAAAAATACATATATTCATATTTATACTCTCAGAGCCAGCACTCCAGGTATCCGATCTCCACTCCGCCGCGTACTTGCTGCGCGACCTGAGACAAGTAACCTCTTTCTGCTTCGGTTTACTCATTGGGCAAACAGGGTATGTGAGAGAAAAAAGGAAATGTAAAATAAAATAATGGTAAAGATTAAATTATACAATTTATGGAATGCACATAGACAGTGCCTGGCACAACAAATGTTAGTTATTTTTATTATCATCCCAGATTCTAAGGGTCCTTGATGAAGCTTTTAAGAATGTGAGCTTCGGGCATTCGAAAGGCCGAACCCATCCTGAAGAGAGGCTAGAGTTGGGACCGGCCAGGGAGAGCTCCAGCTTCCCAGGTGCCCACCCTCCACGGCCCCCCACTGCTGCACCCCTGGGAGTGACCGCTTTGGTGATACCTGGACCCAGCGATAGTGCAAAGGGCTATTTTTGGAGCATGTCACCTTCCCTAGAAGGCGGGATGGCTCCTGGCTGCAGAGTGAGAGCAGCCTATAGTTGCCGCAGGAACCTGGAGAAGGGCAGAGGAGATGGGGGAGAAAGAGTTTCTAGAGTAGTGGACGCTAGCCAAAGCAGGGGCCAGGGAAGTGGCTGTAGGAGGCATCTGGGAAGATTCCTGTCCTCCTCCCCCAGGCCCAACTGGCAAGTAATGGTGGGCACTACATAACCACCTGGAGGGGAGGGGGGGCTCCCCATGGCCTCCTCTCCATCCGGCCCCTAGTCTCCAGGGCCTTGGGCCCAGGTGTACAAGGACACCCAAGGAGAACCCCTTCTCCCCACCTGTACCCCTGGAGGAGAGACAAGCCCAAGGACCGAGGAGGAAGGATGGGTACGTGGGGTGCCTCCCTGACTGCAAGGTTGAGGACAGGGAACTTTCCAACGTACAGGTTTTTGCTTTTTCTCTTCCGAGAGGCTTCGTCGTCATCTCCAACCGCGTCAGCCCCACTCATCTGTGGAAGAAAGACAGACACTTTACAGCCTGGGCATTGAAGGCTGCTGCTGCCTGAGCGAAGAGGGGCTTAGGGATCCAACGGTGCCTCCAAACAGCCCCACCCCCTTTCCTGCATAGCTCCTACCCCTCAGGCGAGGGACAGGGAGGCCGGTTACTAGAAACTGTCTGCCCATGAAGCGTGGTTGGCTTGGCAGATCCTCCAGCCAAAGGGGTCTCCTCCCGGTGCAACCAGGAGCCTGGTTTGCGAGGGAGAAGCCGAAGACAGAGCAGAGATGGCTGATCTGGAGACAGATCTCTGCAGGCAGGAGGGCAGACTGGAGCGCAGGGGCTCCAGGAGGGGTTCTGCAGTGTGACTCGGCCAGTCACCATCCCTCGGTGAGCCTCGATTTCTTAATTTCGAAATCGAGATCCTAATGACTAACTCAGGCTTCTGAGGTTTGGCAGAGACCTGGGATTGGTCAGCAGGGTGGACAGTGAATTGTCCTACAGGCCAGAGAGAACCTCTCCTGCCTAAAGTCTTCCATGGCTCCCCAGTGCCCCCAGGATAACACCCAAACTCCGAGACATGAAACACAGGGTCTGCTGTCTTAGGATCTGGGCAGAAAGTTGCATTTGAACATCAGTTACAACTCCTTCATGTATCTCTTGGCCTGACCCCTGCTCCAGCACCCTCCTTGACCCTGCCCCCCAGCCAAATGGAAGGTCTTTGCCCTGTCACCTTAGGCCTTTACCTGTGCTAGACCTTCCACGGGGGATGCTTTTTTGACCCTCCCATCTCCCTTTACAACCCAGCCTCAGGTAAGGCACTTTAATTCCTCCTCACCTAGGGAGCACTCCCAGACCCTTAGATAAAGGCTGTGCCCCCTACACCTCTTTGGAAGTCCCCACCACATTCGAAAGAGCTTTTTCTAAATCTGTCCCCTCTGCTTGACTGTGAGATCTCACGAGCAAGGCCTCTGTCTGCCTGGGTCATCCTCAAAGGGTGAGCATCTCACTCTCATGACTAGGAGCTCAGCAAATACTTGTCAAATGAATGGAAGTGTCAAGAGAGGGAAAGCAGACTGGGAACAATGAGTCTGGAGGCCCTCGCTGCCTGAATCCCAGCTTGCAGCTGGATCCCCCCACCGCCCCCTTGAGGTGCAGACTGTACCTCCCCTACCTCTCTCTCCCCTCCCCCTTCCTGGTGCCATGTCCCCTTCCCGGAATGCCCTCTCTCCTCTTCCCCCCAGTCTGCCACTCCTGTTCTCCAGACCACTCCAGATTCCCACCATCTCTACCAGGGCTGTCCTCTGTTTCCCTTGCCCTGCTGGTGCTTGTCCCCTTCCTCCAGTGGAAATCCAAGGTCCCAACAGTGCCACCCTAGAGCAGGAGCCCAGGAAATGCTCCAAGATGGGAGAGGTATGGACACTACGCCCCAAGACAAGACAAAATACCACCCGGTGTGGATCTCAGCTCTGACTCCTCATGAGCCCCACCATGGGCCTTGGCTTTCCTCATTCGTAAAATAAAGATGGGCTAATTCTTAAAGCGGCCTTAATTCTGGAAAGAAAAGTCGCCTTATTCCAGATATAGCCAGCAGGGGGAGCTACTAGCATCGGTGGAATACACACCCATGCAAGGATGGATGGATGGATGGATGGATGGATGGATGGATGGAAGGAAGGATGAATTCGTACTGTAGACCAGACCCCGGGATGGGCATTATCCAGATACTATCTCATTAATCTTCAGCGTAAGTCCATATAGCAAACGGAGGTTCAGAGAAGTTAAGGCCCTTGCCCAAAGATACCCGGAGTTGAAGTGACAGCGGGACTCTAGGGGTGTGTGCATTTAAAGCCCACATCTCTCCACCAGAGGATGCTGCTACTCCAATGTAAGGATCGGGCACATTTTGAATGTTTTCACTAAAGACTCGGGGAAGTGCCACCTCCTTCCTGAGAAGACTGCCCTGCCAGGGTTGTAAACATGGGTGTGTACGTGCACACGCAGGCACACACCCGTCTATGGTGGGGACTCCAGAGCTCGGGTTTGCAGGAAGCAGGTACTGGTCCTATTTCCGCCGACTCTGGAGGAGTTTCTTAGCCTCCCAGCTTCAGCTTCATTAGCTACAGCATAGGTGGGGTGATAGCCCCCTGGCTGTCGGGAGAGTCACCACTACGAAGTCTTGGCCCCTGGGGCACCATGCTGGGCCCTCTGTAACGAGGGCTGCCCAGGTCATTGCTCAGTGAGTCTTCCCACTGCGGCCCCAGTGTGCATACTGGCTGCGTTTACTCCGGCGGGCTAGGCAGTGCCCGAAGCCCCCACCCGTGGGAAAGGGCCACAGGCGCTGGGCTTCCTCCCATTCTAACCTCAGCTTCCGTACTTTATCGAGCCCACACAATGGGCCTGGGGGCCACTCCCGCCCCGCCCACACCCCCAACCTCTGCACTATTGGGAAATGGGCTCTTCCTTCCACTGCTGGGAGGGAGTCATCTTTGGCTGGGACCAACCCACACCAATCAGCCCGATAGCCCAGGCCCTGGGCGCTGACCCCCAGAGCATCTGGGGAAACCCAGGCATTGGGGGTGTGTGTGGCTGCAGGCTAGACAGAGAAAAAACTGAGCCAGAAAGTCAGGGTTCTGATTCCCAGCCCTACAGTGGCCCCCAAGGCTCCTCTCTGGGAGCAACAGCAAGGCCTGCCCAGTACCCAGCACACTAAAGGCCTCTCCTTCTCATCTGCTCCCCACCGCCTTGCTACTCTACGGCGCCCTCCCTGCTGAAAGGGAAATGGAGGGGAGCCTCCCTTCACTCCAGGTAGGAATCCCTGGGGCCCGCCTGGCCCCCACCCAGCCACTCCAGGCACTGGGAGTTCCCTGCCCCCTGGAATAATAACTATAATTCTTACTGTAATTATAACTATAATAATAGTTGTGGTTAAGAGTGTCACTTCTAAACTGCCTGGGTTGGAATCCTACCTCAGTGATTTCTGAGCTCATTGACTTCAGCTGAGTTACAACCTCCCTCTGTCCTTCAGTCTCTGTATCTGTAAAATGAGGATAATAACCAGACCCAGCACATCGGGGTGTGGTGCAAATTAACTAAGTGAACACACAGGAAGAGCCTAGCCCAGTGCCTGTTATGCACCAGCACTCGCTGATCTCCAGCTGCGGTGGTTATGGTGCCTGGTTACTGAGCCCCCACTATGTGCCAGGATCTGCAATGAAGGGCTTTAACGTTTTGATCTCATTTCATCTTCACCACCGTTCTGAGAACTAACTGTTGTCATCTGCCCCTATTCGCAGGGGAGGAAACTGAGGCCCTAGGCTCCACGAGCCGGCAAGAGGCCAGGCATTTCAGGCCTAGCTCCAAAGCCCACCCACGACTAAGGGCTCCTGTCAGCTGGGGCCTCACCTGGTTCCTCTCACTGGTCTCGACCCAACTTCTGGGGCTCCCCAGCTATGCCTGGCACCAGTCCCCCACACCCCGCCCCTCTCTGACCTGGCCCAGCCTGGTGGACCCTGTAGAACCTTGTGAAAACACTGGGTCTAAATGCAACACGTATTTGTCTGGACATCGGCAATAATTCTTCTCTAAGCATTTTGTAAATAGGGGGCTAGATGGTACTGTCACAGCTTGAAGCTGGAAGGCATCTTAGGGGTGCTCTGGTCTGACCTCCCGCCCAGGTGGGGAGCTTGTTGTGGCAGTTAGCCTCTGCCCAAGCCAGTCCCTGCAGGAGGAGGGGAGAAGGAAGTGTGGCCAGGGAGGGGCTGCAGCCTCTGTCTCCTCACTGTCAAAGGACGACCCACAACCCTGGGCCACGCCAGGCCAGGCTGAGGCGGAACTGAAGGGCAGCAAGCTGGGCCCAGACACAGCTGCGCTCAGGGCTTCTCTGGCTCCCAGGAAAAGGGCAGATGAAGGCTCTGCCTGAGGGGAGCCAAGGGGCAGCCAGCAAGGCAGGGGTCTGGCAGCAGAGGGCGCTGTGAGACAACTCAACTCAGCATCGGGAGCCAGGCCCAGGTGATAGCCCAGGAGTTAACCTTGGTGGGGAGGTCTTCTCCTCTCTGGACCTCAGGCAGCCCATTTGTAAAATGACCAGAGCGTGTGGGCCGCCTCTCAGATCTGTCTGGTTCAGATGTTCCTGGTCCCAGTAGAAAGAAATCGCTCCACGCCCAACAGGGCAAGGTGACAGGTTGGGGGAGCAGTAACGCAGGGACTGTCGCCCCTGTGACAGGCAGCCGGCCCTCCGGGCAGCTCAGCTTAGCCACACAGCAGCACAACCACCAGCCCAGGGCCACACCAGCTCTGTCGGGCCCTCCTAGGTTTCACATCGTGACAGGATCCCTGCCACGGGCACAGAGCTTTCCATATACTGCAATCTTCTCGAATCCCTGGGACAAATCCAAGGAAGATTTAACACTCTCACTTTATAAGAGAAAATGAAAAGCTCAAAGAAAGACATAACTTGGCCAAGGTCTTACTTGGGACCAGGAAGGAGGAGGTAGAACTGAGATTTGAACTCAGGTCTGTCTGACTTCCCCTAAAGACTTCGTCCCTCTCCTCTTTGCCTCCTGCCTGGCACAGCCTAGAAACAGTGGCCTGTAAGTAGCAGCTGACCTTCCCGAGAAAGCCAGGCCCATACCAGACCCAAGCCAGGGAGATGGAAGTCATGAGAGAGCCCACTGCCTCCCCCCTGCCACAGCGCCCCACATCCAGTCCCTCACTAGCCTGAGATATGCAGGGTCTGGGGTCGAGCCAGGGAGGACTGGGCAGGGGGAGGCCACAGCCCAGCTCCGGCAGTACTTGCCGTGTGGCCTGGGACAAGACACTTCTCCCTCAGCCTCAGTCTCCCCACTGGAGGACGAGGACAAGGGCGCCCACCCAGCAGTGGTGCTGTGCACGCCAGGAAAGGGGGCTGGAGGCACTCTGTGAATGTTGGCATACCTGTTGTCACACTTGCCACCGCTCTCCTCCTCCTCAGCCTCAACACGATTCCCATTTATGGAGCACACACCGAGTGCCGAGAACCGGCACGGCCCGAAACGCTCCATTCACGTGGGGCTACTTAACCTTCTCTGCAGTCCCACAAAGGAGGTATCATTACCATACCCATTTCGCTGATGAAGAAACTGAGGCTCAGAGAAAGGGCAGGGAGTTGCCCCAGGCCCATGGGCCATGAGGGGTGGTACAGGGTCAGGCACTGGTCCAGCCTCGACCTCCAGGGCAGGGCGGGGCTCTCAGCGAAGCCAGATGGCCTCAGTGAGCGGGATGTCCACGAGGATGGACTGGCAGCCTGGCCACTGGAAACCATGGGGGCACAGCCTCTGAAGCCCCTGCCAACGCTGTGGCTTAAGCCCAAGAAAGGAAACGAGAGGCCCAGAGAGGGTGGGGGAGGCCAGTGAAAACCCAGGGCTCCCAGAGGAGGAAGTTGAAACCCGACAGAGCTGGTCCAGGCATATCTGCCCCCAAACAGGCCTTCGGATCAGCCGGGTAGGGGGAACTAGAAGGGTGTGCGTGAAGGTGTGGGCGTGTCTGCATATAGGTGTTTGTATTTACGGACAGAACAGAACATGGAAGGGTCTTGGGGAGCGGGTGTGGAGTCAGGATTGGGAGGCCTGGTGGCTAGTGAGCCCTGGGATCTCAGTGCCCACCGGACAGGAATGGCTGGGCCTGGTCTGAGTGAGCCTGAGGCCTTACCTGGGTAGGGCAGAGTTCTAGACTCTCTCTAGTTGTATCAAGAAATGGCCAAAGATGGTAATATTCCCACTGTGGGGAACAGAACAGTCCCTGGGGGGCTGGTCTAAAATGCAAGGTTCTGGGCACCACCTGCTGGAAATCCTGATTCTAGGAGCCTGGGGCTGGAGACTGAGAAATCTATGTATTAATAAGCTCCTCCTGCTCATTACGGGGCACATCAAATTTAGAACCACACGCGTCTGCAGACGAGGAAACTGAGATCCACTGCCAGTTCTTTAGATTTAGTTCCAATTTCCAGGCCCAAAGTTTAAGGCCTTTTTCGGTGGGGGTGGGGTGGGGGTGGGGTGGGGTCTCCCAGCCTGTCCTTCCAGTCCAAACACCCTGCAGCAGTGAAGTCAGCCTTCTCACTAGTGCCTGAGGTGAAGAAGGCCTCTGAAGCCATGGCCCAGCTCAGAGGGAAAATGCACTGGAATCCATTAGTCATGTCTGCCCTGGGTGTGGAGGCAGGAGGGGCAGCATGCGTGCCATGTCTCTGCCATCCCTGCATTTTAGGAATCCCCTGTTCTAGCCAAACGCTTCTACAGACGGTGTGCCCAGGTCACGTCCACTTTCACAGAACGCGTCTCATCCGGTCTTTATTCCAAACCTGCTCAACCGTCAAGTCCCAGCCAAGCGGCCTCTTGCTCCAGAAACTCTCCCTGATGGCCTGAGGCCCTGAGGTCTCTCCTCCATAAAATCCCAGGTCCCTGCCCTACCCCCCCGACCCCTGCCCCATGCACCTGGCCTTGGGCCGGAACTAAGGTCACCAGGCAACAGGCTCTTCCAGTTCATCCTCGACCCCCCTGGGACATGAGTGTAATTCATCTCTTTTTTTACAGAAGAACACTAAGGCTCAGAGGAGCTGTGTGACTCACCTAAGGTCACACAGTAAGTGAGAGATGGAGCCTAGGCTCAAGCTGGCCAGCAGGCTTTGGGGTCATGATGCAATCTTTTCACTGCTGGGCCAGCGTCTCCCCCCACAGACAGCTCACAGCTCGCAGGCTGAGAGCTGCCGCACACATTCCTGCGGCCTCGCAGTGGCACAGAGCACAGGGCCTGGCACATGGCAGGGAATCAATAAACACTTATTCATCTATTTATAAATATTTGTGAGAGGCAAATAGCACGGAGGGGATGCGCTCCAGCCCTGGAGCCAGAATCCAGTGCTGGGGCAGACATTTATAAACCACGTGGCCTGGGGTGAGTGAGATAACCCCAGAGTGCCTCGGTTTCCTCATTCGTGGGGAACCACAACAGTCTCTCCTTCATAGGACTTTGGCGAACGTCAGTGAGGTTAGCTTAGAATTGGGGCGCCTGCAGGCTCAGTCAGTTAAGCGTCAAACTCTTGATTTCAGCTCCGGCCATGATCTCAGGGTCGTGAGATTGAGCCCCGCATCAGGGTGGCAGGGGGCGCTCCATGCTGGGCGTGGTACCTGCTTGGGATTCTCTCCCCTCTCCCTCTGCCCCCACCCCCATGTCATGTGCTCACTCTCTGTGTCAAAAAATTAAAAACAACAAAAAAATAAGTTGCGTAGCATGCTGCCAGCCCAGGGTAGATGTGTGCTGTCACTGTTGGCTGATGGATTTCTAGTCTGGCTAGGCCTGGACGGAATCTAAATTGTTCTACTACAGAAGACAGTGCTCCAGCCAAGGACTCAGACCTTTCAGATCCAAAGACCATGTCCTGGGCAAGGCCACACCTGCTCTACTTCGGTGGGGACCCCCAGTCCGAGGGAGCTGTAAGAACACAGCTGCTGGAGTCAGAGTCACGGGTTTAACACAGGCATGGCCTTCTCGGTCTCTCCATGCCTCGGCTGGATCCTCTGTCAAATGGGTGTAAGTCTCCCTGGAAGGCTTCAGGAGGCGCCGGGGTGGGACGGCATTGTCCCCTGCAGCTCCCAGACCTACCCCCTTCCTCTCTACCTCCCCATTTATTACCCACTCCCAGCCGCCCTCAGCCTTCTTACCTTCCTATGTCCTGTGAAGAAGAGGGAAAGGTGGTGCATGGAGCCCCCATTGCGGCCCAGTTCCTTCTTGAGGGTGCGGGGCGAAGGCATGGCCCAGGAGGACGTGGTGCCCTCCCCGTCCGAGCAGTGCAGGCTGGTGTCGGAGGCGAAGCAGGGCCCGCGGGTATCTTGCAGCAGGCTGCCCTCGCTGTGCGTCCGCCGTCGCAGGGAGCTCTGCACCCGCAGGGAGAGGCCGCCCTCAGCCTGGCCCGCCTCGATCATGCTGCTGCGCTTGGCCTCATGGTGCTCCCCGTAGTTGTCATCGCTCGTGTCCTCCTCCTCCTCTTCCTCACCCTCGTCCCCCTCCTCAGCCTCCTCCCCATCCTCCTCATCAGCCAGGCCTCCCCCCTCTGCCCCCGCCTTCTGGCTGTAGGCACTGTCCAGCCGGACCTCAGGGATCACGAAGGTTGGCCTGGAGGCCGCAGGAGGGTCCCCGGTGGCTGCTGGGGGCTCCCCAGAGCTTTCTGTCTCCTCAGCTGGCTGGGGGACCTGGCCAGGGGGCAGGTCTTGACAGGGAGCAAGCTCCTGAGCAGGGGTGTCCTGGATGACAGGGAGGTCTTGGCTGGGAGGGGGCTCTGGCCCAGCAGGAAGGTCCTGGCAGGGAAGGAGGGCCAGGGCTGCAGGGGGTTCCTGGCATGGTGGGGAGTCCTTGCTTGGCTGCGGCTCCTGGCCTGGAGGACGTTCCTTGCAAGAGGGTGAGTCTTTGCTAGATGGTAACTCTTGGCCAGGCGAAGGTTCCTGGCCAGCAGAGGGGTCCTTGTTGGGTGGCAAGTCTTGCCCTGAAGGAGGCTCCTGGCCCGGAGAGGGGTCCTTGCTCGGTGGTGGGTCCTCGGCACCCAGCCCCTTCCCTTCCTCCAAGGGCATCTCTCGCTTCTCATCCGCCTCTGGCTCAGACATCTGGGAAACAAGAAGCAAACAAGAAAGGTTCAGAACAGAGGGCTATGAGATGTTCTGGCACTGTGCATGAGCCAACATCCTGGAGGCCGAAATAAATCAGGCAATGGCCTGAACCCCACACCCGACACCCCACAGTCTGAAAGCTGAAGTGAGAGATGGAAACAGAAGGCCCCCTTGGGCTTTGTTGCACATGGGTTCCCACCCTTGTCTTCTGGCTTGAATCTTCTTTCTGTTCCATCAAGAGCATGGTTGGTCATTTAGGGGATGAAGGAAAGGTAACCACTATTATCTGGATCCTATCGCCTGCCAGGACCGCACCAAATTAAACACTCCTTGTATGATCTTCTTAAGAGCCCTCCGGTGTCTCCACGAGTGAAGCAGGGGCTAGGCAGTCTCTGCCTTCGTGGACCAGAACCAAAGCCAGTCCCAAGCCTGAGCAATCACAAACTGATAGAACCTTGGACCTGGCCAAAGGGTATCTTCTACCTGAACTAAAGTTCTAAAAAATCCTCAAACAAGAACTTGCTCTGAATACTTAAGCATCTCTTTGAAACCAGCAAACTAGAATGAAAACAGAACTTCAAAATACTGCCCACCCTTGGATAATACCGATGTCCCGGCACATGGGGACCTCACTGAGGGATGATCCACCCAGGGGTTTTTAAACTGGGTTTGGACGAACCTCAGGGGCTCCAGACAGAAGAAAGCCTTTCCTGCCTGACACGCAACCCTCTGAAGCTTGGCGTTGTTGCTGGATTCCCACAGGTTTCATTTGCAAAGGGAAAAATAGTGCCCTTGATGAAGTCTGAGAGGGAGCTTGCTCAGAGGAAGACCGGGGCTCAGAGAAGGAGGCAGGAGTATCTACAGGGCTGCAACCACATGGGGGGGGAGCAGGTCTCAAGCCGGGACTGGGCCCCTCATTTCACCCAAGGACTCAGAATGCTGGGGCAACAACTATCTGGAGTCCGGGCTATGCCCATTAAGAGGCCGTGGCCACCTAGAACTCACCAAGGGAAAAGTGGCCACATGTCTCTGGGGATCATAGAGATGTATAGGAATGCGTGCCTGGGACTGAAAGCCTGGGCAAATAGCTGAGACTTCCTTTCAGGCCTGGGGAGCCCCAGCCGGGCTCCTATCTGAGAGTCTGCGGCCCAGCCATGGCTCAAGGCAGCAGCAGAGAGCTGCCCACATGGAGCAAGGTTCCCACTGGCATCTGGGAGCACCAGAATGGATAACAAAGCGTGGTATGGGTAAAGGCCACGGGCTGGGAGCATGAAAGGGAAAGGGGACCCCCCCCTACCCCAGTGGAGAGGATGGCTGAGTGAGGCAGCAGAGTGGGCCTTAGAGGACTCTAGGATGATCTGGCCAGAGTTCTGTTCTCAGGCACAGAAGAAGACAGGTGTCCACCCGCAAGAACTCCCTGCTCTATAAATCGTACCTGCAGGTGGGAGATGACTCCACCCAGGGACCCCGCACACCTCACAGTCTCAGCCCCTCAAACATCCATGATCCCAAATCCCCCGTGCACAGAGGGGAAGGCTGAGGCCCAGAGAGGGCCAGGAGCCAAGGGCAAATCACACAGCGGGGGAGGCAGAGAAAGCCATCACTAAACTCTCTGGGTCTCAAGGTCCCCACCTATTAAATGAGATAACCAACACGCACAAGTGACAAACCAGGAGAATAAACACAGAAGGCATAAAGCTCTTTTTTTTTTTTCTTAAGTAGGCCCTACACCCATTGGGGGGCTTGAACTCACGATCCCCAGATCAAGAGGCACACGTTCTCCTGACTGAGTCAGCCAAGTGCCCTGAAAGTCTCTAAGTTCTTGAACAGGATGCTGGTGGTGGGTGGAGGCCCCAAACCTCCAACAGCAGCCCATCCTTCTTGGAAGCAAGGTCGGCCACATACCGAGAATCAAAGTTCGTGACTGTGATGGTGGGCCTCTCAATGCAGAATTCTCGTTTAGAAGCCAAGGTCTGCGCTTTAACCCCACCAGACTGTTCTCAGGGAGAAAGACAGCTCCCTTGCTGATGGACAGACAGCAAGGCTGAGGCCCAGCCTGGAGAGGGACCTAGAGACCTGCCCCAGAGCACTAGCACCAAATGGGGGTTCAGCTGGGGTTGGAGCAGGGCCTCTGGCTCCTTCTTCCAAGGCCTGCTTCTGATCTCATTCCTGAGCAGCCCAGTCCTCCGCCCCTCACCCCACGCGCCAGGGAGCATTCTCCTCTAGGAAAACAAACAGCCAGCTCCCTGGCCCCACATTCAATCACCCTCCCTCCTTAGCCAGACCCCTGACCTGGAAGAACAGACAGAAGGAAGCAGTGTAATTGGTGCCCTGGGGGCCTGGCACAGAGCAGCCCAGAAGGGAGCAGGCCGCATTTCCCCTTTCCTGGGGGGTGGGGGTGGGGCAGGGCCTGTCCCTTCAGGGACTGAGCCCGAGCCCGCCTCCCCCACTCTCGGCAAAGTGCAGCCACAGACCCAAAACCAGAAATGCAAGTCAGCCTGCCTCTGCCAATCCTGCCCCAAACTGAGGCCAAACCAAACAAAGCCAGGAGGGGAAGTGCTGCTGTCCCCAGAGGGCCCCCGCCCTGCGGCAGCGGAGAAACCAGCCAGGACCAGCCAGGACGCACGGGCCCTGAGAGTGGGGGGGGGGGGGGGGGGGTCAGCGTTCAGATTTCAGTGGTGTCGCTTTCCAGCTGTGCGTCTCTGGCCAGCCTCCCAAACTCTCGGTCCAGTCCCCTCACCAGGAACAGGGCCATCATATCACACCGGACTCACAGGGACCATTCTCAGTGCTCCCCACAGGGCCTGGTCCAGGAGAAACATTTGGTAACATGGTGGCTATCATTAGTCTGGTCTTACGTTACAGATGGGGAAACTGAGGTCCTGGAAGCTCAGAGAGTTACCTAAGAAATTGCAGGCTGACTTAGTATCAGCACTCATGTCTGCAGGCCAGGGGTATCTCCTGGCTTCGTTGGGCCTTTCCACACAATATGATGGACCCTAGGGGGAGGCTGGGCACTACCTGAGATGCCCTCACGGACCTAGGGCAGATACAGGCAAAGAAGGACCCGCCAGAGCTCTTTGGCTCTTCCCTGTGCTCCAGGATCAGGCTCGTGCAAGTGCCCACGTGGGTTTGGTCCGGCCAGTGTTCCTGGGTGAGCTGGGGTTGGGAGTGCCCTGGGGGGAGGGGGCTTCTGGAGCAAATACAGGAAACCTCAGAAATCTGGGGGGAGGGGTGGCCAGGGAAGGAATTAGGACAGGAAAAGAGATAAAGATGAGACTATGTCACAAGGGATGCCAGAGCACGGGATTGTCCTATGAAGAACAGAATGACACGCGCACGGCCCCGCTGTGTCGACATGGCTCTGTGAGCAGGATGTGGGGGCAGGGGAAGGACTACAGGGACACACATATGTCCTAACCTACATGCATTCATTCCGGCTCCAGGCACTGAGGGAAACCCTGCAGGGACAGAAGGAGACAAGTCAGACACGATCTCTGTCCTCTATTGAGCAGAAAAAAACAGAAGCTGGACAACTGGTCTTCAGGCCAGGACCCAGATGCCCATCAAGAGGCCGTGGCCTCTTGAAGCGGGTCCAGGCAGCTGACGAGCAACACCCAGCCCGACAGTTGTGCCGCAGGTGGCGGTGATGAGAATCCAGCCACAGAGGCCCAGAGAGATATGCCTGCTGGCCCAGGGCCTCTGTGCAGCCGTCCCCTTGCCAGGGGGAGTCTGCATCTCTCCTGTCCGTCCATTGCTTCTCTGGCTTGGCAGGCCAGTGTTAATTCTGTCCATGTCTTGCTGGCTAGGAGCACACCGGAAATGAGCCAGGCCTTCTCTATGGAGCTGCTGCGTAGGATCTAATCAAATTCTGCCCCCAGTGCAATCATGGGCTCAGAAGAGGCCGGGAGGGGGGCAGGTGCGACTCCCAGAGCAGCTCCTGAGCCCTGCTGCCCTGTGTTGGGGGAGAGGGGATGGGCAATGAGCTGCTGGAAGTGACTTGCCCAATGTCACACAGCTACTAAATGCGGAGCCAGGTCTGCTGACCCCGGGTCATCCTGCAGCTCTCACCCCGAGATGACTCATCACACCCACCACAGATGCTGGGCTCTGCATCGGCCCTCAAAAACCACTTCCTGCACTGCAGCGAGGGGGCGGGGAGTATGAACTGAGGTTCGCCGTTGTCTCTCCTCTCTTGGGGTGGCCCTCACACAGCTCAGATCTCACGGCCAGAACACCAGACAGACATGCCAGAAGACCTCGGCTGGAATCCTCACTCCATCCTCTGCTGGCTGTGGGACAGGCTGTCACTTCTGGTCTCCTCCACCGTGGAAATGGGACCGTGAAGTGAGGACACTTCCTGCTGCCACCACCTCCCCTCCTCCAGAGGGTTGAGGGGACCAAGTCCGAGAAAGGACAGGAAAGTACTCTGTGAGCTGGAATGCTGTTGGAGAGAGGCAGAGACTCTGAGAATCCCTGACCTCCGGGCTTGACTTTCGAGGTGGGGTGGCTCCTTTGAGTTTGGCATGCTCTGGGTTCCTGAGTGGCTCCTTGGCTCCTGAGTCCCTGGGGTGAGGCTGGCTTCCAGGAACCTCAGCGGCCAGGCCTGCACTTCGTTCCCCCAGCCCAGCCTTGGTCCTGCTCCTCAGCCTCATTCCTTGACACCCAGAGGCTGGAGCCACTACCTGCCTCTGCCGCCAGCTCAGAGCCTCCAGGCTGCTCTCCTCCCTGCTCCCCCAACCCCGTCCCCAGCATGACAGGTCTGACACAGAACACGGGGCATAGGGCCAGCACTTTCCAGTGGAGAGCGCTCTGGAGACCCACCCCCTCCTCACGCACCGGCTGGGTGATCTCAGGCAGAGCCTCATCAGCCGGCAGTTCCATCAGCCACAACACAGGATTCCTAACAGCTCCTCAGTACAGTGGGAGGAGGGCAGAGCTGACGTGCCCCGGAGCCAGGAACCGTGAGGGCACACGAAGCCCCTGAATGGCAGCCACGGCCACCAAGGGACAACCCAACCTCGACATCTCCCTCCCTAGATCTCCCCTCACCTGTCTGATTACCCCTGTTTCACCAGGTCCAGGGCCTCCTGGCCCAAGCATGGGAACCCATCCCAGGCCCTTGCCCATCTCAGTCTTGCACACTCCCTTGTGCCCCCATCCCCTCCCCAGGTGACCGTCACCATCGACACCACCTGGCCACCACCCAGCCCACACTGCCAGCCCCGACCTGTCTCCTGAGTCTAGATCCCAGGGGCAGGTGTTCACAAAGTACTCATGTGAGAGCGCTGCCCCCAAACACTGTCCTAGGCTCTGCTGAGTATGACAGGAGATGAAAAAGACACGAGCCCTGTGCTGGCGGAGTTTCGAGGCCAGAGAGGAAGGACTGACATGAGCCACGACGTCGCCCACAGAAACACGTAATGGATACAAAGGGTGGTGGTGATGGACAGGAAAACCGCAAGTTGCGTCGGGAGGGAACGCAGTGGCAGGTGGGAAAGGCCACTCTGCGATGACACTGAGCCCTGGGTCTGCTGGGTGGGCAGGGAGGCCAGCACCCTGGTGGATCAGAGGACACCTATGTGGCTAGAGCCCAGACCACGAGACAGAGACCCCCTCTACACATCCTGCCAGTGCCCCCAACTCAATGCGCCCAAGCCAAACATGAGTCCACTCCCTCGAGGATGCCATCGCCAGCTGCCCAAGCCAGGGACCCAGGTATCATCCTCTCTCACTGTCCCTTCACCACCATCCTCCCCGCCAACTCACCAAAACCTCCTGCTTGTCCCTTGGAAAATATTCAGAATCATTCCACTGGGGTAGGGGATGCAAGAAAGGGGACAGGGAATATATGGGAACTCCATATACTTTCCTCTCAATCCCTAAAACTGCTCTAAAAACAAAGTTGATTAACTTAGGGGCAAAAAAAAAATCTCTCCACTCCCTCCATCTCCACTACCACCACCTCCCTCCCAAAGCGGTCATCTCCCACTGGAACTGATGGGGACCTTTCAGCGGCAGCCCCTCCAGTTGAAGTTCCAACTCCATAGCCCTGAGCGAGTCTGGGCTCTCTCTCCCTTTGGCTTTGCCTTCCACCATTCCCCATCTCAAGTGTTTGATGAGGGATGAATGAATGAATGAATGAATGGACAATCCAGGGAATGTCACAGGGCCATCTTGTACCTAAAATGGGGCCCCTGAGAGAGGAACAGTAGCAGCACCTGGAAGCCCACATGAAATACGGGATCTTAACCCTCAACCCACAGCTGCTGGGTCAGAATCTGCATTTTACCAAGATTCCAAGAGACTAATTTGCACATTAAAAATAGCACTCATCCAGACTATTGGTTCTCAAAAGAGAGGTACACTTTAGAATCACCGGTGGAGCATCTTAAAAATACCCTGTCTCTGGGCCCAATTCCAGGCCTTACTGGCTAAGATTCCCCAAGAGTAGGGTTGGCATCTTGACTTTTTTCTGATTCCCCAGATAATTCTGGGGAGCAGCCCCAGTTAACAGAGAGGGTAAATGAGGCCCAGAGAAGAAAGTTGATGTACCCAAGGTCATACAAAAGAATCAGGCCATGCACGCAGACCAGAACCTGGTGTGGAACCAGTTCCAGCACACAGCACTCCGTCTCATGGGGAGCCCATGCAGAAGAGGCTAGACCTCGGCCGCCCCTTGTCCCCAGATGCAGAGCTAGCAAACTCACTGGAGGCAGCTACCCACTCATGTGCCCCATTCACGGAGGCCCAACTGCAGGAGAGAAAGGAAGGAGGAATTTGAATGTAGACCGAAAATTCTCTATTCCTAGAAGATCCCATGACCCTCCTGGGTCTGCTGGGAAGGGCAACGCCCCACAGCAGGAAACACACCATCCATACCCCTTGACTGAAAGCAATACTGAGGCATAGAGAAGTAGGTTTTCCAGTTCAGAAACTGTCAGGACCAAGCCAGTACACAGGGAAGAAGGATCCTTAAGGAATGGGAAGTGAGGAGACCCCTTTTAGAGGCTTCCCTACTCTTGGCACCGCCACCTGGGTAAGCCAGAAGGCTGTGTCCTCGGGCCTGGCCTTTGGAGCTTACTGCGGTGCCCCAACATCACACTGGATGCCCAGCTTCTCGCCAGACAGGAAAAGTAGCTCCCAACGTGTGAGTTTCCAGGACCAAGTATCCCCATCACCATCTTGCTAAGCCACTCCTCTCAGGACCCAGACACCACTGCTTCAATGTGCGTGTGGGAGCCTGGTTTGGGAGTCCCCACAAGCCAAAGACCCCTTCCATACCTCAGCTCTCTTCTCTTCTGAAAGGCGTGAAAGTGGAGAGCAGTACTGTCCCAGCTGCTTCCTGTCCCCACAGGGACTGTAGCCTCCATCAGAAGGAGAACGCCAGGTCCCAGGGCCTCTCCTGCCCCAGCTGTGGGCTCTCTGCTCAGAACCAGCCCCCTGCGGGCTCTGCCACCATTCCCCTTCCCACCTGGCACCCCCTTTCTCTGCC
Source organism: Lontra canadensis (assembly GCF_010015895.1). Taxonomy (NCBI): domain Eukaryota; kingdom Metazoa; phylum Chordata; class Mammalia; order Carnivora; family Mustelidae; genus Lontra; species Lontra canadensis. Next base: position 1,534,557 of record NW_022631024.1, on the reverse strand, counting down.
TGATCCACTCACTGTCTCATTTTCCTATTGTCTGCACCTCTCAAGTCCACACACCCCCCCGCCCCAAAGAGCCCAGCTAAATGCTCCCTGGGATGCCCTGGCTAGAGGGCTCTCTGCTCTCCTGCCAATGTCCAGCCCGCCCTGTTCTCATGGCCCTGAGCAGGCCCTGTTTGGCTCATCAGGATTGTGTCCCTGGCTCACTTATTCCCCCCACCAACCCCCAGTGTTACGCAGCAAATACCGACAGAGCCCCAGTCACATGCCAGGACCCGTGCAAGAAAAACAGTGGCAAGACACCTTCCCTCCCCTGAAGGTGCTGGTCTATGGGACAGAGAAGCAGGCGAGGGGCCCATGTCACTCTCCCACTATACTCCCCCCCCACCCCAGGGGGCTATGGAAGTACAGGAAAGATGGGGATGGAGGAGGTAATGGGGACAGGGATGGGAGAGGATACCCAGGCCAAAGCCAGAGACAGCACTGAACATTCAAGGAAGTGTGGGTGGTTCCACAAGCAGAAGCATGGGTACATTCAGGAATTTGGACTTCACCCCGAGAGCTGTGTCTGCGTGATGCTGTCGAGATAGGGAAGGTGGAGCCAGAGATGATGGAAACAGAAAACAGTGATAAGGAGGGGGGGGGGGGGCGGGGAGGAAGAGAGAAATCATGAACTGAGGGTCTCCCAGACACCAGGCACCATGACAGCTGCTCTCCATACACTCTCTCAATGGTACCACAGGCCCCATTTGGCAAATAAGGAAAGCGGGACTGGGACTCAGAGAGGGTCAGCAACGTGCGGGATCACCAAGCAAGAAAGTAGAGGAGTCATATGGAAACCACAGTCAGCAGAGCTCCAAAGCCCTGCTCTTTCTACTACCCCATGGCCTCCTTTCTGGCCCCCTCACCGCCTTTCCTCACCCCTGTCCCTCCCTTCCTTCAAAAGACCCCACCCAGCACCCCCCTGGGGCAGGTGCCGAGAGGCACGGTGAGCCATCCCAGACACAGGGGACCTTGCTCATAGCCCAAACTGATGGACACTGAGGGGCAGGTGTCGGACTCACCTGGTGGGGGGCAGAGGTGGTGATTCCCTACAGCTGGTGATCTTTCCAGACTGTCTCCCTCCAGGGGCCACTTCATGTGCGGAAGAGCCAGAAGCATGTGGCTTCTCTGTGATGTCCTATGCTAGACTGATCAATCAGAAAAGCTCTGCCAAGCTAGGAGGACCCCAGGGAAGGGCACAAATAGCACAGTGGTCATGAGACCAGGATTTGGAATCAGGAGGGCCTGGGGTTGCATCTCACTTCCTAACCCTGTGGCTGACTTAGTGTGACACCCCCCACCCAGTGGGGCAGGAGGCAGGGCCTGGTGTACAGCAGTGCTCAGCCCGCTGGGGTGCCTCTCCTCTCCACCACCTGTCTTCTTCTCACAGCAGCTACCAAGGACCAGCCCCAAATCGAAAGCTTCACTCCATGCAACAGCTCGGGGAACAGAAAGCGCCTTCAGAGCCAGGGGTGGCGGAGGGAAGCCGAATGCTGGTGAAGAACTGAGATCTGGAGACAGGGTTAGGTTCAAATCCTGCCTCTGCCACTTCCTCCCTTGGTGCCCTTTATCTCTGGGCAGGCTGCTTACATTCTAGGTTCAATTTTCTCATCTGTAAATAGTGATGTAAGTAGCTAGTACCTACACACCACAGCCTTGTTGGAAGAGAATCTACACAAAGCGGCCTGGCACATAGCAGGTGCTCAAGAAACATTTCTAGTTCCTGTAATCATACTTATTACTATCATCAGTGTCATCATTATCAGTCCCTCCCTGCATCCCACCCTGGGAGATGAAACTTGGCACGTTCTGACCACAGCCCTAAGACAGGGGCACTGTTATCTGTACATTTCAAGGGGAAGAAACTGAGGCCCATACCAAAGGCCCCAGAGGCTGGAGAGGCAGCAGAGCCTGTGCTCAGTTTCCCCTAGGCTGGGTCAGTCTGGCTCCTTTGGCCTGGGCCAAATTACTCCCCTCTCTAGATCACATCTTCTGGAGGAGTCTGCCCAGCTCTGAGTCTCAGCCAGCCCAAGGTATGGCCAGGTCTCTCTCTGGGTACATCCAGGGCAGGAAAAGCAGAAAGCATCCCCTCTCCCAGGAGCCCCAACCTTTGTCTGTGTGCCCCAGTTCCTAAAATATTCTTTTGTCGGAGCCCGCAGTGCTGGAAGTCTACGGGGTGGGGGCTCTTCCATCGCAGGACACTAGAATGGGTATCTGCCCACTGGACTCAGCCACCACCCTGCAGCCAAAGGTTACCTCCAATGCCCCAGGCATGCTGATCCATCTACCACTGCCTCCCTGAAGCAGACAAGCTCTCTGCTAGGGGATGATGTTGAGGCTGGGTTCGTCTGGGTTTGTAGTCTGCTCCTAAGCCATCTTCCCACCTCCTCCTGTCATGGGACTTTCTATCATCTCCCTCATAAGAACCTGATTATATTCCTCTCTCCCTGAAAACCATTCTTTCCCTCTGGGATAGTCCCCACTCCTTATGCTGTGTGCTCTGCCCCGGCCAGCTGACCTCCCCACCACACCATTTCTCTTCCCTTCCCTCCAGCTGGTCGAAATTGTTTGAAGCTTTCCGAACACACTCTACTCTCAGGGGCCTTGAAACCTCTGCTCACTGTTCCTACTTAGAACACCCTTCCCTCTCTTGTCCATGGGACAAACTCCTACTCGTCCTTCCAAATTCAAATCAACCACACGTGTATTGACTGTTGATTTCTGACAAAGACGATGACCCATGACCCCTTACAGAAAGAAAGGATTTTTTTTTTAATTAATTGGATAACGACCCCGAGAAAATGAGTCTTGACCTCTACATCCACCAGACATAAGAATCTATTTCAAGTGGATTTGAGACCGGAATATGAAACATAAAACAATGGAACTTCTGGGGGCACCTGGGTGGCTCAGGGGGTTAAAGCCTCTGCCTTTGGCTCAGGTCATGATCCCAGGGTCCTGGGATCGAGCCCCATTTCAGGCTCTCTGCTCAGCAGGGAGCCTGATTCCCCCTCTCTCTCTGCCTGCCTCTCTGCCTACTTGTGATCTCTGTCAAATAAATAAATAAAATATTGGAAAAAAATTAAAACAATGGAACTTTTGGAAGATAACAAAGAATATAGCCACAACTTTGTAATAGGCAAAAGACCAGGATTCAGTGGGCACTCTCCATAGAGAAAAAGACTGACAGGTTGGGCTGCAGTAAGAACTTGCCTTCTTCAGAGGATACCCTCCTCAGAAGAATGAAAAGGCAAGACACAGAGTGGGAGGAGATATTTGCAATGTGTACATCCCACAGTGAAAAAACAAGCGGAATATTTTTTAAGCTCCCACAAACCAGTAAGAAAAAGACAGACAACACAGGAGAAAGCTGAGAGGGGAGAAGCTTGAAGAGGCGTTTCACTAAGAGGTGGCCAATCAACAAGGGGAAAAAAGTCCTGAAACTCATTGGTCACCCAGGAAATGCAAATTAAACCCACATTTAGTTATCGTAATATCTAATACCAATAACGTGGGTGAGGATGTAGAGTAACAGAGGCTCTCGTACAAAGCTCGCAGACAGCGCACTGGTGTCCCACTTTGGAAGATTATATGACACTATCTGCTAAAGCTAATTATATACTGCTTTATGAGTCAGCAATTGTAAACCTTACGTATTTACCCAACAGAAAAGTATGTACAGTGCATCGAAAGACATCTATGGGACCATTCACAGCAGTGCTCTTCATGATAACCTCCAACTGGCAACAACCCAAAGGTTCCACAGTAGAATGGATAAGTTGCAAGATACTCACACGGTGAAATACAACAGTGAGAACGAACAAAATAAAGCTTCGTACAGGAATGCTGACCATTCTCCTCATCTGTCTGTGGACCTAGAGAAGTCAGCGTGAAGGAGTACATGCTCAGTGATTCCAGGGACACCAAGTTCAAAATCAGGCAAGGATGATCAATGAGGGAAGTCAAGATAGGGGTCACTTTTAGGTCGGTGGTGACTAAAAAAGAGTGTGGGGTATTTCTGGGGTACTCGAATGTTCTATTTCTTTCTTTCTTTCTTTTTTTTTTTTAAGATTTTATTTATTTATTTGAGAGAGAGAGAGAAAGAGAGCACACGCAGGGGAGGAGCAGGCAGAGGGAGAAGCAGGTTCCTTGCTGAGAAAGGAGCCTGATGCCGGCCTCGATCCCAGGACCCTGGGATCATGACCTGAGCCAAAGGCAGCCGCTTAACCGACTGAGATACCCAGGCACCACAAGAATGTTCAATTTCTTGACCTGTAGAGTTTGTTCACTTTGTGAAAACTCATCAGCTGGATAGTTCTAATCTTTCTCTAAGGATGTTGCATTTCAACTGAAGTTTATTTAAAAGACAAACAAAAGCCCTCATCTCAGAGTCCACCCCCCGTTCCCTCCTTCCACCATGAGCCCCCATCCCCCGCCGTCTTCGTGCACATCTCAGAGGCATGTGCCAAGAAGCCGCCGCACCACCTCCTGGAAAGCCGGCTCTACGTCAGACCCTGTGCCAAGTGCCTTGCTTTGCCCAGATCACCTCGTTCAATAATAGCCACAGTGAAGTAAGGTGCTAGCGGCCCTCAGCGGCTGCCTTGAGTCAGCCTCAGTGCCCAGGAAGCCCTCATGCACACACATCCTCTCCTTTAACCCAATGAGGCCGGGCCCGCTGCCTGAAGAAATGGAGGCTAGGGGAGCGTCAGTGTTTTGCCCAAGGGCGCCCAGCTGTCAAGCTCCAGTCCAGAGCCCACACCCCTACACAACACACACTAGGAAGCCTCCCCTGGGATTAGAACAGAGCCTGGACACACACAGGTGATTTCTCCGGTGGGGCAGGAATCACGTCTACGCTATGGAAGTGTGGCAGATGGGGATAGAGACCTGCTCCTTCCACGGCTAAGCACCCATGCATCCAGACTCCACCTCACCTCCTGCAGGAAGCTCTGCTGAGGCTCCCAGGCTGGGTTAGAAACTTCCCCAGGGTTCCCCCCACCCTAGTCTCCCCACGAGAGCTGTGCTGTTACCATTCATCACGTGCCCATCTTTAGCCAGGCCCTTTATGCCTACACCTCCAGTCCTCCGCCAGTGTGTGGTACACAGCCGGTATTTAACGCCTTTGGAAGGAAGGGAGGGAGGCAGAGAGGGCAAGTTCAGAGCCGCTATTGAGATCAGCTTGGAACTCTGTCAATCAAGGTCTGAGCAGTGAAGCTTTCCGTGTCCAGGATGGGCATCGCTTGCGACCCCAACCTGAGGAGCTGCAGGGCCACACCCCCTCCCATTCCATGGTCCTCCCACTGGCGGCCCCTAGCCTTTGTCCAAGGTTATGGCCAGCCACTTGGCTCCCAGAAACCCTGCCCAGCTTCTTCTCTCCCCCCACTCTCTGCCACCTTGCCCCGAATGCCTGGGTCCTGCTAGTAGCCTGAGGCTAACCCTACCAAGAGATAACCGAGGACACCATAGAAAGCCTTGGCTACATGGGGAAAATCATGCCCGGTTCCAAGGAACTTACTACACCCCTGCCTTTCTAAGTTGGGAGCCACTGACAGTTCTCCGGCAGCAGCCTGATGTCATGGTGCCAGGTGCGAGCAGGCTGGCCCATGGCAGGCAGGGAAAGGGGACAAGCCCCAGGCCACCTGGAACAGAGAGCATACCTGGCAGCTATCCATACATCTGGAGTGATGACAGAGGCCCACTGCCAGAGCAAGAAGGAATCCTGGGACAACCCCGCCCCCCGCCACTGCACCGCCCCACCCTCTCCTCAGTGCCTGGAGACTCTGATCTCCCCAGTGGGTCATTCGCGCAGCACCCCTGTCCCCAATCCCGCCCCACCCCCACCCCAGATGCCTGGGCGCAGCTGGCTGTGCAGGGGAAGGTGGCAGCTCCTTGGGGCTGAGCCTGGCTGGCCTGCTGTGAGTGGCTCCAGCCTCTCTGGGCTTAGCAGGCTGAGCCATAAGCAGCCTTGTTTATCCCTGGGAGGAATGACGGTTTTCCCTGGGCAATGACATCTTGGAAACGGCCTGGCTCTGCAAACAACAAAGCTCCCAGCCCTGGCCGGGGCTCCAGCTTACAGGAGAAAGCCTCTGACCAAAAATGCCCGAGTAACAGGTTAGGGGCTGCCTCCCTGTTCCGCCAAACCCTCGCCCTGACCGGTGACTCACAGAACCCAGGAAGAGAAGAGTCCACAGAGAACCAAAGAACTGGATCCCTACAAGGGACCTGGTCCAGTTCCTAGTTCCTCCAAACAGGAAACTGAGCCACGGTGTGGGGGTGGGGGACATGTTTGCCTGAGATCAGCCAGTGAGTGGGAGCTAGAATGGGTCTCAGTCTCTGGCCCGTTGACCAAGCAAGGGCTTTCCCTACAGATTTTCAGAGGAGAGCCAGGCTCTAGCTGGCAAGCCAGGGGGTTCTAGAAAGTAATGTGTCACTGGGGAGCACAAAAAAGAGGGAACATCAAGATGAAAGCTAGGTGCTTTGAGTCATCTAGTTGGTGTGATAGAGAGGACTTTGGGATGGAAAATTGGAGACCTGGGTTCTCGTCCCCACTGGGCTGCTGAGTTGAATGTTCCCTCAGGCAAGTCCTTCCTCTCTGGCCTTAGTCCCCTATCTGTCCAGAAGGCAAATGGACTCAGCCCTCTCCAGGCCCTTGAGTTAGTAAATGGGAAGAAGCTCTAAGGGCCTCCAGGAGCCCAGCTGGGCAAAGGTACTCCCTCCTCAACTGTGCCCCTTCTGAGAAAGCCAGGCAGCCCAGTGGCTGAGACCCAGCCCCACACAAAACCCCGGATCCTCCTCCATGGTTGGCAGCATCCCAAGGGGGCCCAAGATGGGTTCCAAGCCACTGTAGTCCGTGCAAAAGACCATGAACATTGCATTCAAAGCAGCCGGAGTTGCCCCTTCCATCTCAATGTTGGTGTGAACACCACCCAGCCCAGCATGACCCCTGAGTAGGCTCCCCTGTGACCTCAGACAGGCTGAAGCTAACTTTCTCCTTGTTTCAGCTCCTGTCAAATGCCCCTCCCCAAACATGTGGCCCTATGGGAGCAAAATAGCCTCTTGGCCCCACGCAGAAACTAGGGCTCCTCCAAAGAGACTCCTCTCTAGGCCCGCGAGTTGGTAGAGACCACTGTCTGCCGCACAGAGCTAGGAGACAGACAGAAAGAGCTGACTGGGACATCAGGGTTTATCCTTAAGGAAAGCCCATCCTGGCCCTTTCCCACCACGGCCTGGGTCCCAGGCTAGACCCTGGAGACCCAGAGATGAATAAGGCCCAGATCCCATGTAAATAAGACATCAAGGAACCACCCGGCTGCCACCACCAGAGGACAGACAGGTCCCCATGGCCATATTTGCTCTAGCTGTAGAAGTCTGGGCTCTCCAGCATTAAGACCTGAAGAGAAGAAATGGGTTTTCTGGGCAGTGGGAACATGTGCAAAAGCAAGCAAGCTGGGGGTGGGGTGAGGGGGTAGTTGCCCTGATACCAAGTACTAGAATCAGCAGTCCCATCAAGGATGTTGGATGGTTCAAGGCCCTGGAGACTTCCCAACGGTGGGGTGGGGTGGGGAGGGTCCCTCGCCTTAGCCGCCTCCATCTTCACCGTCCCCCTGGCTGTTTTAGATACCAGGCTGGGCCTTTGCAAGCCCTGTGGTGGAACTTGGATCCTTGAAGGGCCCGCCCTGGGCTAAGCCATGCAACATGTTAGGGCTGGGGAAGAAGGGAGGAGCCCTTGGCTGGCCACGGAGGACTCAAGGGGCCCTGGTGGAAACTCTGACTATGGCCTCAGGGCCCTGGCTGGGATCCGCAGGCACTGCAGCTCCTTCCTTCTGAGAGATACACCCACTTCAGTCACCTGGACAGAGGAGCCCGACAGCAGCCCCCAGCCACGGGCCTGAGGGCAGCAGGGTGTGCAAAGTTTTCAGTGAGGGGCCTGGTGGCTCTGGGCTCCACTAGGCATCTCAAGCCAGGAGTGCCAGATTCAGAGTTGAACTATGAGACTCAGGTAAGGTAATGGCACCCATGTACCCTGTCCTCACTGCTCCAGGAAGCATAAGTCCTCCATCCTGGTCCTGGCCAAACACCTGCTGTGTGGACACAGCCCCTTCCCAACCTGGACCATGGCTCTTCCACGACACAGATGTCCCAGGGCACCAAGGGTCTTCCCAGACACCTTAGGACAAGAGTAGAAATGTGGGGCTTCCAAGTCGAAAAAAGAATTGGCTTCTATGCCCTCACTGTGGTTAGCTCTGTGGGGTGAACAACTCCCTAACATTCACCCCCCCCACACACACAGTTCTCATCTGGAGCCAAGGGAGCAGGTGCAGGATGCTTCTCAAAGAGCTCAGGGGGCAGAGCACTCCTGCCTGTGCTTCCTGTGGACATTTCAGCAGAAGTCTCTGGAATCAGAGGCAAACACTCCCCCTGCCCTCCCCCACCCCTGCTGGCTAAGACCTGCCTCCCCACCCCGCACCCCACCCCCACCCCAGACCACCTCCTTGCCTGACCCGGAACTAGGCGAGAGAGCAGCCGCCCCTGGTGTCTGGAGTAGAGTCAGCATCCCTGACATGATCGCTAGCACGGCTGGCTGAGCGCGCCTTCCCCATGCAATGTCCCAACTCGTGGTCACTGAACATTCCTTTCTCCCAGAAAGAAAAACCAGCTGACCAGCCTAGAAGTGGAGAGCAGCACACAGCGGTGCGTGCCCCTGGCCCTGTGGGTCCCCACCCTGAGAAAGACCGACGGACAGACAGATACACACACAACAGCTATCTCAGCGTAACACACAAGATTTAGTTGCAGCGTGCCTATCAATGGCTGCCCTGGGGAAGAAACAATAGGAACAGGGGCATGGGGTGGCCTGGACAAGAGCCCCCCCCCCCGCCCACCACCCACCCACCCCGTCACCAAGGCACCTACCCAGCACACTCCAGCAGGGACCCAGGAGACTCCTGGCTGCCGCTCCCGCCAGCCAGCCCGCCAGCCCGGTCTCCACCGGGCTCCTCCCGCAGGCGGGCGGGCGGCCGTGGCTGTGGTAGCTCCTGGCCGCCCGTGTCAAGCGGCTGCCGTCCCCAGACAGAGCTTCTTTGTGTCAGCAGAGCTATTTATGGACTTACCCAAGTTCCCCAGGGGAGCGATACCTGCTGGGAAAAGCAGAACCAAATGACCAGGTTCCACCTCCCACATCTAGGTAGCGTTTTCAAAACCCTTGCATCACTCGCCCCTCCTCCTCTTCCTCCTCCTCCTCCTCTTTGCCCTCCTCCTCTTCCTCCTCCTCCTCTTCCTCCTTTCCAAATACACACCCTGTCCAGCCGGCCACCGCGCTGCTGCTCTGGATTTCTTTCTTCCATCAAAGAAAACTCTGATTCCCCAAGTCACTTTCATCGGAGGAGGAGGAGAGCGCGATGTCTCAGGAAGCGTCCCCGTCCACCAGCAGCCAGTCCTCAGTCCTTCCACCAGCAAGGAGCCCCCGCTGCTCTGTTACATGCTCACACTCACACGCATGCATGCACAGGTCCTGGCTCCCCCGTGCCCAGTCCCTGGGGCTGGCCTGGCCCCTCAAGAGCCGCTCTGGAGGGAGAGGCAGCCATCGCTGACGGTGGCAGCCCCTGGCGCTGGGATCCCTGAGCCGTGCACCTCATAGGCATGCTGAGGGCTCCCCACCCAGGCTGGGGCAGTGCAAAGCCACTGGCTCCTGCTCGTGGCAGGATGGAGCCAATCACCCGCCCGGGCTTCCCGTCACACCCCCACCCCCATGCTGCTCACATCCCTGCTATTTAACCGAGGGTCCTGCAGCCCAGGAGCCGCTGACTCTGAGAATGTCACCGCCTCGGGATGGGGGAGCAGCACAGCAGCACCATCCAGTGTTGCCGGAGCTTAGCACTTGTGTGTGTCAAACTCTTGGGAATCAGAGAGGCAGAGAGCGCGGGGCTTCCTCCCCCACAATATGATGGCTGGGAGGAGCACATTACAACAGCTCAAGGGTTAGGGCCGCAAGTGATAGAGACATCCCTACGTGATAGAGACATCCCTACCGAGGGACAGTGAGGGGGCAGAAAGAAGAAAGAGCCCTGGACTCAGAGGCAAGAGCCCCCAGCTCCAGTTCCAGCTCCAGCACTGGGTGGCTGGGCACTCCTGATCAAGTCCCTGCCTACCTCTGAGCCCGGGTCTCCTCATCTGTAAAATGGGGCTGACAACTCTTGTTCAGGGATCCCATGCCAGGCATTATTCCCAGAATCTGCCCTTCGTAAATTCACTGTATCCCCACCAGCACCTTGTGAGGCAGGGGCTCTGACTGCCCTATTCACAGATGGAGAATCTCAGGTACAGAATAGTCGTGTCACACAGCTAGCTGGCTGTGAAGCCAGGACAGAAGACCAGTTGGACCAACAGCAGGGTGGCCACTCCTCACTCCAGGATAGCCTCCCCCCGGCCCCAGAGGCTGCTTTGCCAGCGCCAAGCTGTCTTACGTGGCTATGGCTGCTGCAGTTGGTTGTCTGATCAACAAAGGCAGCCTCGGTTGTGCCTTGGGCCCAAGCTGGGGTGCCCATCCAACAGCAGCTCCAGCCCAAAACTGCTTACTACCGGAGCAGTGGGCACCCTGGGATGTCACACGGTGGAAGTGATGGGCAAAAGGAGCCCCTGTGCCCCTTTCCCACCTTACCCCACCCTGGGCTGAAGTGCTTTCCTCCATGTCTTAGTCTCCCTGTGTCAGTCTCACTGTCTCTGAATGTCTCTCGCTGCCCATCTCCCTGCCCCTGACTGTCATCCTGCAGGCTCCTGGGAAGCAGGGTCCATATTATCCTGGGAAACTAAGAAGATGCTGGAGTGCCTGGGTGGCTCAGTCGGTTAAGCAGCCGCCTTCAGCTCAGGTCATCATCCCAGCGTCCTGGGATTAAGTCCCACATTGGGCTCCTTGCTCTGCAGGGAGCCTGCTTCTCCCTCTGCCTCTGCCTGCCACTCTGCCTGCCTGTACTCTATCTCTCTGACAAATAAATAAATAAAATCTTTAAAAAACAACAACAACAACTAAGAAGATGAGTCTGAAGACAGTCCAGTTCTAATGGGGCTGACCGTTTTCTAGTAGGGCTGACTGGTTCCTGGGATGGAATTTCTGCTGCTTGGGATAAGATTGCTTAGGGTGGAGAGCCTGAATGGAGGGTTTCTTGACATGAGAGGAAGCCCTACGTTTCAGCTGGGTCTTCACCTCTCCATCAACAAATGGTTCTAGAGTATCAACTACATGCCAGGCTCTGTGCTGGGCCCTCGGGATGTAGTAGAGAGTGGACAGACCTGGGCCCTGTACTCACAAAGTTCCTGAGGGAGACAGACATCAGCCACACAGCCAGAATAGCGAGTCTGTAATTAGACACTGTGCCACGATGGGCAGAGCAGCTCTGCCAGTCTGTGGGGCGGGGTCCAGAACAGATCCAGAATGCATTCATCATTGCTCTGGAGCACAAGGATAAAGAGCAAAAGGGCCCAGCAGTTCAGCGCCCTGAGGCCCAGGAGCCTGCCAGGCCAGGTCAGAACACTTCGTGCCTGGGGGAGCCCACACAGCCACTGCCCTCTGCCTCTCCATAGCTCCAGATGCAAATCAGCAACACAGGTGGGTCTCCCAGTGTACTGGGGCAGGAGGGGGAGTCGCGGACACTCAGGCTATCTAAGCCAAAAGGGCCCCTGGAGATCTCTCACTGCTGTCTCCCATTTATAGATAGTGAATCTGAGGCCCAGAGAGAGAAAGTGACTTTCCCAAGGACACAGAGCAACTGAGTGGCAGGGCTGGGACCCAGGATTTGCTCACTCCCAGTCTAACGCTCCTTCCACTATATCCCAGTGCTCCTCGGACCTACATAAATAATAACACTGTTCAGCAAGGGGGAGCTGGGATCAGAGGACAGTGAGATCTAGATGGCCCACCGGCCACAGGGATCAGCACTGGGCACTCAAGGCCCGGGCCGCATTTACCAACCTACCTAATTCACTCGACACACACTTATTTGACACTTCCTATGCCCCAGCACTGGTCAAAGCACTTCCCAATCATTGACTCATGAAAACCTTCACAGCCCCATCAGATATGATGTCTAATGTCCCCACTTTACAAATGACTAAACAGAGGCAGAAAGATGATGAAACATTGTCAAGGTCACGTACTAGTGAGGGCAGAGCTATGGGTCAAGGCCAGTCCACTCTCCACTGTGCCCTGCACCACTGCACAGGACAGCCCGTGTATCAGACGCGCCCCGCCCCCCACCCCCACCCCCGCTGCCTGCTAGCCTAGGAAGCTGGCTGGCTCTGTGGTCCAGTCACACAGGCAGCCAGCAGCGGCTCCCAGGGCTGGGACCAGCGAGAGTCAGCAGGGAACCAGTCTGTACACACCTCCCATTTCTGGGGGGCAGCACCCCCAGCCAGAGCCCAAGGCTCCAGAGAGGCCCCTAGGGAGATTCGGCAGCAGCAGGAGCTAGCCCAGGCAACTGGACACACCATTCCATGGCAACGTATCCATCACTCTCCCTTACTGCCCACCCTGGTGCTCCCCAAGCCCCCATCACGAGCCCCGCACACACAGGAACCCACTCACCATCCTTCTTCTTGCACACTCTACCTGAGGAAGGCCACATGCTGGCAATGCCCTCAAGGAAAGGGGGGGTACTTGCCAAAGGCTAATACTTAGTAAGTTTCCCTGTCCTGCCTTCTGATCCCAAGTCCACTGGGCTTTTGTCCCAGGTTGGGGAGGAGGGTGATGCTGCTAGAGCAGAAACTGGGCACAAGCCAGGGAGAGGCGTGGTCTCAGGAATCCCAGAGCACGAGACAGGCTGAGACCACCGCAGTCCCCACCAGCAGCTGCTCGGGCTTTCCTTCTCCCTGGAACATTCTCCCTGGAGGATGAAAGAGCCAGGTCTGTGCTTGGGTGGCAGGGCAGTGAAAGCCTGAGCCCAGGGATGCTTCTCCCGACATTCTCCAAAGCCCAGCCCCTGCTCCAACCTTCTATAGAAGAGTATGATGAGCCTGGGTTTAGGAGACTAGAATGATCTGCACATACCCACCCCAGCCCAAGCTTTAAATCTGCTAAGACGCTTAGGAATTTCTGGGTCTTTACTCACTGGGTCTCACATCCCTGGTTTAGAGGTCTGCAGACTCCATTCAGGAAGCGCCTCCCCACAGAAGAGTCAGTCAAGACAGATTTATTTGTTACTTCAATAAACACTGAATCGCTACATGTGCTGGAGCCTGTGCTCAGAGCTGTGGACACAGGAAGACGTGGAAGTAGCCCACTCCCGAGATCTGACCTTGGCATGGACACCGCAGGCAGGGGCTGTCCTGCTGTGTTCTGGTTTCCATGATCCTAATGCTAGGGTAGGGCACCTGCTCCCCCACTGCTTGCTAAGGGCATGTACCTGGCTCTTCCTGGTGGCACTAGCCTTGTTCTTGGGGCATGGTCTACAGGTGGTGAGGTGGGACGGGACACAGCAGGTATCCTCAAGTTCCAGTCCACGGGAGGCTCTGGCGTCCCTTCCCCCTTACTGGTCTCTCTTTCATCCCTAAAATGAGGCCAGAGAGGGGTATCCAATGGGTCCAGCCCTGCTCCCTTGCTTTTGTTGGCCAGTCCCAGGCCCTTCCAGGCTCTCTCACTAGAGAAATTCTGTGGAATTCAGTCAGTGGAATTTAGAAAGAGCACAGGCTTTGGAATAAAAAAGTAAATAAATAAAAACTCAGAGTGTGAGTTACCTTGGGCAAGTCATTTTAATGTCTCTGAGTCTCAGTTGCCTCATCTGTTAAATGGCCTCACGGCCTATGCTCTTCCCCTGGATGCTCTGCCCCCCACTCCTGCTCCCTAAGCACTTGTCCTCTTGCATCTTCCCCTTCTTCAGCAACTTCAGATACGATACTTAATCTTAGCCAAAGAGCCAAGAAGCGATTCCCTCCTCAGCAACTTCAGGCAGCGAGGCCGAGTCCCAGTCTGCTCCCGGGAACTAGATCTCCCAACCACAATGAGGAAAAGCCAACAGGCAGTGAAATCCAGAACATCAAATGTTCACCTGCAGAGCTGTCCCTGCGAACTGCCCCTGGCTGGCTTCTGCCCACAACCCGGGCACACACTGCTGCCGCCTCAGTGACATCAATCTGACTTCAGGCGGCTACCGAGGTACAGAGGGGCCAAGGGCTGAGACCGTCTCCCTTCCCAGCTGCAGTCCAACTGGCCACATGCTGGCCTAGGATTTCAGACTTTGGGAGCAATCCCCAACCCCACTTCAGGGTCAGGCTGGGTCCTGACTTCCCAAGTTCTTGGCCAGCTTTCAGCACAGACCCACCAACTCAGATACATGGAGGCCAGCCCCATGACCTTGGCTGCTAGATACAGGGCCTCCTGAGTCTACTTGCTGCTTGGCCTGCTGGACTTGGGCCCAGGCCACCACAAGAGAGGGTCAGCGGAGGAAAGACCAGACTGAGATGCTGATTTTGCTGCGGTCGTCTGTGAGATCTAGGGCAAGGCCCGTCTCCTCTCTGGGTCTCAGCTTCCTTGTTTCTAAAATGGACACCGGGGTTTGACAAGGTCAGTGTTACTCAGCGTGGTCTGCAGAATCGTACTGATCCACGAACTTCTTGTTGGATGAGCAGCAAAATCAAGTGTTTAGAAATGTTTGTAGCCACTTGACGTTGACATGGTACGCAAGCCCAAGACCGGTGTACTGGTCTTACTGAATATGGATTGGGTACAAGGCCGGTTTGAGCGTTAGCAAACCAGAAGGGGAAATCACATGCAGTCTGAGTTTTATAAAAGCATAAGGCCCTTCACCATGGGTGGTTTAAGATGCCCTGGTCTAAATGTTCTTGTTTCCATGAGAAACCACTAACTAGTCCTCCCATCACAATACCTATACTGCAGTGGGATTCTTGACCCTGTCACCCAAACTGGTCCCTCTTTACTGTTTCTGCCTTCGAGAATGGACACCACCATTCACCTGCTTGCCAGAGCCAGCATAAGCTGAAAGAGCTTGCCGGCTTGGTACCAGGAAAAACTACCCATAGAGAATAAAGAGCTCAGTAATGATCTGGTGACATTTCCAAATTCCAAAGACTAGAAAGAGAAATGCTGCTTGTTTCCATAAAGAAACTTTAGAGAATCAACTGAGGATTGTGCTTCTTACAGCATAAATGCTGGGATGACAGAGCATCTCCCTCAAGTATCTGGAGAAGAAGGATTGCTAGCCTAGAATTCTTGACGTCGGAAAACGATGACTCAAACATGACGGCAAATATTTTCAGACTTTGAAAGGTTAAGAAATTATGCCACCCATAGACACTATATGGAAAAATTACTCAAGAGAGCTCTCCAGAAAAAAAAGAATGAGTCCAAGCCAAGGAGTCAAGAACGAGATGGTGTGGTATCCAAGAGACGGGCGAGCAATGAATCCGGAAACATACATACACTGAACTACTGATAACATAATTGAGGAGCTGAATGAAACTTAAATAAATGACACTTAAAATAGGACGGATAGTCTAAAAATGATAATAATCAGAAACTAAAATTCCAGATGATTTCAACTATCCCTGGGAGGCACGGAGGAAAGCAAAGAGAAGTATGGGTCAGCTGACACATTCATTGTGGGTAGTAAGAGGTGAGGACAAACTATTCTAGATCTGGTGTCATGCCCAATACGGAAATATGTCTATGGAAAAGGTAAGGGTAAAACCCCGGCAGACTAGAATGAGGGTACAGCATTCCAGAGGAAATTTTGCGGAATACTGGGAGGGCGGCCTTGGGATGACTACGGCCACTTACCATAAAGCTAAAATTATTAAGTCTCAACCTGCTGTAGGAATAGACAGTTAATGAGGAGGAGGGTAAAACTTGAAAAATAAACCATACAGTTTAAGGTACGGGAGGGTGAATATTATATAATCCTGTGGTGAATACCACAACCCCAAAGGCAAAAAAAATAAAAAATTTATAGCTATATTAGTCATCAGAAAAATGCAATTCAAAACCACAGCAAGATACGACATCAGACCCACGAGGATGGCTATCGTTTTTAAAAATGGGAAAATAACAAGTGTTATCCGAGAGAAAGTGGAACACTCATACACTGATGGTGGGGAGGAGAAATCATGCAGCCCCTCTGGAAAATAGTCTAGCGGGTCCTCTAAAAGTTACACAGAAAGTTGCCATTTGACCCGGGGGAGGCACATATTGCCGAGAAGTGGATACATATGTCCGCACAAAAACCTGCACACAAGTATTTACAGCAGCCTTATCCACAGTAGCTGCAAGGCAGAAACAACTCAAATGTTCAATGATGGATGACCGGGTAAATGAAATGGATGACCGGGTAAATGAAATGTGGCGTAGCCATGGATCCACCCGTCCATGAAATATTAGACAGCCGTACAGAGAAACGAAGCACGGTCACGTGCTACCCTATGGATGAACCCTGGAAAAATGACACGAAGTGAAAGAAGCTGGCCACCAAACCCCAAATATTACAGGATTCCACTTATATGAACTGTCCAGAAGAGGCAAGTCTATACAGACAAGAAAGTGTCTCAGTGGTTGCCTTGGGTTGGAGGAGGTGGGGGCTGACAGCTGCAGGGTCTGCTTTCTTCTGGAGATTCTAATATTGATTGTGGTGATTGTTGCAAAAGTCTGGGGGATACACCAAAAAAAACACAATGAATGAATGAATTCTATGACATATAAATAATATCTCAAAAAGCGGCTACTTAGGGGCACCTGGGTGGCTCAGTCATTGGGCATCTGCCTTCGGCTTGGGTCATGATCCCAGCCAGGGCCCTAGGATCGAGTCCTGAGTCGGGGGGGGTCCCTGCTCAGCGGGAAGCCTGCTTCTCCTTCCCCCACTCCCCCTGCGTATGTTCTCTCTCTTGCTGTCTCTTGCTCTGTCAAATAAATAAATAAAATCTAAAAAAAAAAAAAAAGATGTACCAAAACAATTTATAGACATGACTGACTACCTATCAATTGGAAACAACAACAGTTTTAAAGAATAATAAAAAATAAACACAAATATCTTTATTATATAGAGAGCTCTTGTCAGCTAACAAACTGTAAGCAGCCCAATTTTTTAAATGTGTGAAAGCACTCACAAAAGAGGCAACGCAAGTGACTAAAGGCATATAAACAAATATTCAACATCTCTAGAAATCAAAGGCTTTAACCCCCATCGAAGAGCAACAATGCAGTGTTGGTGAGGGTGCGGGGAAATGGGCATTCTCTCACCCAGACTCTCAGTTTGCTTGGGACAAAAGGGGTTTCTCAACAAGCAGGACTTTCTGTGTTAAAAAGGGAAAGTCCTGGGGCGCCTGAATGGCTCAGTCACTTAGGTGTCCAACTCTTGGTTTTGACTCAGGTCATGACCTCAGGGTCTTGAGATCAAGCCTCTCATTGGGCTCCACACTCAGCCCAGAGTCTGCTTCAGGTTCTCTCCCTCTCCCTTTGCCCCTCCCCTCTGCTCCTGCACTCTCTCTCACTCTCCCCCCCTTCACCAAATAAAGTAAATAAATAAAATCTTTAAAGTACAGATCATAAGTCCATACAGCCATTCCAGGGAGTCATTTAGAAGTAGGTATCAAGAAGCTTTTTTACAAATATATACCTTCTGGCTCGGAATTCTACTACCTGGAATTTATTCTGATAAAATTCATTCAACAAATATTTGAGGAGGGTCGAACATGTATACTGGATGATGCTGGGGGATACCAAGATATGCCTATAAGTATTTTTATCTCAGGGCTTTGTAACAATGAAAAGTTGGAGGGGTGCTTGGGTGGCTCAGCCAGTTGGGCTCCAGGCTCTTGGTTTTAGCTCAGGTCATGATCTCATGGGTCATGAGGTCAAGCCTCTGTTGGGCTCCCTGCTCATCGGGGAGTCTGCTTGAGATTTTCTCTCCCTCTTCCTCTGTCCCTCCTCCCATTCATGCTCGCTCTTTCTCAAATAGATAAATCTTAAAAAAAAAAAAAAAAAAAGAATTGGAAACAAACTACATGTTGAACTACTGAAGATCATTTAGATAAACACAATGAAATACTCCCCAAGTGCTAAAAATGATGCTGTAGAAGAATATTTATTGACATGGAAATATGGATACACCACACATTGCTGAATGGAAAAAAACAAGTTAGAAAGTTGTGTGCACCAGTAACCCCAATTTGCAAAGTAGATACTCATGTGTATTAAAAAATGCCTGACAGGATACACCCCAAAATGTTAACAGTGATTGTCTCTGGTGTTGGGATTAAAAGTGAACTTCAGAGGCGCCTGGCTGGCTCGGGGGGTTAAAGCCTCTGCCTTTGGCTCAGGTCATGATCCCAGGGTCTTGGGATCGAGCCCCACATCGGGCTCTCTGCTCCATGGGGAGCCTGCTTCCTCCTCTCTCTCTCTCTGCCTGCCTTTCTGCCTACTTGTGATCTCTGTCTGTCAAATAAATAAATAAAATCTTAAAAAAAAAAAAAGTGAACTTCAATTCCTTCTTCTGCTTCAACTGTATTAAATGTTTTCATCATAATAAACACGAATCGCTTTTGTGACAACACGACAGAAGTCAATTGCCTTTAAAAAACAAAAGAACACCTGTCATGGCTCCATTGGTAGAAGCCCCAAGGAGAGGGGTTCAGAAAGTCAAGTCTGTGTGCATGACAGCTACCATGACTGAGTACCTTCTGCATGCCAGGACTTCACACAGCCCATCCCCTCAAGTGCTCCCAAGAATCCAGCGAGATAGGGGTCCTCATCTCATTTGACAGATGCTACCTACCACTAGGTAGACACACAGATGACACCTACCACTAGGTAGGTGGTAGACATACAGGTAGACACAAAGATGACACCTACCACTAATTGCACAGCTACTGAAAAGCAAAACTGGGTTTGGGCCCAGGCCCCTACCTCTACCTTAGCTAGGTGTCCTTGTTCCTGAGGAAGGGTAGAGAAAGGTCCTGAGCTAGTAGGTCCTCCGTCCTGTAGGCCCTTGTCTGCCGTCCCCACAGACCGTCCAGGAGGCGACAGAAGAACAAGTTAGCAAGGGTGGGGACACCAGCAAAGGGAAGGCGTGGCGCTAGAAAGCCCACTGGCAGAGGTCAGGGCTCTGGGCAGACTGGCCAGTACTCCTCGCCTGCTGGGCGACTCTCAGGAAGTCCAACCACATCCGGCCCCAGGAGTTCCCAGGCTCTGTGCACACCCAGAAGCGGTGAGAGAAAGCCTCCCAAAGCCTGCAGCTTCCCTGCTGAAACAGCAGGGGGAAAAGAGCCTGCCAGCGGAGACCTTCTCCCTGGGCCCAGCCACTGCTGGCCAGTCCATTCCCCTCTTGTGGCCCGTGGGGCCTCCTCTTCTGTACATGAACAGGGTGTGAAGGATGATGGCTCCAGGACCCTCCTAGACCTAAATTCTCTGAACCTATGGCCCTTCCTCACATAGAGCCTGGCAGGAAGAGGAAGGGGGGGAGGCGCCCCACCCTGCTCCCAAAGGATCCCCCCCTCCTCTTCCCCTCAGCTCCATTCCCACCACTATTTTTAGAACAGAGCACAGGGAGCATCTCCACCAGCCCTGCCACGCTCAGAGCCCCAGGTGGAACAGCAGCCCCATTCATTCTGCTCCAGCAGGAACACACCAGGAATTTATAGACCAGCCAGCCGACTAGACAACCTCTCCCCATGCCATTAGCCAGGCCGTTTCTCAATATTTCCATTACAGCCCAAAGTGGTGACTTACTTTTTCTAATGACAACACAGCTGAGTGAGACAAGGAGGGCGTCTCTAGGACATCTGTGCCCTCTCCCACCCCCAACCTGGCCGACTCTTCAAAAGTCACGGAAGAGGAACACTGGACTAGAAGCTTAAGCTACGGGGCCTAGCTTCAGTTCTAACACCAACTGCTTGGCTCTTGGCCAGGTTCTGGCCC
This sequence comes from Lontra canadensis, assembly GCF_010015895.1. Taxonomy (NCBI): domain Eukaryota; kingdom Metazoa; phylum Chordata; class Mammalia; order Carnivora; family Mustelidae; genus Lontra; species Lontra canadensis. The sequence goes on along the minus strand of NW_022631024.1, from coordinate 1,514,609 downwards.
CTCTCTTGGTCTTGGTTTCTATAAATCAGCTTGTTCATCAACCCATCTTGGTGTGGGAGGAGGGAGGATTTTCAGTTCCCCATTCAAAGGTTCAGTGGTTCCATCAAAACTCTAGTCATTCATAAAATAAACACTGCACTCATTGGCTCTTGGGTATGTATTGAGTTGTGTTCCCAAGGTCTATCTGAGAGTTGATGACGGGTCTCAGAATGCACTCTCCCACTGAAAACTCTGTTATAAATGGTGGTCAGCTTCTTGGGCTAGCCTACTTAACCCTTAATGTTCTTCCACGAGGAGCAACAGCCGAAAGCTATCAGAGAAAGTCATTCCCATTTGAAAGACACTGTTTTAGGAAATTTACCTGGAATAGCGTTTGAGTAAAAGAAGATATACATTAAAGGCAATGAAAAATGTCAGGGGTGACTTCTGGGGAAGAGTCTGAAAGAGATTTCTGACTACACGAGAAATGAAAGGTACTGAGTATTGATTACCACAAATTCCACTTGAAAGTCAGCATAGGCCATAGACCCAGTCGTGGGAAAGGTTAAAGAACACATATATGTGAAGTTCAAACAAGAGTCTGGTGAGGAGAAGGGAAGAAGGAAGGGGTGAGGATTTGGGGTTGGAAGCTCTTTGTACTGGCTTCCCAGGGGCCAGCCTGGAAGGAGGCACCTTTGGGTGGGAGGAGGCAGGTGTGTGTTCATAATTTGTGTACCTATGATAGGGATCCCTTCCAGTATGAGATCTGTAAGTAAATCGTGAGTACATGATGAATATTAATCACATATTAATGTGAATATTAACCACATATTAATGTGAATATTAACCACATGATGACTATTAACCACACATTTGCATATACCCACCATGCATACACTCTTGTTCCAATGTGAAGACCAAATTGTCTGTTTTCTTTCTCCCTTTAACCTGCTACTAAGAGTTCTGAGGCTTTGAAGATGACTCCTGGAGCTCATCTAGACTCAACTGCCTCATTTTCCTTGGTAAAGAAGCAGATAATCAGAGAGAGAGAGTAATTTGCCCAAAGTCCACAGTGAGTTACCAGCAACATCAGGATTTGAACTAAGATCTTCAGAATCCTATTCTGGTTTTCTCTGAGGGCAAGAGTTTCAGTGAGAAGGGAGCCCCACAAATCTGGGGAAGAGAACCATGGGAGCAGCTCTGGTCAGTTCTCCTTTGTCTCTGAGGATGCCAGGAGTCAGCATAGACTATGGTAGTATCCATGACCCTGAAATGAACCTGGCCAGATTGTTTAATAAAACACGTGGGGATCCAGGCTCTGCTCTCACCAAATGGAGGCACAACAGAGAAAGCTTTCAGTCAAGACAGTCAGGAGATTTGGCTTGGCCACTAACTTGCCCATGACTATGGCCAGGTCACTTCCCTGGTTTGAGACTCAGTTTCCTTATTTAAATTCTAGAACATGAGACCCAATTCAATTCTACAACATCTCCTGAGTGCGTACCAAGAATAGGACAGTAACAGAAAAAGAAACAGACAAGATAGGATGGCTACTGGCTGCCAAGGAGCTCACAGTCTTGCAGAAGAGACCTATCTGCCTAACGCACTGTTAAGGGTGAATGCCATGGGGGCACAGAGAAGGAAGCAAGGACTTCTGATGCACTTCTGATGCATGTCCGAGAACAGTATCTCAGGAGTGGGGCTGAGCCCTAAAGGTTGAGGACTGCAGGGGCCACAAAGGGGGGCAGGCAACCATAGGTGGAATGGCCAAAATATGAATGCACAGAGTTCGGAGAAGGGTTGAAATAATCCAGGGCGGCCAGACTGGAGCCACACAATGAAAGTAGAGCGTTCCCAGTGAGAGCCTTGAGAGCCGAGCGGAGACCTGGCCTTTATTCTAACAACAGCCTCCCTCATGGTCTGAAGCTGCTTGGCTGGTCTGTGATGACCGGAAAACAGTAATGCAGAGCGATCCAAGGGGGGCCCTGGCACTGGGCCACCATGGTCCAATCCTCGCCACCCCAAGTTCATCCTGTGTGAACTTGGGCAAGTTTCTTAACCTCTCTGAGACTCAGCGTCTTTCTCTACCAGTTGGGTGTAAGGAGAGTAGATGTGTAATGGGGATAATGAACCTCATGAGGGCCAGAGTGAGGATTAAAGAGACAACACAGGTCACAGTGTACATGCTCACCCGACCACCCCATGTTATCATTCTGCCCTTAAGCCAGGAATCTGGGAACAAGGGCAGGATGGTGGCCCTGTTCGGAGGAAGGCTTGAGGGAAGATAAGGTCAAGACAGTATGGAGGGTCAGGTTGTGCTGTCTTCCTTAAGAGCTAAAACAAGGGGGAGCTTCGGTGGCTCAGTGGGTTAAAGCCTCTGCCTTCCGCTCAGGTCCTGGGATCGAGCCCCACATCAGGCTCTCTGCTCAGTAGGGAGCCTGCCTCCCCCTCTCTGCCTACTTGTGATTTCTGTCTGTCAAATAAATAAATAAAATCTTAAAAAAAAAAAAAAAGAGCTAAAACAAGAAGACCACCATGGCAGAGGAGAAGAGCAAGATGGTGAAGCCGGCAGTCTGTCCAGAGCCAGATGGGCAGCAAGCAGGGGAGAGGAGAAGGCTGCAGAGACTGGAAAACACTTGAGCCGTTTAGGGAAAAGAGCCTGCTTCCAAGGGGGAGTGTCTGAAATCCAGTCCAGCTGATTCCCAGTCACTTGGGGTTGAGATTTAGAACTAGTCAATTAGCAAAATCTGGGCCCAGAGTGCAGAGCCGACTCTCTCCCTGCCCTTGACGGGGCCCGGGCCAAAGGCCTATTTCCAGGACTCAGGTCCTAAACCTGCAGCTATCCCCTTCTGCCTTTGGCCCCAGTTCCATTGCTGCTGGGTACCCAGTACTGTGTCCTCTAGAATGCCAGAGTCGAAAGGGAAAGGGCCATTCAGCGACCGTTCCAGCGCCCCCTGACAGCCTGCCTTCAGGAACTCTCCCTTGTCCTTCATATCAAATCTGGTGTGAAGCTCTTGCACTTTTCTGGGCTACCCCTCGGACACATGAATTCTGGGAGCTTAGTCTCCACTGTGCGGAGAATAAGACATTCATTTATTCTGAGGCATCTCCTCTAGAGCTGAAAGGGCCACGGCTTCCACACGCACGATATCATCCTCCTCCCTCTTCCGGAAGGAGATGATTGATTTCTCTGCTTCCGCCTGCAAAGAGCAAGCCTCTGCATCTGGGACGAGCAGTGGGTCAGATGGAAAGGCCCTGGCTTGAAGACCAGCTCAGCCTCTTGTCAGCCGTGTGACCTGGGATTAATCATTTAGCTTCTCTGAGTCCCAGGCCCTTTTACCCGTACAGCGAGGCTGCTGGTGGTCTGGGGAGATAATGCCTGGGGACCCTGGCTGCCACCCCGGAAGGCCCCGCTGTCCCTGTGAGGAACCCTCCCAGAGACGGCCTCCACCCTCACTCTGCAAACCCCACCTGGGGCTATGTGTGAGAAAGGCGGGCTTTGGTGGATGAAAAATGTTTAAATAAAAGATTAAAAAAAAAAAAAAAAACCAGACAAGACATACATAAAGAAATGTCCTTATTTCCAACAGGTCCCAGCTCCCAAAGGGTAAAAAGGCCAGGCCAGCAGAGACCCGGCATGGCTCCTTCCAGGTTTCAAAAGACCCAGCGCCTGAGAACTCAGAAAACAAGGGATCTGAGGGTGTGAGGAGAACTTAAAGGATCACTTTGTATTCAAATCGCACAGATGGCCTTTTTAACAATAAATGGTTTGCTCCCATCCTCCCGGCTCCCAGGCCCCAGACACCAAACGAAGACAATTGGACCATCAGGAAAGAGACCATTGTGTAGGCTTCTTAGCATGATTTATGTGGAGGGCGGGGCCCAGCCGTGTTTCCCGTGATTATGACTCTCAGATGCCATTTCCATAGCATGTCCATCATCCCGGGCTGGGACGGCCAGGGACGCTGAAGAGCGGCAGCCGCTCGGTCATGTTTCATCTTCTCGAGCCCGTGGAGCCCAGGGGCATTGTTTCATCCATCTGAGAGGCAGAGCCTCAGTGGTGCTGTGGCTCCCCACGGTCCCTGGATGGACGGGCCCAGGCCCTCCAGGAGCTGATGTTCGCTCCCCCAGCGGCCGGCTGGGCCTAGGACCCCAACGGGCGCACCAGTCAAGTCGGCAGGTTGTCCGAGACAAGCTGGGAGGAAAGCCCTGTCCCCAGGGCTCTGGGTTGTGTTCTGATTCTCCATTTCCCTGTAGCCAGAGCTCCTGTCCTCGGCAACAGTCTGGGGGGCGGAGGTTGGTCACCAGGTCCTGGAGAGTCGAGCTTGCTGCCTTTCCAGACAGGCGATCCTCCAGGGCCTCGCATTCCCCTTAATGTCATTTTATAAGGGAATCAAATGAAATCCAAGCGCAGCTTGCTGTCTCTGCCGAGGCAGCTGCTCAGCCTCTCAGAATGAACCCTGCGGGCGGAGTCTAGGCCCCCAGACACGGGTATCGCCAGGCCACGAGGCCCAGCTCCCCTGCTGGGCTGGGACATCGGCACGGTCACTGGCAGATACATGCCGTCCCCTCTTCAGGAGCTGTCTGATCTTGCCTACATGGGAGGTGAGGGACATAGCATTCCCTTCTGGGCCATCCTTCGTGGAGTTCAAGTGGCCACAGCAGCTAAATAACCTCACCAGGCATAAGAGCCCTCTCTAAAGACACTGAGCTTTTACAGGACATGACGCAGAGACCATCCAAGGTCCAGGGGCTTCTCTGGCCTGAGCCATCTCTCCAGCCTCTTTGATCCCCTTTTTCTATGCAAGTGACCGTGGTCCTACATATACCTCTTGTGTCCGACCTGGGTTACTCAGACCTGTGACCTCTGGCTTCCCTCCCTCTAGGTCTTGGCAGTTAGAGAAGGGTAGGAGAGCTGTCCAAGCCTGAGCTCCAGGCCGTGACCAGGCTGGACTCTAATCACTACCCCCCAATTGGTCTTCCTTTAGCTGAGCCACACCTAGCCCCAGTCCCTGAACCTTGGGAGCTCTGCAGAAAGCAAACCAATCTGTTTCTAGAGGACTATGTCCCAACTTCCTGTTGGGCCATTCAGCACAGGATGGGCAATCTCTACTGAGACCTGGGGGCTGTGAACTTTCCCACCTGGGCCAGGCGAAGCCCCAGCTGTTCCCACCTTCCAGGGCCATTGCTAGAACTCAGCACTTTGCCCACCCAGGCACAGCCAGGAGGAGGCTCTGTGAAGAAGGCTCCAGGGCTCACTTGCATCACTGAGAGAATAAGACAAAGTGGAGAACAAAGGCGGATGGGGGCCAGGGAATTCTCTCCTCTCAGCCCAGAGCCTCCACTGCATCCCAAGGTCTGGAAAGTCACATATCTACCTCCCCAGATTATCCAGGACAGGCCACCACAGCTATTCACCCAGAAGACTGAACGGACCCCTTAACTGATCCCTTTACACCCACTTGGGTGCCTCCTTGGGCTCTCTGCTCTTCTAGAAATGTACCTGAGGCTGTCCCTCTCTCGAAAGCCTTCAGTGGCTTCCCACTGTATCTAGAGTGACATCAGCAAAACATTAACCACCATGGCCCTGCGTGATCTGGCCCCACCCACCCTCCTGGTCTGCCTCCTCACGCAGTTCCAGCCACACTAGCCTCTGCCAGCCCCAGCAGGCCAAGGTCTTTCCCATCTCAGGTACTGTCCCCAGGCTGTTCCATTTGCCTGGAACACTGCTTCCAAAATCCTTGACTGGCTAACTCCTTTCTGGCCTGCAGGTCTCAACTTTAAAGTTATTACATTACCTACCTACTGACGCCACCCCCCATAGCAATCTAAATAATATTCTCTCTTAAAGGAATCCTTTTCTTCATGGATGATCAGTTTGTCATCTTGTGCATACGCGTGTGTGTGTGTGTGTGTGTGTGTGTGTGTATCTATTTAACGCTCACTCCCCTACTAGGACTGGTATCTTGATAAGAGCAGAGACCATATCCACCTCCTTCACAGAATCCCCAGCTCCTAGCCTAGAGCCTGGCATAAAATATCTGCCAGGTGAAGGAATGAATGAATGAGAACGGATGAGGAAGTGATTGCGTAGAGATGTCTTCTGGCAGCGGAGGCTGATGACATTGCTCTCCAGCAGGGCTGACCTCCGCCAACCTCTCCTGTGCCCCCAAAGCAGGCACTGGCACCACGGGAAGCCCAGATGCTCTTTCTTCTCCTTTCTCCTCGTAGAGAAAAAGTTGGGAGTCTTCTCCATCTGGGACTTTCTGATGCCAGTCGGCACGTGCCCACAGAGCCTCTCACACCACTGTGGTCCTTCTGAAGCCAGTCCACACACACACCTGTGGGGCCACTCCCTTCAGATGACCCTAGGCCCACCATCTTGGTCCTCTGTTTTGGGTCCAGTTGAGGTGAGGTTACTGTGTGGTAGGGGATGCCCAAGAAAGGGTTAAGTTGCCAGAAGCAGAGTCCCGCCCTTGGGTTTGCTCAGCCAATCAGAGTCTGTCCTGATGAGGTAAAGCTTCTATCCTGGGTAGCATTGGTTGAGTTGGCTGCCCCCATCTCCTGCTGGAGGGAGCCATAGGGGTGGAGTTTCTGTGGAACCAGACAGAACTGGAATTAGCTCGCTGCCTACTCAGGCCAGGGCTGCCTGTCTCCAAGACCTGCCCCTGTTCCTTCCTAAGGTGCTCGGACAGACCCTGGCATCTCCCCGGTCCTGCCTCTAGCTGACCAGTGGAGATGACAAGGCGTCCCATCTGGAAGAAGGCTCAGAGCCAGAGGAGACTCGGGAGGCCTCAGTTTCCCTGCCTGGGCCCCAGAATATAGCAGCTGGTTAGCAGGCAGTGACCTGGAGCACGCATCCCATGTGCTCAGAGCAGCAGCGTTCAGCTTCAATAAGCAAGGCCACTAGATGAATCTTCCTATATAAACATAGCTTTCAAGTGATAACAAGAGCAGCTAATTCACAGAGCTCTTCTTGTGTGCACATGACACGAGCTTAATCGTCCTGAGAACCCCGTCAATCCGTCCACTTTCCTGACGAAAACACTGAGTCTCAGCGAGGCTCGGTGCCTCTCCTGAGCTCATAGGGTGGTCAGAGTTTACGCCTCCCATATCACTTGGCGGATTATTTCTGAGCAGTCTGTTGGCATATCTGTCTCCGCCCCTGGACTGCGATCTTGCAAGGCAAGAGCGTGGCGGATCCATCTGTGCATTCCTACCGTGGAGTCCGGGGTGCACCCTGAGAACGGAGCTGTTCCTGCTGCCCTGCACCCCTCTCCTACGGCCATCAGCAGCCTGCTCTCCTCAGAAGCTTCCCCCGGCCCAGGCCCGTGCCGTGCATGTGGTGGGGGCTCAGAGGAGGTTCCCAGAGTGGACGGTGAATGTGTGGCTCAGACCCAGCCAGACGGCTCTCAGGACCCCAACAGGCTCACCTTTAAACTGTGGCTTGCCATTCCTAGTCGCCTCTGCCCAGTCAAAGGAAAGTTCCATAGGATAGGTCCCATCCATCTCTGGGACCCCAAAGGACCTAACCCAGTGTCTGGCACAGAGGAGTCATCTGTTTTGTGTGTTTGATTGAATAACCAAAGAAAGATGCACCTATTTGCCCCCGTTGGCCCCAGGCAGGATTACCTGTGAGTTATTCTAGATTAGAAGCATCCCAGCTTCCCTCCCCATGGGGGGCAGTCTAGTGAAAGTTATCCGAGGCAGAAGAAAGGCAGGTTCCCTCTAGGAATCCATACTGAAGTAAGGAGGGAGAGTTCTGATGAGAAAGAAGGGTGTGGGGAGCGGAAGGAAGCTGGGTCTTAATTGTACAGAGAGAAGGAGAATTCACGTGGGTGACCCAAGGCAGCCTCTTCCCTAACCGTGCGCAGCTCCAAGGGAGCTGGAGAAAGGCAAAGGAGCCCCCAGAGAAGGGGTACAGGCTGGACACTTCCTGCCTTGTTGTGTCCACACTGCCCCAGTGGAGGGCCCCAACCCCAGCTGCAACCCACAGGTGCTCCAGGGACAGCACAGAAAGCCTGTGACTGCCCCAACAGACCCGGCCCCTACAGGCATTAGAGTTCACGGGCAATCCAGTCCTATGGAAATCTGTAGGACAGGGTTCCCTCATGGAGACTGCATACTCCCAGGCCCTCCATGATAATCTTCCCTGGGAAGCTTTCAAGACAATCCCAAAGTTCAAAGAGCTAGAAAGAGCCACCTGACCAATGCATGAGTAGGACCACTGAGGAAACTGCTGCAGAGGTCACACACAGGTGGTGGCCCATCTGTCTCTCTGTTGTTCTTGGAATCCATCTTCTTCCACCGCCCTCTGCCTTTCCCAACAAGCATTTCATGTTCAGGGCGTCCCATTTACGGTTTACAAGCTTGGGAAGAACTTTGCGTTCCTTGAGGTGTATGAAGGGTCCCCCCCTTCCAAGGGATCAGCAAACACGGTTGAACAGGGTGGAGAAAGGGCAGCATGGGACTCCGGGGAGTACCCCCTGCAAACCCTTCTCTCCCCAGAGAGGCATCTGGGGTGGGGCAGGGAACAGCCTGGGCAAAGGCTTCTCTTTTGCAGGCGGAAGGCGGAGCATTCTCAGAAAGAACAAAGAAAAGGCATTTAAAATAAATAAATAAATAAAGGCATGCTACTCAGGACAAATTAATCAAGCAGGACTCTTTCTGCCTGAAAAGCAAGAAGCTGGGGCCTGAACTCTGCCTGGCCTTTACTCTTTTCTCTCCCTGGAGGTCAGCAACCTTAGCAGAAAGGCTGTGGCCTAGCCCTTGGCAAAGACGTTCCTGGTCACCTCTGAGGCTGCCAGGACCTGGTGGACCTGAGTGCAGGTGGTTGACCAGTCGGCCGGCTGGATGGCCACCAGGCCAAGTTGTTAAGGTTGCTAGAGCGCTCCTGGAACTCCATGGGCCTGGAGAAAATCATATTTACCAGAATTTTTCTCAGGGAGCTTTTTATAATGGACCAGAAGGAGTAAGTTGCTAAGACTCTTGAAGTGTGTGTGGTGGGGGAGGTTGGGCCTGAGACCCCAAGGGGGCTTGCCTGCCTAACAGAAGGTGCTTCCCTAAGTCCCTTCTTAGGATGGTGGGTGTGGGGTTGTGCAGGGCCACTGCAGGGTTTAGTTCTCAGGCAAGGGGGCAGTTCTGAGGTTGTCCCAGTGCTCTTTCTTTACCCTTCTCCCCCCAACACACAGCTGCTCCAGTAAACACACATTTAAAGAGCTTTGATTTGAAGAGTTATCTAACTGTTGCCAGCCCAGGGCGCCCATAGGTCTTGGCATGGCCCCAAAGCCGGGCCCCAAACTCTGGGGTCCTTCCAGTGTCCGCCAGCCAAATCCACAGCCGGCAGGCCCAGAGCCTGTCTCGGAAACTCGGACTACCCTTAGCCACTCACACTGCCCTCCCAACCGGAGATGGAGAGACCACCCCAGGCACCGAGAAGACATTTGTCAACACACTCCAGAGCCTGCAAACACTGAAGTTGAAGCAGAAAGAATTCTTCCCCATCACCCACCAGAAGGAGCTAAACCCAAAATATAAGAAAGCTGGGGGAGGGGGGCATGAGTTCAACCATGAATCATCCCAGGGACCGCCCCAGTGCAGAGAATGGCCTGATTTCTGACCATGACCAAGCCGGGATCAAGGATACCAGGCAGCCTACAGTGTCAGCGACAGGTCTCGGATCAGCAGAAGAACCTGACAATGGGAGAGTAGCAACAAGGAGCTGGCGGGTGTGGGGGGCGCGGCAGTGCAGTCCCCACCGCTGTGGTTGAGCGAGCGTCCACTGCATGCCAAGCACTGTGCCAGGAACTGCGTCTGTACCATCTCATTTCCCTCTCCCAGTAACCCTTTGAAGGAGAAACTGTTGTTCCCAGATGGGGACACCAAAGCGTTGAGCAGTAGTGAGACTTGCCCAAGGTCAAGTGACTTGTCAGCCAGTGGCAGAGCGTGAGTCAAAGTCCATGCTCTTCCCACTGTCCCCCTTCGTCAAGTTACTCTTGTCTCTGGCTGGTATAAAACAAAATAACTTCCAAGTCTGAGATGACCAAATTCTCAGACTGTTACTCCCTTCATGAGGGAATAGTCGCGGGGCTGCTCTCTGCCGCCACACTAGGCGCGGCTGCCCAGAAGTCCCCTGTCCTCGGCAGGCCTGTCCCGGCAGCCCCCACCGTAAGCCTGCCAAACGCATGGGGAAGAAGACCCGGCCGCCAGCTTTACTGGCTCAATCTCTCACCCCGAGCAAGCGGACCACCCACTCAGATCCTTCTGCAGCCAACCACACCAAACCCCCAAATGGCCAACACTTTCAGTAGAGAGAAGTCACCTGCATGACTCACAAATGGGAAATACAGCTGTGCCGAGTGGCTGGCCTCTGGCTGACAAAGGGGAAGGCCATAACCTGGCTCCCATCCCCTCCACAGGCACTGGACCAGCTTCGGGGAACCCATCTCCAGTCAGCCCCAGCAGGGAGGCTCTAATCTTCCCCGATGCTCCAGCTGGCTGGCCCCCCATCCCCAGCCAACTCTACTTGGCTCCACTTGGCCATGGCCTGCATCAAACCAGAACAGCTTCCACTGCGGACATCGCCTCCCAATGGTACCAGCCCTCGGCCAGCGTCAGACATCCAGTGCGCTACCCCTAGGCACGACCTACCCCGTGGCAGAGGGCGCCTCCCTGCCAGGCGGCAACAAAAGGCCAACCCCAATTCAACCTGGCCGGAGGCAAACCATCTAATGGAGCCGAGAAGCGATGGCCATGCTCCCTTAGGCGCCGTCGCTCTACCTGAGCCAAGCAAACCCACTCAGTGGACCCCGTGACATGCCGAGAGGGAGAGACATTCAAGCACGGGCCTCCCTGCCAAGAGCTTATTGCTCAGGTCCAAGTCCTAAGCTGGAGCTGGTCCCAGGCTCAATGCGGAGGCTTGAGGGTCCGGGCTGGGGAGGGGAAGCCAGGCAGCCAGGGCCACGACTGCCAGCAAGGCCCTTACCTTGTGCTCCGGGGGCGAAGCCGTGAGCTGTTGCTGCTTAGCGATGTTCTCCGACAGGCACCAGCACACTCTCTTCTTCTGCTCCTGTGAGTGCGCTTCCAAAGTGAATAAGCACTCTGCCTTCTGACGTCAGGGCAAACAGAAGAGAGGATGGTCAGGGCTGCTCCCTGGTTCAGGGGGCTCCCAGGCCCAAGCCCGTCCCCGGATTCCAGAGGGTGAGGCTGCAGCAGGGAGGGGAGGGCCAGCTAAAAGCCACAAATGCACACTAGTCCCCAGTGACATCGAGGCAGCCCGAGGAGCAGGGAAGCTGGATCGGGGGCCAGCTGGCGAGCGCGCGGTGTGTGCCCGCGGGTTGTGTGCGGGGGGAGGCGTTAGTTCCCAACACAGTGGAGGCCTGTGGAGAGCCATAGGACAGAAACGGTGAGGTCACCCCCGGGGACAGGCAGCACAAGGCGGCAGCTGGGGGAACACATGGGGGACCCAGAGATCCAAGGTCTCCAGCCCTCTGATGCCCTATGGAGTCAAGACCCCACCTCCCGCTCACAAAGCCCCCCTCCCCCCCGACCATGGCGCAGGATCTGATCACAAAGCCCAGGTTAGATGGGCAGTTGGACAGACATAACAACAGAACTCAAACAGAAACTCAGGTCCCTTCAGGAAGTCTTTGGCAGGTGTAGTCACGTGGCCACACCAGTGCCTGGCACAGGAGCTGGGTCCGACCCGACCTGGGGTCTTTCAGCCCAGCCAAGTGCAAGGACAGACACCAGCACGGCCACTGCTGTCATTCCCATCCCACTTTGCCATCTAACTTCGTCAAGTGCCATCTCATCCCCCCAACTAGACTAGAAAATCCTTCCAGGAAGGCCTTTTCCATCTGTACCCAGCACAGTCCTTGGCAAGTAACGGCCTCGGTAAGCTCTGGCTCCTGTCGGAGACTTTCGGGACGAGGTCAAAGCCAGGCCATGACACAAGCATCAGGGCACTGCCAAGACCCAGGGAGGTGGCCCTGGGGAGCTGGAACATGTTGGGGGGGTAGGGCGGGGGTGGGTTTGGAGGCAGTCGAGCAGGCCCAGGGCTATCATGCACTCTAGAACACTCTGGTCAGGGGACTGCAGGCTCTTTCCGACTCCACTGGAATTTGATTATAACCTCACAGGGCTGTGATTACATGAGCTCAGCCCAGGGAGCTGAGAGCAGGAGCTGGATGGCTTGGAACTGAGAAAAAGACAGTGTTTCTATGCAGTCCTTCCTCGTTTTGCAGTTGGACAAGCCTGGCTTGAATTCCAGCTTTGCCACTTCCTACCTGTGGACCTCAGGAAAGGCTGTCAAGTGGGAACGGTAACGACATTACCCCCTCTCAGAGCTCGTGAGCGGGTAAGTCTGGAGAACAATCGGAGGCCTCAACAGACAGCAGCTACCGTTGTTATCACTCCACACTTTGCTCATTTAATAAATATTTATTGAGTGCCTGCTACATGTCAGGGACTCTACTAGGTCCTGGGGATGAAGAAGCAAATAAGAGAGACTGAGCTCTGGCACTCAGGTTGGGGCAGAGACAATAAACCAATAAACAACGAAATAATATCATTACTAATTGGGAAAAGGCCAAAAGGCAGAGATGCTGTTTGAGCCTGGTGGTCAGAGAAGGCCTTTCTACAGGGGCAGCTCTTGGGTGAAGGCTGGAATACTAAAGGCCAGCAAGGCAAGTGCTTGGGAGAAAATCTTCCAGGCAGAAGGAACAGCACATGTGAGGGCTCTGAGCCGAGATGGTTACCAAGCATCATCAACTACCACATGCAACAGTCTCAATTCTGCCACTACCCCACCAGCCCTCAGGGATGCCACTCTTGGGGCGGGGCCGGCTCCCATGCTAAGTGTTCCCAGAGCACCAGCCACTCCTCTCCTGCCCCAAAGTGCTCAGAAGTTGATCTTCCTAAACACGTCGGTGGGAAGAAATTGCCTCCTCTTAGCTTCAGGGAACTGGGCGGATATGGGGAGGAAATCCTCCCACTTAACAACAGATTCCTCCACTTCTCAGAACCCCCAGCCTACTGCAGGGGAAGGACAAGCCCAGCAAAACAGACCCCAAGATTCCCCGGAGGGAAGCCAGCTAGGGTAGGAGCTGACCTGAGGGCCCTGTGTTCCGTCTCATCATGTCCCCCTGCCAGGTGAGGAGAGAGGCAAGGACCCTGGTCCTTTCCAGCTTAGAAAGGCCATTTCTCCACAAAGCTAGCCCTGCCTTTACCTAGCTCTTTCGGCTTCAGCAAATCCCTTAATCTCCCGGAGCCAGACCTCCTCTTCCCTTTCTGTGCCAAAGCAGGAATTCTGCCTTAATAACAATTCATTTTATCTAACTCATTTTAAAGAGTATTTTCCCACCCATCTATGCTCTCATTTTGACCTTGACAATCCCACGAAGAGTTAGGGAGGGCTTAGATGGTTACTCCCAATCCAAGGAAGAGGAAAACCAAGGCTCGGACTGGCTGAGGGCTTCCTCCAGCTCTTAATGCCAGTGAGCAGCAGAAGGAAGGCTCAGAGCCTTGCAGAAACACCCGTTGAGATTTGATTCCCCCAAACCCAGGAGGCCCCCTCAGAGGCTGCTGGGCTGCTGAGGGCTGGCAGGAATGCTCCCCCTTGCAGACTGGGCCCTAAGCAACCCGAGCACGAAGGCCTTCAAAGAGCAATGCCAGCCAGCGGCTCTCAGAGCAGCTACAGAGCTCGCTGGAACCGTTTTGTACTATTCCACACTGCTCTGTGTTCGAGGACAGTGGCCCCTTCCTACAAGACAGCAGGAGAGCCTCCCCTCACAGTGACAGGGCTGCCAGGGTCCTCATCTTGAGACAGCCCCCGACATGCCATACCCCTCATAGCACTAAGTGCTTTAACAGTGGGGGCTCAGCCCTTCTTCCAACAACCTTGCCAGGTAGAGGCTGTGATTCTGTCCATTTTACTGACACCCACAAGAACCACTTCCTCTTCCCTGCCCTGTGGATAATCTCTTTTTAGAAAATCATACTTCCCTCTGCCTGGGATGATGACCATATGACCTGATTCAGTAGGAGAGTTCGGGGCTGAATCTCTGGCCCTGAGAGCTTGAAGCGGAAAGCCTCCTAAGGCTAGGGAATCCAGAAGCCTTCTGAGCTAACAAAGACCTAAACCCAGGCCTGGCCAAGGGTTAAGGGTTGGCTGTCCTAGATGGGCAAACATCTGAGGGGCTCCTTGCTCCCCAGGCTCCTCTCTAGGTGCTTTGGAGGTTGGTCTGGTAAAGAGAAAACGCACAGAACCAACTCCCTCCAGAAGCTGAACTCCCATCTGCATACATCTGTCCAAATCAGGGACCCCACTGCCTGCCTGGGGGCTCGATATGAATGTTTTCTCTTAATCCCCACGTGATTTAACTCACTGCTTCTGATGCCACTGCACACTGAGCCCTCACATACCAGAATCCAGGGCTGCGGCCCTAAGCAGCCTTGAAGGCATCCTCACGTCACTCACCCAGAGACAGGGCTCCTGATGGGGCAGTACTGGGCCTGGGCCTCTGCATTCAAACATCCTCAAATCCAACCAGAAACCCAGGTCCTCCTGGCCTTCTTAAAAACCCTGTCTTGCCTTACCTCCTCGTTCTTGAATGAGTATTATCTTTGTAGGAACCAAAACCCCTTCTGCTACTGTTTGTTCACTCGCCTTGACGACCCTCTCTTTTAGTTCTAATGACCTGACGACCCAGGTAGGAAGGAAAGGCACAGCTGTTAACCATTTTTCAGACGAGAACACTGGGGCTTGGAGAGGCTAAGTCAGCGGCCCCAGGAGACCTCTGGAAAGGAGAGTCAAAGTCTGCCTTCTGCCTCCTCCAGAGCCTGTAATCTGACCACATTTGTATAACTCTGTGTGTACATTACAAGGAACATGAGATATTCCTCTTAGCTTTCTTTTTAAAAGGTCAATAAATCATTAGTGATGTCTCTAATGGAGAATGAATGAATACGAGAAGCTCTCCCCCCGTTATGAAGCTGACAATGATAATAACTCCCATCTACGGAGCACTCACCGTGTGCCAGACTCTGTGCTAAGTGCTTTGGTCAGGGTATCTTATTGAATCTCATTTAATCATTACGGCAACCCTGCCAGGTAGGCCCTGTTTCAGCCTTGTTTCAGAGAGGCGTATGTGACTTGCCCAGATCAGTCAGTTAGGAAACGGCAGAGCCAGATTCAAGTCTAGGACTTCCTAACCCCAGAGCACAGACTCTTCAATGAACGGAGCGCGGGATCAGATTCTAGGCGAACGGTCCTTGACCAACATGCCCTTTGTCCCAGGGACCCCAATGCCCTCAAGCTAGCAGGGGGCTGCGTCGGTCCCCTGGGTTTACAGGGGCTGAGGGACACCTGTCCAGGAGAACAGAGGCCCCAGGGCAGAGCACTGCCTAGGACAATCCCACCCAAGACCTACTGCGAGGAAACACCCAAAGCTGGGGCCAGCCAGGCAACTGAGGCTTTCTGGATTCCATGGAAAACCCTTCAAACTCCTGACTCTCCTGCCACACTTGCTTTTCCAGGAGCCACCTGCGTGTTAGACAATGAAGATACACCACTTGTCAGAAGGTCCCGTGAAGACGTGAGTTTGGGGCTCCCCATGGGATCCAAAACCAACAGGACAAACAGGACAAGCAGGCACCCTGGCTTCCTGTTCCAGACGTGCCTCTCCCCACAGCTTCTACGGAGAAAAGAGAGGCCTCTGGCTGCCTGTGAGCTTGCATCTTCCAGCCCCTCTGGCTCAGAACTCCTGGCACTTTAACTGAACTAAAAGGCCGGGGATCAATACCCTTCGGCAGTCTTTGGAGAGCCGGGAGGTCCCAGGTCCCTGGAAGCCAATGAGCAGAAGTGCTTTTCTCTGGGCCGCACAAACCAGCTGGCAGGAAGCTCTCCCGGCATTAAAGAACCTGGAGCTTCATCTCAGGCCCTGCCAGGGAGAACTGGAAGCCGGAGGGGCAAGGCCGAGGGGCCAAAGCTCTGGCTTTCCCCAGCCTTGTTCACAGCTGCTAGGCTGTTTGCAGAGCTCCACGGACTTGAATCCCCACCGGCTCTTCAGGGCCTCTGCCGGCTGCTTCCTGGGCCTGGTAGAGGAGTGCCAACATGGGGCAGGGGGAGACATCCAATGCCTTCCTGGCCCTTGGGTCAGGGGGCAGCCAAGGTCCCCAGCTCAGCTCCGACAATGCCTGCTGCCCTTTGGAACTCTCTGCCCTCCCGTGAAGCTAACTGGTCAACTCTGTCTTCTCCCCAGGTGTCTGGTCCCCACAGGGGACTCTCTCGGAGGCCTGCATCTCTTTTCATGGCCAGGAACCAGAGGAATGATTTTCAGTCACAAGCGACATACACACTCCTTCTCGAAAGGGTGTATTCCTCTTGGCCAGCTACTGTAGACCATGCCCTGCCCAGAGCGTCTTGTCCCACAAGACTGGCTGGTTCCCAGGACTGTTATGAGGGACGGATGTAAGCAGAAGCAGAGGACAGAAACGGGGTTAATGAATCCTTGCTTGGAACAGATACTGCCCCTGCTCCTAGGAGCAGACATGAGATTGGGAACAGAAAATCTGCTGAAAATATAAGAGTCTAGATGGCTCAGTGGCTCTCAGCCTTTTCATCACCACAGACTTCTGTGATCAAACCCTTGGTCTGACGATACGCATCTCCCAAACTATATCAGACAGTAAGTGGTTTGCCTGATTTTGTTCAACAAAGGCATAGCACTGCCCATATGTGTTTCTGATCAGACGGAGACAAGCAGGAATACCAGTCACACTGAGTGGGCGTCCTTGCAGCCCAAAATACAGACGCTTAATGTTTTCTTTAGCCTGCGTTAGCGGGCCCAGGTAAAGGTGCAATTACCTTCCGACACTTGAAAATACTGACAAGGGGCGCCTGGGTGGCTGAGTGGATGGAGCCTCTGCCTTGCGTTCGTTCGGGTCATGATCCCAGGGTCCTGGGATCGAGCCCCGAGTGGGGCTCTCTGCTCAGCAGGGAGCCTGCTTCTCCCTCTCTCTCTGCCTGCCTCTCTGCCTACTTGTAATCTCTCTCTCTGTGTCAAATAAATAAATAAAAATCTTAAAAAAAAAAAAAAAATACTGACAAGATGCTGTAGGAGGGGTCATGGGTGGGACTGCCTGGAAAAAGAGGAAGAAAGGCCGGCACAAGAATCAGGGCAATTTCCAGAAGAAAGACTACCAACCAAGTAAATCAGGTGAGGCATGGGTGTCAGGCCACAACCTCACGATGACCCCGCCAGGTGCCGGAGACCAGGGTGTCCCGAGTAGGGGATCACAGTGTCCTTCTGTCCTCTCTAGGCACTTTTTATTTATTTGACAGAAAGAGAGAGAGAGAGCATGCGCACAAGCAGGGGGAGCGGCAGGCAGAGGGACAGGGAGACGCAGGCTCCCTGCTGAGCAGGGAGTCTGACACAGGCTCGATCCAAGGACCCCAAGATCATGACCTGAGCCAAAGGCAGACGCTTCATTGACTGAGCCACCCAGGCATCCCCCCTTCTAGACACTTCTGCGCCCACTGCTCCTCCACACAGAGGTGAGAGGCACTGAGGCAAGGACGGCTATCCCCATTTCACAGGGAAGCAACCCTGCCCAGGACCACGGTATGAGATGCTACGTACGGAGCCTGGCCCCAGAGCCCCGGACTACACCCAGACCAATGTCTTCTCACCAGTGCCAGGCCACAGAGCTCTCTGTGGATCTAGAGGCAAGGACTCACCTCTGCTAGATACAGCACACAGAACTTCAGGTCTTCTGAAGAACCTTGGAGGGAACAAAAGTGAGACTTGAGTTAGCGTCGGCCCCAGAGACCAAACAGCTTGCCCTAGCACCGCCAGCTGCCTCGTCCAGAAGCCCGTATTTGGTGCCTCCTGGAAGGAGGAGAAGGAAGAGACAGGCACAGGGGACGGGGAAATTGCTGGAGGAAAGCCCGCTAAGTAACTAAGCAGATGGAGACATGGCAATAGGGCCTTGGCCCGCAGGTCAGTGTCACCCAAGGAATGCTGTGGTCCCACCCCCAGGACAGGTATCCAGGAGCACCTCGGGGCCTCAAACCACCAGGGGCAGGGAAGCTGTCGTCCATCTCAGGAGGCCTCCCTCTTTCCATGCTCCCTGTATTAAGGGACCCAGAGGGATACAGATTCAAGATCCCCCTCCAGTCATGGGCTGGATGTTGCCCACAGACGGCTTCCCAGCCCAGGCCTGGCTCCTTGGTGTGTCTTCCTAGAGCCCCGGTCTCGAATCCCAAATTCACCCATTCTTCACCTCCCACCTGGGAGGCCGCTGGGTGGGAGCGTCAGGCTCCCCGCTCCTCCCGCAGAGGAGTGAAGGCGGAAGAGCTACAGAAGCTGTATTTGCTCAGACTGCTTTGGAAACACACAGACCAAGAGATGACCTTGGCTGCCGGAGAAGGCTTCTTGCAGGAGGATCCTTTTGAACTTGAATGCAGGATGGAAAGAAAGGAGGAGGGCATGGGCACAGCAAGGGCACAGGCAACGAGGTACAGAAGCCCAAGGTGTGGCTCAACGGCTAGCAAGCGTGTGGAAGAAGCCCTGCACCTTCTCTGACTACTGCGGGCTGCTCCTCGGAACCCGGCATCCCTCCCCACCGGGCTTCATTCTTCTGGGCACAGACCAGGGACGGTTAGGGACTTCCTGAGTTTCAAGCAGTTGACCTCACTGGGCAGGTAGTCCTTTTCAAGACCACTCCACCTGTAGAAAACCCCACATGCTTACTGTGCCCCGTGCTGTCCGTGCATAAGCCCAGCCCTTGCCACAACCCCTAGGACACAGGGGCTGTTATCGTCCATGATTCATGTGAAGAAATAGGCTCAACACACACTGGAATCAAAGAAATGGTCCAGTAAACCAAAATGTGTTGCAAAGTAAAGGTGACAAAGTAACAGAGACAGTGGGTCAAGCCAATTCCTAAGAAAAGTCGTGAGTGAGGACCCTCATGTGGGTGACAGCCAGGCCCCCCACCTGGAGCAAGCACATGGGCAGTTCCCTGGGCAAAATGAGGGCCAGAGGTGCCGGCAAGATCCAGAGACAAACAGGCCAATAGTAAGTTGGGGGGGGGTACACTCTGGACTTAGAAGAAATCCTTCTACTTCTCCCCACCTGCAGGAGGGTTGGGAGGGAGAAGTCCCCATCTATGAAGTCCATCATGTTTGAGAAACTCTCACTTGGAGGCTTCTGCCAACTTCTTGCCTTGCTGAGGGTAGAGACAAGGGGAGGTGGTTTCTTTTGTTTAAGAAAACATACTGGATGTCTCCTCGACTTTCCAGAACCAGATCTTAGTGCCAAGGGAGAAACAAAAAGATCTATGTGAGAAAATAACAGAAATGTGGGTTTTAGAAACTGGCAGTGAGAGAATAGAAGGCTCTAGAAGGGGCGGGGGGGAAGCCAAGGAGAGGGGAGCCTCAGGGAGACAGGAGGCCAAGGTTGGGGGGAAACTCAGACATATTCCCTACAGTGAGGGGTGGTTGATGACTGCTTGACAACTTTCCTGGGCCGTGACACGTCCTGCCCACCACCCTCCCACATTACCCCGAACCGCCCCTGAAATCTGCTCCATGTCACAGCCTTGTGCTGGCCGCACTTGAGAGAAGGACGGAATGGGGGCAGTGCTCAGCATGGCTCGGAGCCTCATAAAGGGACAGCAAGCCTCGGGAGCCCAGGGTGCCAGGAAGGAGCCACAGCTGCAGAGCAGCAGGCCATGAGGTGGCTGAGCCAGGCAAGCAACCTCACCCTTTTAGGAGCCCTTCTGGGACACAAGTCTGGGCTCTGGTCTTTCCAGAGTGTGGAAATGTGGGGTGAGTAAAAAGGGACACAGAGGTAGCCCACATTTGGGTTTTCCATCCAACAGTCCAACTGCCGTCACCATTTTGAAATTCCACAGAAGTCATCGGCCCCTGGGTGAACCCTGCTTCCTACCAAGGACTGTGGGCTGTGCAGAGAGAGTCCAGAGGCACAGAGATGTTTTTCCCCTCCTAAGTCTGACTCCTCTGTCATGTTCCCAGAGCCCCCTCCAGCCTAGTCAGAGGTCCCAAACTCAACCATCGGCCAAGCCTTCCCTATGCTGTGTGACAAGCCAGGAGACATGTTGTTCCCATTTTCCAGTTGCAGAAACTGAGACCCCGGGAGAGAAAACAAGCTGTACAGGCATGCAGTGAGTGAGGGGCGGAGCTGAGATTTGAACCCAGGACGGCTGCCTCTAAAGCCCGTGTTCTGACCCCTGTGTCCCATTTCTGCTCCCCCTCCCTCGCACCGGTTTATACATCTGCACGCCCCCAGAGGTGGGACCGTGTCTCTCCCCCTGCTATCACCTGGCAGCCAGCTCTCAGGTGGGCTCTGAGAATGCACTCAGCACATGTCAACTGACTAAATTTAACTCCAAGCGTTCCAGCAGCTGGGACCTAAGCCGCTGGGTTTCCAAGCCTGCACACCTGGCTCCCCAGGGTGGATGGAGAGCCCAAGAATCAGCTGGACATCTCCAGGCCATCCTGAGAGACCAGAGCAGGCCAGGAAGACACCCTGTGGGCGGGATGCTGGCCACCCAGGGAGGGAGAAACACAAAGACCAGCAAAGCCAGTAGGCGACAGAGACAGGAAGAGGCCACAATGGGCCCGGGACGACCAGAGATGTCCCAATTGTTAGCACGAGCTCTCCGCCTGTTCCCATTACACTGCCGTTCAGAGCTGCTGAAGCTGGGGGGATGCTGGGCAGGAGGAGGGCTGGCTTAAGGTTTAAGTGGCCACCAGCAGCTGGGAGCTGTGGAGAAAGGTGCTTTCCAGCCCCCAAGCTGGGCAGTGCTTCTAGTCTCCTAGTCAGTTACACATTCACTCAGTCAAGCAACATTCACTGGGCACCGGCAATGTTCTGAGCCTCGTGCTAGACCCTAGGAGGACGCTTGGCCGGGAGAGCCAAGCTCCATTCAGGCAAGTCACACACGGGAGTCATCGGTCCTTGGGTGGGGTAGATTCTCGCCTTCCGGGGAAAAGCCCTCACCAGCCCTAGCCCACAGGAAAGGCCACGTGTGCTCCTCATTCCCATCCTCTTTGCCCCAGACTGAACTTTTCCCACATGCTGACTTGAAAGGGACACAGCTGGGAGGCATAAGCCACATTCATCAGGTACCATTCTGCCATGAGAAGCTCCAGTGGAGGCCCCACGTGGACCTCTTAAAACCCTCACTCAGGCCCTGGCTGCAGCGGCAGGTGTCTGTGGGGGCCAGGGACATGGGCCGGAAGACGGGCACCAGGACTCAGGACACTGGGTTCCACCACTCCAACTCTGACTGCAGGAGAGGGGGACACTGGACCCACAAGCCTGTCTCAGGGGAGGAGGCAGGGCCTAGAGCAAAATCTCAGGGATGGGACATGCACCTGACTGCTCAGTGTCACTGAGCCATGTCCCCGAGGAACCA
The DNA here is from genome assembly GCF_010015895.1 of Lontra canadensis. Classification (NCBI taxonomy): domain Eukaryota; kingdom Metazoa; phylum Chordata; class Mammalia; order Carnivora; family Mustelidae; genus Lontra; species Lontra canadensis. The sequence continues at coordinate 1,493,183 of NW_022631024.1, read as the reverse complement.
CGTTCGCTGTTGGCTGGTTGACACTGACCGGGAAGGGCATGACAACGCATCCGCACCCAACTGTCCCAGCAAGCCCAGGACACACGCCTACTCGCACACATGCCCCAACACCCGTGTCAGTCCAGGAGGCTCAGGTGGCCGTGGTCATCCCTCCTGAGGAGAGCGGGCCCGGGCCACCCTCACCCCACCATTGGCCCAGAGAGGATGTGGCCTCCACCTCCAGGAAGCCATGCCTGCCCAAGGCTATTGCTCACATAAGCTCAGCATCTGGAGGGTTTCTCTGCAACACCTCAGGCCCCACACCACCCACTTGACCAGCTGCCACCCAGTGGAAGACCGAGCTCACGCTGACTCTAACTTCAAGGCTTGGGTCTGAGGGCTCCAGGAGGGGAAGATCCAGCTTATTCCCAGCCAAGCACCCCCAACCGCACTCCAAGGGGTGGAGGTAGGACATTTGGGCACCGTCCAGCATCTCACAGCAGCCTCAGGGTCCATGTGGAGGTGTCAGAGCTGGGAAAGAACATCAAGGGCTCGTCCAAACCATCTTCCACGGTCCAAGACACCAGAGCCCAGAAAAGGGAGAGAACCAGCTGAAGTCACCCAGCGTGTTAGCTGCAGAGCTGAGCCCAGAGTCCCAGCTACTACCCTCAGCTCTTCCACTGCCCTCTTTCCCCCCCAATAGCCCCCAACAAAGCATAGCAGGTGGAGCCCCTCTTCTTTCCCCTCCCTCCTTCTAGCAGGAGGCTGAGCAGATGAGGGTCCTGGGCTTGTAGCCCTAGACTGGGCGATGAGCACAACTGGGTAAGGGTGAGGTTCTCATAATCAGTCAGGACTTGTTACCGATAGGCCCACCCCTGCCTGGGTCCTGACTGTCTGAGCTGGGGTGAGCAGGCCACAGAGGAAGGGGCTACACTGCATGACTGTGCATGTGAGGACACGTACAGGGGTGCAACAGGGACAGGGGATCAGCAGCTGCAGGGGAAGCTGGGTCTGAGGGAAACTGGGAGGGGCAGTGAAACCCAGGGCCGAGTCGCTCTAGCTCTCACCTGCCCCCTCTTGGGTGGGCACCGGGGAGCCAGGGTCAGAGCTGCATCTGCTCAAAGGGCTGCTCCCTGCCGCCCTGCGGGAGGGGCCGGCTCCAAGAGAGATGACTGGCTTTTTCCCCTCAGGAGCTGCCCTGGCCAGTGGGCAGAAGAAAGTTTGAGGCAGGGAAGGAGAAGTTATAAGTGACTTCCTGTGGGGCAGCCAGAGTGGAGGTTCTCACACTCCCTGGGCTTCTGAGGAGGAAGAACAGCGGGGGTGCCCAACACTCAGGAACCTGGGACGGGTCCGCAAACAGGCAGGAAGTTTTCCTGGAGCAAAACCCGTCAAAACAGAATTCTTTCACTGGGTAATATTTTCCTCTCTGCCCCTGTTGCCCGTGCTTAAACAGGTCTGTTGTTGTTTTCATAATCTGGGAGAGGAAATCAAGCCCCTTTCGGCAGAGACTTCAGGCGCCAAACCAAACCGCTCAGCAGATACTCCCAGCAGGCTTCCCGGTCCCCGGCCGAGGAGGCACTGTGGAAGGTCTGCAGGGGACATCGGTTTCAGGCTCCCCCTGCCCCTGCTCCCTGGGGCTCTGGCCTGGGCGACACAGCTGGGAGGAATACAAGCAGTGCTCTCGGGTCCTGGCTGTGTGTGGTAAGTGGGGTTGGGGACCTGGCGTGGCCCAGGCCCTCTGCACACGACCTTCCCAAATCTGTACAACTGTCTTCCCCACACCGGGAGCCCTGCTTACACGTAAGCAAAGGCAAAGGGGTTAAATCAGATGTGCCTAAGGTCACAGGTATGGGGGGCAGGGCCAAGATGGAGACATGGGTCTGTCGGAGGCCAGAGCTCAGCCGGCTCCACCCCACCACCTCCCAGAAACATTGTCTGGACCAGAAGCCTCCAGCGAAGCTCAGATTGCACAGCCTAGCATGGAGCCGGCCTCCGAGAGCCCCACAGCCCCAGGAGCTGGACATGACCCCACCGCATATGCTCAGATGCCCCACTGATGGCTGGAAGCCCCGGGGCATCCATGCCACTGGGAGGAGTGGGACTCGGGGCAAGTAGGCAGGAGCGCACGGCGTCCCTGGGGCACATACTTACCTTCCTGCAGCTTCACGCTCTGGAGGTAGAGGGGGTTCCTCAGGACGTCGCAGCGGCCCGGCTCGTCCTCCTTGGTGAAGAGTAGCAGGTCGGAGTAGGCAAAGAGCGTCACCTGCATCACCACGGAGCACACTGAACTGGCCGCTCTGCTGGCCCAGAGCCCAGCGGCCACAGCCTTCCCGGGAGGTCTGGGTAAGGGGACCTCGTCATCTCGGGCAGAACGAGGATCAGACTCTCTGTGTGGCCTCCGCCAAGGACAGAGACATGATGTGCAACCAGGACTTCCCTATTGCTCTAGTATTTTCTACACTTTCACAGTGGGCGGGAGGAGGGGCGGGGAGATGGATAAAATCCGACCCTCACCTCCCGTGACACATGGCCCCTGCAGGCCTCTCCACCGCCCACCTCCTGCCAGGCCATCTTTCTGACTTCCCAGAGCCGCTGGCTGGGCGCCACCCTCGAGCTGCGGGGTGTTGGCACATTTGCTTGTGTTCTCCTCTATACGGCTGGCTGAAAGAGCACTGCCCTTGGAGCCAGAAGTCGTGAGGCTCCCCACTCCGGAGCCATGAACACTTGGTTAGGGACCCCGAACCCCCAGCTTTGGTTTTCTTGTCTATAGAGATAGGGGAGTGTCGCTGTCCCGGTCCCTCACAGGCTTCTGTCACCAGCCCTGGGCAGACTGAATGGAAGCATTGAGCAGTAAAAGGTCTTCTTATCACATTCCTCGAGGATAATTTTAACTGCATTAATGCATGATCAGCCTGAGAAAAAGCCAGTTACTTACACTCCAAAACGGACATGTATGTGACTTTTATCTCTTTTATTCACTAGCTGCTCCAAAAATAAAAGGCGAATGCTATTTTTAGACATTATAGGTAAACCAACAGGCATGCTTAGCATAGTTTCAGGCCAAAAAAAAAATCTGCTTGATCCCGTAATGCCACTGAAGATCACACTGTTCTTTGTTTTGTAAATCTTGCAGTGGCCTTTAGCTAAAAGCAATAAAATCCAATTTTAGAGTCTCCAAAGAAAACAAAATATTATTAATTCTGTGGACTTCCCTTTGAGGTGTCAAAATCTGACACTTCATCTCCTCTGAGGTAAGAGTCAGAGCCAGAGGGCTCGGCGTGCACCCCCAAAGGCCACAGTGAGCGTGTGCGGGACGGTTGCTGCAGTTTCGAAAGTTAACATGGTGACATTTAGCTCTCTGACTGTTCCAGGTGGCCTAAGAAGTCCACCTCTAATGTTCTACTTACAAGGATATGTAATATGAATTGCACATGAAATTAATATGAAACTATAAGGATGTGCTCAACAGCATCTCATCAGCATCTACAACCAAAGAGCGCAATGTGCCAAAATGCCTACAGCTCAATCCAGTTTTGTCTAATAAAACTGTAAATGTGTACATTTTTTACATGTCTATGATACCACTCTTCACGAGTACAATTTCCCTTCCTACATTTCTGTTTCATTTGCATCGTATGACAAGAGAGTCTATTACTTTTGTAATTTAAAAATATATAATTTTTTTTCAAAGGACCCCTTGGCTTCTTGAGCACAGTGCAAACAGACAGGTTGGAAGGAAGCTGGGCCCCAGAGACAACAGGGGTGTCATTGAGCAGGAGGCTCTCAGGAACTCTAGCTTCTCCAATGGGGACCAAACACAAGAGCTCCGAAACTGTGGGCTGGGAGGGATCTTGGCAGTGACTCTCTCTGGACCTCTTCCAAACCACAGTCCTGACCCAACACGGACTAAAAGAAGCCCCCATCTGTTAAGTTCTTTCTTTCTGCTCAGTGGGTTCTTACTTATAAATAACATCGCTGCCTTCATTTATAGATGTGGATCCTGCAGCTCAGAGAGGTTAAGTGACCTGTCCAAGGTCACACAGCCAGGGACCATTGCCCAGGTCTGGCTGACCCTTAACCTCTCCCAATACGAAGGGGTAGCAAGATGCCTACAGCCGTCCTGCCCCTGAACGTGAAACAATCCAAGCAGGGACCAAAACAGAAACACAAAGGAGACCCAAAGTGAAGCTAAGGGAAGAAGCTAAGGGTAGAAAATGATCTAAGAGCTGAGAAGGATCTCAGGGGTTGATTCTCTACGCAAACCTGTAGGCTTTCCCACTCAAAAGAAACCTGGCAGTCACCTCTAGACTCAGGGAAGCTGGCAGGGGGCGGGGCGGGGCGGGGGGCACAGTCTGCCAGGAACCTAAAATGTCAAAAAATGTCCCAGGCTCAAAGAGAGCTAGGTGGACAGCCACTGGGGAAGAGGCATGGGCAAGGTGAGAAAAGCTCCAGGCCCCTCTGGCCCCAATTCCCAGAGCTGAGAATGTGGTCTAGACAGGAAGTGATTAAGGCCTGAATGGAGAATTTCCCCAAGGGTCGGGTCAGGGAAAGGACAGAGCTGGCACACAGATGGAGGCAGGGCAGAGGGGCAAGCGTGCCAGGGGGGCCCCTCTCCTGTGTCACCAGCATCCTGCTGGCCTTCCTCCACAAGGAGCTGTAGCAGCCCACAGTGGCGTGACGCCCTTCTCCACCACCCAGTTACCTGCTGTCTTCCCCAACAGGCCACGGGAACCACCAAGTGTCTTTCCCACATCTGCTCCTAGGATACATCTGCTTTCGCAGAGGGTCAAGGGTTTTGCTTGGTTAGGAAATCTTTGCAACTTGGGGGTTCACCTCTCCCAAGTAGCCCTAACCAAGCTTCCTCTGGAGATCTTGCCTAAAGGCAGAGTTTGCAGAAAAGACCTTGGTGCCTTAGTTAATGGTAAACTCAGTGAGTCAGTGCATAAAGTAAGGGTGTGTCCATCTTATGCCCCATAATGCCCCTGTGACCTTGAGTTCAGGGCCTGGCTACCCTGTAGATACTCAACAGCTATTGTTTGAACATGTAAGCGAGGGTAGTCCATAATCCTGTGATCTTAGGGCATGTTACTCAAGTGTGGTACTTCTGGGAGGGGGGTGACGTGGGGCAGCCCAGTGTGAGACCGCATCTGCTTGCAGACATGAGCCAACTGGAGCACGCTCGGAGAAGAGAGGGGAAGAACAAGAGGGGAACATTCCAGGAATAAAGGTTTCTGTTACAGGTAAGGGAAAACTGACAATTTAGCACTCTCTAGTAACAAAACCCGTGCCTGGAGGGGCTGCCTATTCCAGATCAAAACCTGGCTGGAACCATCATCTAGAAAGTTACAGGAACATAGGACTTCGGAGGTCCCAACTAATGCTGTGGTTCTACAAACTTCTCCAAGCCCCTCCTGAACTGGTTCATGTTTTTGACCTGAAGGCCCCAAGATCCATGCCTTGGCTTCCTAGCATATCTCATGAAAAAGAAATATATTTACTTGGTTTTCAAATCACTTCTTTCAGTCCTCAAAAAGGATATCTTAGTTCTAAGACTCCGAAGAGCCCCTAAACAAAGATTTTGGGGATGGATTATAAATGTAATCAGGCTATGGCTCCAGTCTGGGCTTGCCAGGCCGTTTTTCAACAAACATGCCAGAGGCAGCATGGGAGAGCAACTCCAACCCAAAGAGCCAGGAGCCAGCTAAGGCTGGCCCCGCCCCTAATGAGCCAGGAGGCCCTGGGGTTCCAGCCAATCTCAACAGAGCCTCAGCTTCCTCATCTGTAGAATGGGGACAACTGGGCCTCTCGTGAGGATGCCATGGGAGCGAAGTGAAGATATGCTATGTAAAGTGCACACATTATGAGAACACACAGTGTGTGCGGAGTGTCTGAGCACCCAATGGTGAGAGGATAAACGAAAGAGCAAATTTAGACAGACGTGTGTATTTCGGAGAGCTGCCATTTCTGCCTTCCTCTCGGTCTTGGGAATTTGTAGCCACACCTCACTCTCTGACCCTTGGCCACCTGACTTAGCTCCATCACACACTTACTCATCAAGCACCGCTCCAAGAAACTTTTTCTTCCTAAAACTCAAATGCCCCGCACCAAGATGAAGTCTTTCTCTCTCAGTAACGTATGCCAAGATTCCTAAGAAAGCTCCTCAAGAGGACGTCTAGAAATGTAGTGAGCAATGCCAGTGTGGTGGGAATAAGCATGCGGTCTCCCCAGGGAGAAAGAGAGATTTCTGGTCCCCTTTTTGAGAAAATACACAAGCAGCCTCCCGCTTAGCCACCACTACACATAGGGCCCCAGAAGGCTGAGGCTGAACAGGCCCTTAGTGATCCACTAACCTCAGCTACCTCAAAGACACGCACCCCCGCTGGCTCAGATGAGAGCACTGAGGAAGGACAGGGATGTCACAGTGAGCCAGCAGCAGAGCAGAAACTGGCTGTATGCTTCCTGCCTCCAGGTTTCCCGATCATTCCTCTACCCCCAAGCTGCCACTCAGCTCTGCCAAGCTCCACAGTTGACCTGATCAGCAGCAAGCCCCCAGATAGGCCACTCAGATCCCCGGGCTCCAGCTTCTGCACCAAGAAGATTTCACAGGCCTGAGCCAGCTCTGGGGCTTGTGTGGGTGAAGGAAATTCCCCTAGTTAGAGATAAGCAGAGGCCAGCTCCCAGGCAGAACGGCGTGATCTCCATACCCAGGCCTCTGCTGGCAGAGTGAGAACCCAGAAGATATCACAGGCTTATTCCTCAGAAGAGGATTTGGGATTTGGTTTAATACAGACCTGGAAAAACCTGAGTAACTGATGCTCCTTCAAAATATTCTCTTTGGCTTACAGCTCCAATCTTCTTACCTACAAAGTCATTCCTCACAGCTGGGGTGAACTACCACCTCTCCTGCTCCTTAGGGAAAGTTGGGACAAACAATGGGATGTCTTGCAGGGCTGGGCAAATGTCCTAACCATCAGAGGTGGACTAAACAGCTTTGAAAGGTGGTGAGTTCCCCATCACTGAGAATGTACAAGAATAAGCTGGATAGCCAATCGGTAAAGAGGGGGATGGCAGGGAAGGGAGGGGGAAGACTTCAGGATTATTCTACCCTGAGACTGTACAACTCTAAGACCACAAGGAAGAGAGAAGGCAGGGGCCTGGCGGATGCTGGTGAAGCCACATGTGTAAGTAAGCCTTACCTCGATGGCCTTGTTCCTCCCCTCGTACAGCAGCAGCTCCTCGGACAACAGGAGAGTCCGGGCAGGGTTACAGAGATCTAAAGGCTGAAAACAGTGTGGGCAGTTCAGAGAGGCCAGGGGGAAATGAGGTGTGGGGCAGAGGCAAGCATGCCAGAGCCAGCCACAGAGAACCTTCTCAACAGACTGAGAGAAGCCTCCAGCCTCCCCCCAGCCCGAGAGCCCACACGCCCCCTCACACACAGGTGGAAACAGAAAGACAGATGCTCTTGTGCTGGGTGGAACTGTGGCTGCCACCTTCCCCACCAAGCCCTCCATAAGAGCCATGTTCTGGCAGGAAGTCCAACCACATGTTTAGGTGCTTGCAGTCTGACTCCACTGGGCCCTGGGGCCCTCCAGCCCCCACTCTCCTCCATCTGTCCTATTCTGGCCTCATGGGGAAAGTCCCTACTGCCAGGGATCCTGAGAGCCTCGTGACAGATTTGGTCTCTCCCGTCCCTTTAGAGCCAGGCCGGTCCCTGCTCTCCATGCAGAACAAGATTGTATTAAGGGACTCCTTCCTGGCAAGCAGTCCCCAGGGACCGATTTTTACCCCAACTTCTCACCCACCCCATCACCCTACCCTGTGTCTGCTCTGGAGGCCCTGCCCCCTGCCCAGCCCAGAGAAAGCTCCCTAGGATCTGGATGACCCAGCAGGGCTTATCCTGGGCGCATGCGTATTTATAACATGGCTTCTAGGAACCCAACACCAAGCAGGTTCTGGAAGAAAGATAATGAAACAATGTCCACTACGCGCAACCCCCTGGGTGGATATCACCAAGGATGTGAGGCTAAAGAAGCAAGGCCCCAGAAGAGACCGAGCAAAATACGTTCCCCAGGAAAGCACATGGAGGCGGTCAAAGTAAAGGGAAGCAAGGAGATGACCATCCAGGAGTCGGGTTCGTGGGCAGGCCCGGAGGGGTGGAGGGTGCTGGGATCAGGAGGAAACATGGCCTCCGGAGGGGCAGCGCGGCCTATGGCTTTATCTCAGCGGATACAATGACTGGTTCACCTTTACAATGATTGGTTCACCTGTACATGCATTAGGCCATTTCGGGTTTACGTATGTTGCAATTTAAATGTTGTTATAACTTTCTGAAAACAAATTTTCATTTTGTGTAAAGATTTTAAAAGGAAAATGAAAAATAGCCCCCGTGAATGCCAAGAGTTTTGTGGTCCTGTCCTGAGAAAGAGAAGAGACCAAAAGAAAGGCAGGAGCCGTCCAGGGCAAAGGGTGTCACCCACCAAAGTTTCATGGAGAAGGAAGGCGTGGTCAGAAATGAAGCCCCTGGGACCATGTCTCCTCTATGTAGCTGATGAGAGGACCAACCAACATGGTCTTTCTGGAAAGCCATTTGTCAATATATATAAAGAGCCTTTGACATGTTTATGACCCATGACCCTGTCATGTCAGTTCCAGGGCTCTCTTCCAAGGAAAATAATCAAAGGGGTAATTCACGCACAAGGATTTTCATTACAGAGCTGTTTGCAGTAGCAAAGGAAGGAGCCAGAAGTCTATCTGAACAGAGAGCTAGTTAAACAAATACATGTCCGTGAGCTAGAGCCGTGTGTGGCCGCTACAGATCAAAGGCTGGAAGAGTATTTAGTGACGCAGGAAACGTTCCTATTGCAACTCCAATTTGAAAAAGGAAAAAGGATAGAGAATGTACAACAGGGGGCTGTTTGGTTTTCCTTCTGAAGTGTGTACACGCACACAGACAAGACACCTGTATGTTCACACCGATGGCATCTGGGGGTGGAAGACACAGAGGTTTGGAAATGGGGAGGAAGGGAAGGGAGGAGCAGAGGGAGGCATAGGAGAGGGGCATCGAAATGAATCTCAGGCACCAGCTCATACTGGCCAGACTTGTTGGCTAAGACCAAGGAGAACACACAAGACGCCAGGCTTCAAGGCTCTCCCTCGCTCATTTACAAACAGCAAACCACTGGATGAGCCACGAAGCAGGAGCCTCAGCAAGCAGGCCCCGTGGCAGTGCCAACAAGTAGCTGTATCATGCCTGCCCTGTCCCCAGAGAAAGGGAAAATTGAGAAAGGCGTCGGGAAGAAGAGCCCCTCATTCTCCTGGTCCTCACCCCGGGAACCTCTGCTCCCTCAGGATAACCCCCAGAAGCCTGTGCACCTGAAGTCATTTCTTTCCCCAAAGGGAAATCTTCTGGAATGATCCTGGGGCAAAGGACTTTCCTCTGTCTCATCTCCCAAGGGAGCCCTTGGGACCAGCCACTAGCTCACCTGAACAAAGACCGGGAACACCAGGACCTTGGGGGCCAGAGTGACATAGGTCCCATAGCTTGAATGTGGGGTGTGTGGCCTCATGACGGGGCAGTTCTGGTAGTTGGCGTGGCCCTTCACGGTCTGCACTGTCTTCATCAGCCGGGACTTCTTCCCCAGGCCTGTGTAGGACTTCCCTTTACTGGGACTGCCAGATTCTGCGGAACAGAAATGGGGGACCATGATGCATTTCCATGCAAAGGCAGCCCCTCTGCAGAAACAGAACATGGACGCGGCCGGTCCCTCACTACTTACTGAGTGTTTGCCACGTGCCGGGCCCTGCAGGAGGTGCTGAACAGGGAAGGGGGCCTCAGGAGGGTCTCAGGCTGCAGGGAAATCCCTCACACTCTGGTGGGAGGTACTGACCCATAGAGAAGCAACTCTGGGACTCAGAAGGAGCCGGGAACCACCAGCTGGTGGAGTCAGCAGTCCCCGCCTCCTGTCCAGAGCCCAAGTCAGACCTACCAGTTTGGCCTCATGCTTTTCAAAATCAGGAAATCTCTCACGTTCGAAAAATCAGAAGATCTGACCTCACCGGACCCACAGTCCCACATAGAACATCAGTCAGCTGGGCGGCCCTGGGTGTCAGACATGCCGCCACCAGCCCCACGGCTCCCTCTGCGTGCCCAGTGCAGCTCACTGGTTCCCTCGCCTTCCGGGTCCCACAAACAGAGGGACTGGAGGTCCGGCGGTAGCGGAGACAGGGGGCTTTCCTAGGCTGTTTTGGAGACTGCCCTTTATTAGCGGTGGGAGGTGGGGCAGCCTGGCTCACCTGTGTCGGTCTAAAATAAGGAGCAGCGCCTACTGGGCCAGTTCCCAGGAAAGAACCCCAGCTCTGAGGCCATGTGGCTGTGCCCAGATTCCACTCCTCTGCTTACTAGCTTGGTGCCCTTCAGCTACTCCCTTCGCCCTCTTAGAGTCTTGGTTTCCTTAACTGCAGTAACAGAACTGAGTTCAGTGGGTTGCCATGAGAATTCAGTGAGACGTTCCAAGCAAAGCCCTAGAACAATTCCTTGGGACCTGCTATGAGCACAACAAAGGTTAGCTGCTAACTTATTGTGGCACTTGTTGTGGTGGCTCCTCGACTCGGAAAAGCAAGTGAATCGGGCGCCCCGCAGAGTCTGAAAATCCCAGGCTTCACTGCCAGCCAGGAGGCACTCTGGTCAGCCACCAACTTACACATTATTCTAATCAGAAAAAGGAGAGAGAGAGAAACGCTTCAGGGAAAAGAGCAGAAGGCTGCACGGCAGGGGCTCCTCTTTCAGGGGACACTGCTGGACACACCCCCCCACGCTGAACAAGAGATAGCGTGCAGGTCTTCATCGGGTCCTGTCCACTGGGCAGAGGAGCAAAACACAGAGTAGCTAAAGAGTCAGGGATTCTTGGGTGCAAGCAGGTAGGAGGCCAAGTGCATTGCATTCAGGCTCGGCAAATACCTGGATGGCCTTGGCGGGGGTGGGGGGGATGGGGGGGAGGCACTGCTGCCAGGTGGGCAATTGGCCCATATCCTAGGACCTAGGCCTCCTTCCACCACCACCACCACCCCGAGTCCCAGCAGCCAGGGGTGAACAGGTGGTCCGAGCCCAGCAACATCTCTGGGAAGCTCCCCGCCAACGCGAGGTCCTGGCCTCAGAGGAAAAACTCAGCTCAGAAGATCTCACACTTACTTCCTCCGCCCACGCCCACCACATGCCCCTTCTCACCAAGTCGGGTGAGAAAAACAAGTCAGATCCCCATCACAAGTGACCACTGATCACAGCCATATCTTGGGGCAAGACTCAAACCACCACTTCCTGCCTCTTCAAGGAGTGGCTTAGAGTAGAAAGAATGTGAGCCCCGGGGCTGGGGGAGGGAGCAGGGACAGAGGGACAGATGGATGGAAGCAGTTCCACAGCCCCTCCTCTGATCTGGCCCCTGACCCCAGCCCCAGAGAGGGGTGTCTGCTGCCAGGCCCTCTCCCTTTTGCTGAAAGAACCCATCCTGGGTCTCCAGACCTGCCCTGGATTTCATCTAGACAAGACACATGAACGTGAGCACTGGCTCCCCCAGACGCTGGCTATATAACCCTAAACAGGTGCCTTCCCACTATGAGCCAGACTTTTCCCCACTGCTAAGTGGAGACAACACACAGTGCCACCTTGTCTGCTCTGGGGCTGGTGGTGGGGGGGCTCTCACCACAGGCCTGAAGGGAAGGGGCTTATAAGAGTGGAGTGAATAAGGGATTATCACAAACCCAAGCTAACAGACCATCCACCCAGCAGGGCCAGTATGAGGACAGGGCTGCTGGGGCTCAAACCATACCGTGAGTGAGGTCACAGGGTCCAGCTGAAACTAAATAGTCTAACGGAACATGACCAAGCCTAGACCAGAGAAGGCAAAACCACAAAGGACTGACAAGTAGGGGACTGAGACAGACCAAAATTAAAGGGCACCATTTGTCGAGGCCAAAATCTGGGGCTTGTGTGTTCAGTCTCAGACTTGGAAAAGAATCCCCATCTTCCCTTCCCCTAGCCCAGCGGCATGGGGCTGTCACAGCCTCTATGCCTTGGGCCTACAGAGCCATAAATAAGCTGTACGACATACCTGTGCCTTCAGGCGGGAAAAATGTGCTTAACCCCATTTTATAGGCCAGACAACTGAGGCCTAGACTGGCTGGGTGACCTGCCCAAGGACACTCAACCAATGCCGGGTATAAAGCAAGATCAATCCAACCCATGCAGTGGTCATGCCTGAAAGCCCCATCTCCACACAGCCCTGGATAACTTGTAGCAAGTGGGCGTGGCCCTCCAAAACTGATTTTCTGCAAGTATCTTTTTTTAAAACCAGCCGAGGTTGCAACCCGGCTACTGAGCTCTGGGAAGTCAAACTCCTTGGCTTCCCACCTGCTGCCTCTTAACATCCTCCGGTCCAAACCCCCACGTCAACCCTTTTGCTACAACACCTGCTCCACTGACCAAACACAGTAATTGCTCGGCTTTGCTCTGGCTCCCGAGGCGAGCCCTGGCAGCCATCCCAGTCTAGCACTGGAAAATCTGAGGCTGGGCTCCTTTGCAGGGCAGGGGACAATGCTGAGGGGACCAGCAGCCCCAGGGAACATGCCAACTATAAGCAGCAAACGCCCGAGGCCTCAGAAGGGCACCAGACCCCAGTCAACTCTGGATGGCTCAACTCACCCCTCCCTGCCAGAAGCCAGGCGGCCCAGCCAGAGGAGGCAGAAGTCAGCACTGCGGTGACAGCCCCAGACTCTGGAACCCCAAGTGTGTTTAAGGGAAGGTTCAGTTCCACCCCTTCCTCTGAACTCCAGGACTGGGAGCTGTGAAGACTTGATCGCTAATAAAGACCCAAGCTACACTTGCATACCGAAGAAAGCCATTACCAATGAAGAATAAACGAAGGAAGGTCAAGTTCTTCGTACAATGCCTTCAAAAAGCTACCACTGTTATTAACCCAGTCACATCTCCTCACTTGTCCCTCTCTCCACAGCTTAGATGACTGTGTCCTTGGTCCCCTTAATACTATATTCTCAGGGTGCCTGGGTGGCTCCGTGGGTTAAAGCCTCTGCCTTCAGCTCAGGTCATGATCCCAGGGTCCTGGGATCAAGTCCCGCATCAGGCTCTCTGCTCAGCAGAGATCTCTGTCAAATAAATAAATAAAATAAAATAAAATAAAAAAATACTATATTCTCAGAGGGGAATCAAAACGTGGATCCAGGATGGGTGGACTTCTGGAAGCATCTGTCAGGCCAAGAAGGGCTCAATCTCACTCCGCTAGCCCACCAAAAATGGTGCCCTCTCTAGCTCTGGGGCTCCTCAACAGACCTGCAGACCCCAGCAGCAACCAGCCAGGGTCATTTTCCTTCACTCGGTCACTCGGCTGAAGTTCTGAGTACCCGCTGCCTGCCACACCCCAGGCCCAGCACCGGATGGGCAGAGAGGAGCTAGCCTAGGCCCTGCCTTAATGAAGTCACCATTTAGCAGAGACACCCCGCTCTACCCTAATGCGCTGACTAAAAGCTTTTTAAGAACTCAGTGTTGAATAACTATCAGACTCCTCTCCAGAAGGAGCACAGACGCATTGCCAAAAGACCAGGCTCACCCATCCAAATGGCCTACCCTGGAGAGAATGAAGATGCCTTCCATCAGCAGCTCTGAGCCTGATGGGAGCCCTTTTCCCCCCAAAGGCATAGGCGCTCTTCCAAGTATCCGCTCGAAGCCAGCATCGACTTCACACTATGGATGGGGAGTATGGCAAGGAAGCAAGTCTGCCAGCGGCTGGGAAAAGGCCCCTCTCAAAGAAGGAAGTCCCCAGGCACTCTGTAGGCATTGGAGAAAGGGCTCGAGCATGGGACCACCAGGCAAGGCTGGTAGCCGCCTTCCAGATACAAGCTGGACTTGAGTCGGCTGGACCCCGCCAGGCACGTGGAGGGCCTTCTGGAATGCCCCACCAGCTCCAGCAACCAAGACTGGGATCTCGGGCATCCTGGGAGGAGGCCCTGGTTTTAAGCTCAGCTTCTCTCCCTGGCTCTTAAAACACAGGGCTAGGATTCAAAGGCCAAAGGAGAACCAGTCCAGAGACACCCTTGCAGGTTGAAAATAACTATCTTCTGCGTAGCCTCCCTTAGTAGACACGCTCTTGCTCACAGCCTGTCTCTCCTTTACCCCTCCTGACAACTCTCTGAGGTGGGAACTGTCAGCCCCATTTTATAGATGAACTGAGGTTCAGTGAGGGGACAAGGATAGTTCACCATCATGCAGCTCCGATTTGAGCCCTCCACGCCCCTCTTCTGGGCGGGCCTGACTGGGTGGCCTATGGCACCTAACATTTTGGTTTCTCAGTAAAACGGAATGAGTCCCAATCGAATGCCGGAATCCTGAACACCATGTCCTAGACTGCTATGGAAAGGTTCCTTTTTCCTTCTCAGTTCAGGCTCCCAGGAGGAGAGACACTGGTTCAGGGAGGGACAGCAGGCATGGAGGGGAAAGAGAGTCTGTGTCAATGCACTGGGGATCCTGACAGCTGAGCTCACATCTCTTTGGGGCTTGGTGGGGACGGCAGCAGAGGACAGACCCACCTTCGGGGATGGCATCCTCCTGGTACACAGGCCGCAGCAGCTGCAAAAGAAGACAAGAATCACCTCAGCTCCAGGAATGGGGAGGGATAACCAGGCAGGAAGGGAGCACCTCAGGGCACAAAACCCAGCCACCCAGGCTAAGGAGCAGAGGGAGGTGCTTCGAGGGATTACACATTCCAGAATCTTCTAGAATGTTAGAGTTGAATAGAGCCTTAACGTTCATCTAGTGTAACCCCTAGTCGGCGTCCCCAACTTTCTTGATGGTGGCTTGTTCCAAAGTGCATTCGTGGGATCCGTGGCACTGTGGGACCCTACCAACCTGGCCACGAAGCGGGCACTGTCAAGGGAATTGGGGAAATGCTGGCTTAAACCACCCTCTCCCATAAGACACCCTCAGAGCCTCGAGAAGGCCACTATGCGCTGGGAATCTCCCAGAAGAGGAGGAGAGTTTGGGGTATTTCTCAAACTTATTTGACCTCGGGACACTTTTTCCCCAGAGTGTCCCATGGGACTAACGTTTTGGTGCACGTACTCCTTGACCCACCGTGCCGTCACGTCTGTCGGCGTTCCCACCCGTGACAGGGTCCGCACCCCTCTGACCACAGCTCATGCCCCTCTGTAGACAAAGCACAGACCTGCAGGAAGCTCTTCCTCCTTTTGAGGTGAAGTCTTCCTCCCTGTGACATCCCGTGGGCCTGGAGCTGTGCCCTGGGCCGCAGAGACCCATCTGCTCTCTCTCCCCAAAGCAGCCAAAGCTAACACATACCCGGCCTCCTCCCTGAACCCTTCCAGCCCTGTGCAGGCTCCTCCCTACGCAGCTTTGTGCAAGGCCGGGGACCCATACCCTCCACCTTCCTCCAGCCAGCTGTCCATACCTGGCTCCCAGGGTTCAGTGGGGCCAGGATGATGTAGTTGGGGTCAGTGGAGGTGGTGGCACGGGACAGCGCGGGCAGGGTATGCTGGCCCCCATGCTTGGCCACCTCTGTGTAGCGTTCCCAGCCCCCGAGGAGCAGCCCATCGGAGCTGTCACACACCAGGTGGCAGCTGTGGCGCTGCTCGGGCCGTGCCTGGGCCCCATGGGTGCAGTTCTTCTCCCGCTTGTTGGGGGGTGACTGGAGGTCATGCGTCGACTTGCAGGAGGCCCGCCGCAGCACCCCGCCGTCTGGTCCAGGCTTGACCTGGGGGACCATGCGCCACACAAGCAGAATGATCTCACTGGGACAGCTCCTGCAGTGGTGGGGGGGTGACACCAAGAGGTTGAGTTTGGGCCAAGTCAGCCAGGACAGGGGCCTACAGAGCAGAGAAGAGGAGTGGGGAAGGGGAGAGAACCCCTAGCGGGTGGGCAGGAAGGGAGATAAGGGGCCGTCTCAAGCTGAGACAGCAGAAGTGTCCCTCACTTAACCAGTCAAGTCTAGCTGACTGGCAGTGGCTGAGAAGGACCCCAAGGCCAAGGCCAGGTTAAACAAGAGTACCAAACTCAACTAGTTATGTGGGCCACGGGCAGAGTCTAAGCAAGGACGAGCAAGCCAGCCACCTCCGTGCAACCCCACGGTCCAGTCATTCTAGAAGTATACCTAAAATGGTCATGAGAGTTTCACCCCAGGGGGCCAAACTTAGGGGACCCAAACATTCTAAAGAATAATTTTTCAAGTATGCACTTGAAACATTTGCAACATCTACCCGCCCCTTAAAAACAACGGGCTGAGCTCTGAAGTCACAGAGATAATGAGCTAGAGTAGAAAGGGCGGCCGTTGGAGCCGCGACGGGAACCGCAGGATCCACAGGACCCCCGTGAGAGTGTCTTGCCCACTGTCTGCTCTGGGATGCAGAAGTGCTTGGAGCCTGCACCTTCCGTTTGCAGGCTGAGACACGCCCCTGCAGAGGAGAGTGAATTGCTCACAGCCACGTGGAGGAGGGGAGGGTGAGGCCTTGTGCCTGGGGCTGGGGGGAGGCATGCCATTAGCCCGAAGCCCCCCACCGCCCCTGTCACCGGATCTCATGGGCCAGCTCCACGCATTTCCAGTGCTCCACAGGCCTCTCGTTGAGCTGGAGCACCGTGTCCAGCTGCTGCAGGCCTGCCCGCTCCGCCGGACCTCCTGTGGGGACAGAGAAAGGCCACCCAAGGGCTCCCGTGGGCCTAGAGTCAAGGCTTCCACAGTGACCTCACTACGGGGCAGACTGGCCTCTTCATTTCCTCACCTGTGAAATGCCAAGCTCGGTGGCTCTCAGGGGCCTTGGAGGAAGGCACCCCTTCGCCGTCTCATCTGCTTTGCCTGCTCACTCTTCAGCTGTCCGCCCTTCCAGCCTGGTCCTGCCTTGGTCTCCCCAGGGCCTCCCGTCCCCTGGAGAACCCTTTCTTGTTGCCCCATACTTCATTCATTCCTTCAACACTGTTCACTGAGCACCAGTCCTGAGCCCATCCGCATGCAGGCACGGGGGGGCTGGGGGGGCACCCAGATCACCAAGCTCTGACTTCTCCTCCACAAAAAGGAGAAGTCTTTGTGAAAAATAACAGACGGAATACCTATTTTTAAGTGCTAATCAGGCTGGGAATAGAGTAAAATACCAATTCCCAATTAAGTCCATAAACGACTCTCGTTTTCCCATGCAACCTTTACTGAAAATACAGGTTTAGCTCCCATTTAATGTGATTGGGAAACAAAACATAAAAATCTATTTTCATTTTGATCAAAAGAACAAAAATGTGGATATATTTTCATAAACCTCAGTTTCTTCTGTGGTCATTTAAAAATACTATTCTTTTGTTTTGAAAAACCAGAACACCACTCCAGTTTGGGGCTCTCCATTTAGATCCCACATGAAGCCAGGCGCGCGGTGGGCAAGCGGGGCTGGCATCCGCGGATACACTTACCAGAATCCACAGCCTGGACTCTAACCGGAGAGTCACAGCAGATGGTGAAGCCGAAGCCGTCCTTCCCCCTCGGGATGGTGATCTAGGACACAGCCCTGCACGGTTACTCCCAGAAGCCGCAAGGCTGCTGCCTCTGCTCTAAGGTCGGGAAGCCCACAGGCCCTGCTCAGACCCACCCTCCTTTCCAAGGGAGCTGGAGCCAAGAAGGAGGTTGGCCAGCCCTTGCTGTCCCCATCTTGGCCCAGGCATCCTAAGCACTGGGTTGTGGGCCAAGCAGGAAGGCTGGGAGCTCAGGAGGTAAATCCAGGCTGAGGCAGAAGGGTCCAGGACAGACAGAGCCTTGGCGGGGCAAACCTCGTCTTCCTCAGGCCCCGTAGACACATGGTCCAATCCAAAGAGCCCCCTGGACCTGCCCACCTCCACCTTGCCCATACCCACTGCCTCCTTGGTCCCTTCCTTCTTTCCCCCAAGGGTTCACAGAGTATCAGCCCAGGGCTGGCCCTGCGCCGAGGTCCCAGGGACAAGGCCCACCGGGGTGCTGCCCTCCCAGAGCACAAGGGAGGGAAGACGGAGATGCACATACAACCTCAGGACAAGGGTCAGGGAACAAGTGCTAGGTTCTTGGGGCAGTCCATTGCTGGGGCCTCAAGGCATCCAGTGAGGGAGGACTCCCAGGGGAGGGGGCAGGTAAGGGCACAGACAGGCCCCCTGGTGGAATCTAAACTAGCCACCGACCTTGCAGTGTCTGCTGCACGGCAGATCCACAACCCTACTTCCAGAAATTCCCTGAAAGGGCCCTGCCACCTGGATCTCTTTTCCAAGTAACACGCAATTATCGAGCCCCTACTGCATGCACGCCAGGTTCTGCTGAGGTATAGAGGCACAAGGTCTTGATCTCTGGTTCCTAGAGGGCCACAAGAATCTGCAGCTCTCTCCAAAGCAAAAGATGCAACATGCACTGGAGCAAAGTACAAGAACTGAGCTGGAAACAGTTCTTTGTGTCTGACTTTGGATGGCAGGCTTGGAAACGAGCAAGTGCTTCGCGAGGAGAGTCCTGCACCGTCCCACCAGCAGCAGGAAACAGCAGGGCGCAGGGCCGTCTGCTGGCTCAGTTCAGTTCAGCCTTGTTACACTGGCCCTCTGTGCACTGCCTTTCAGGCTGTGGGTGGGGTACAGAAGGCCCAGGCCCTGCCTGCCCGACGAGGGATTCTAGGCTGCTCAGAGCAGGTGTATGAGAGCGACAGACCTAGGGGAGGGAAAGTCAGAAGAAGGGTTCACTGGGGTCCCAAGAGACTCCATAGAAGAAGTGGACACAGAGGGGACCCTGGTGAGGCACGAGGGAGGGTGTCCCAGTTAGGTTGAGGAAGAAGACAGCTCAGCAAGCTGGAAAAGGTCAAGGGCCATTGGCCTTGTCAGGAGACTCCTTCCTCTAGAGGTTGTCTTCAAGGCTGGGCGCCTGGCATTCACCTACCAGTTGTCCCAGAGGCCGGGCATGAGGAAGGGGAGGGCCGGGGGACGCAGGGTGACCAAGGCCCTCAGAGGCTGTCGGGGAGGCCCCTGAGGCCCTGCTTCCCACCAGCCCTGGGCCTGGATTCAAAGCGAGTTTGTAAAACAGGAAATCTGACAGACAAGGGGAAGGGGGAGGGGGCAGGAAAATACCCTGTTCCCATAAGAATTCTGGGAAAACATGCGGCTAAGACAGGAAGTGAAAAAAATGGAAAGAAAGAAAGAAAAACAAACTGTGGAGTGACTGTGGAAAGCCCAGGCTGAGGCTGAGGGAAGCTGTCAGGAGCCCCGTCCACTCCATGTGACCAGGGAGGACTTCATGGGGCCTCTCAACCCACCCTTAGCCCAGGCAGAAGCTGGGACTCCAGAAGCTTTCTAGACCTTTCCCCATCCTCCCCAGCAGGGGCCATAGCCCCCCTGCCTGGGGTGCCAGCTCCACAAATGCCCTAGTGCCCATGGGCTCAGTGCTAGAAGTTTGGGGACTGGTCCCCAGAGTTGAATCTGGAGAGAAGAGATGTGCTCCCACAAAACAGCCTCCTCCTCCTACACCCTGGTCCCCTTATCCAGGTGGGACTGTGGCCTTGAACTCCCTCTGCCTTCCAAGGCACCAGCCTCATTAAGAACCAGCCCAGACAACGGTCCAAGTCAGCTGGGGGCTGGGAAGGAAGGGAAGAGGAAAGGGTGCCAGGAAGCAAGCTCCCTTTCTGGCTCCATGTGAGGGCTAGGACCACATAAAGGAAGGAGACTACATTCTGTCCATCACAGCACTCACTGCATTGAGAGGAGAGTGCCCAAAGAACTGGACCATCGCTGCCGCCCTGAGTGGAAGGCAGGACTGGTTTTAATACACCCATTTCACAGAGAAGGAAGCCGAGGCCTGAACAGAGGAAGTGGCAGCCCCCAGTTCTCAGTCCTCCTCCGTGACCCAGGGCGTCAGTGTCAGGAGGTGAGGGGAGCAGCCCAGCCCAGACTCTGGGACCTCGGCAGCTCCTGGCAGAGGCCGTCCTTCCTGGGGGTGGTCCCTGCTCTTTCCTGTCCAGGGCAGGGACGGTCACTGCTCCCAGATCTCTCCCAGGCCAGTACCTCACCTCCGCCCTCATGCCTGCTTTCTGCTCCTCTGTCACACCCAGGCTTCCATCCCCCTCCCTACCTGAGCCTGTCCTATATGTATGTCCCAGACCCTGCACCAGGCACTTTTTACACAGTGTTCCGTGCCCTCCAGAGCACCCTGGCTGGACACCGCCGTCCCTTCTCTTCTGACGAGGATACTGAGGCTCAAAGAGATCTAGTGACAAGCTCAAGGGCACAGCTCAAGAAGGCCCAAAAGCCGGTGCTCAAAACCCAGGGCAGGTTCCTAGACTAGGATCTGTCTTGAGCTTCAGCCCCAGGCCCCGCCCTGACCCATGCCTGGCGGCCCACAGGCCCAAGATGACCAAACATTTCCCCACCTCCCAAACAGAGCCCTCCACCCCATTCCCCTGCAAGCAGCTGCTGGTGTCCTGGGAGCTGTTCTGCCAGGCTCCAGGGGGGCGGGGAGCACAGGCGGGGTCCCGAGGGCTAGGGAGGATGCCCGGGAGAACAGGTGGGGTCCCAGGGCCCCAGGGTCCAATGGCAGCAAGCCGCGGTGCAGGAGGCCACTCTGGGCATCTCCCTAGGACCTAAGGCTGCCTGTCTGCAGGAGTCAGGACCCACCTTCCAGTCTGGCCATTATAATACACAGAGGGGTTTCTTCATACTTTTAAAATCAGAACCATTCCTGAGCTCCCATCAGCTTGGACAGTCCTCAAATCTGGGCATCCCTTGCCTTCACCCTCCTTGACCCCCTTCCTTATTTATAAGAAAAAGTGCCCAACGCAGTTCCAGAAAAGCCTTGAAGCCAAGAGATGGTCACTCCCCCCCCACCCCACACCCCACATCCCAGCACTGGAAGCTGAGAGCCGAGCCCCCTCTGTGAGGATGGGCTCCGGAGCTGAGGGCTCCAGCCGAGGGCTCCATCGCAGCTACCAAGGAGGAAGTCATGTGTACACACACACACTCAGAAACACCCCATCTTCATACGTACGTGCACACCAGCACACGTGGGAACACATGCTCCCACACAAACGGTGCAGGACAAGGCATTCCTGTCCCATCCGGGGGAGAGAAAGTTCATGGAAGTATAAAGTTAGGAAAAACACAAAACCCAGCTGCTCAGCCATTTCCAATCTCAGGCTTGAGATGCTTGTTTTAAAACCCACCCTGCCCCCAGATAAAAATAACAGAAAATCAACTAGATAATCTCCCCAAGGACACCACCATGTCCACGGTTAGGATGAGGCCAGGCGGGGCCTGGGCCCCCCTAGAGAAGGGCCGTGGGTAAAGGGTGGACCTCCAGGCCCACTCCGGCCTCTAGCCTCCCCCCCAGGTTGCAGTTAACTTACAAGGAGCAGGAAGAAGCAAGGAAGGCCTCATGGGAAGAGAAGGCCTGCTCAGGTGAGCCCCTACCCTGACCACCCCCTCCGGGCACCCCTGGGTACCCCCAGAGGGCCGAGCACCCACCTGTCGGTAGCGGCGCTCCGAGCACACCTTGCAGAGCCCACTGAGGCGGCTCATGGCTGCGGGTCCCGCCTCGGCTGCCGCCCCATGAAACCCCAGCTCTCCCCCGGCAGTGGGAGCCCGCACTGCGCCCCGTCAGCCTGGCATGACCGCCCTGGGAAGCCCGCCCCGCAGAAGAATGGCAGGAAATCACCTCTCACCTCCCCAGGCCCTGTCTGTGCTGTGTGCCTCTGCACGATAAGCCCGAAGGCTTCCTGAAACCTCAGAATGACAAGGAAGAGGCAGAGTTTTATATTAAAATTCCTGTCAACTAGTTAGTATTCCCCCGGCCCCCGGCGGGGAGAGGGCGCCTTTGTTCTGGCTGCATTCTCCGCCGCGGGCCACTTTGTGATTCCAGTGTTCTCACAAACACCCCTGGCTGGAAGAGAACCCAGGCAGAAAACACGGCCCCCTCTAGAACAGCGCCACCTCCCCCTGCAAATCCCAGCGTCCCCCGGGAGCAAATCCAGGGGACGAACACCGTCTGAAGAATCCACGGATGCCTTAGGGGGTCGCACTTACAGAAATCCCATCTCAAAACGGAGACCATAAAACTTGTGGGGTCTGAGGAACAGCCTGCCATTCACAAGCTACTTAAAAGTCAGTTTCCTTGGCCATGCAGTGGCCATCTGATTAGGTATTTGATGACAGGCAGACCTTAAAGGCCCATCAAAGAGGGAATTCCAATCACCATCTACCCTTCAAGAAGCTGGGGACCACGGTGGTTAAGGTCACACAGCAGGGTACAGTGGAGCTGGGACCAGAGAGCCCCAGTCTCGTTCCCTGCCTCGTAGAGCAGTTCCTGGTGAGCCCAGCACCCCTTATACCCACCTCACCGTCCCTGGGGAAACCCACCCAGCTGCTCGTGTCCTTGGGGCCACAGAGTGTCCCTCAGTACAGCCCAGCTTTGGTTGCTGTGACAGTGGGCAGGTCATGCAGGTTTCTGGGCCTCCCTCTGCCCAGGGGCACAATGGGGGAGTTGAGCAAGGGACCTCGGGAGGCTCTCCCCCAGCCCGACCAAGCCTCTGACAAGCACTCCCACTGTGCTGGGTCCTATGGACATCTCCAAGTGTGTAAGCCCAGGAAGATCAAACGGGCCTCAGAACAGCACACCCATAGGTCCGGGCCTGTGTGCAGATCCAGAATGAAGCCACCTGGAAACTAGTGGTGTTAATGTCCATGTCATGTCACGTCATAATCAAAAATCACCAGTAATGCTCTCTGGTCGCTGTCCTCCCTGTGCTCGCTAAGCAGGGAGAGAGGGAGCAAGGTCTTTGTAGCTCCTCCAGTGAAGCTAGAAGATTCTTTAAAAGATGTATTTCTTGGGTGCCTGGGTGGCTCAGTGGGTTGAGCCTCTGCCTTCGGCTCAGGTCGTGAACTCAGGGTCCTGGGATCGAGTCTCGCATCAGGCTCTCTGCTTGGTAGGGAGCCTGCTTCCTCCTCTCTCTCTCCACCTGCCTCTCTGCCTACTTGTGATCTCTCTCTGTTGAATAAATAAATAAAATCTTTATAAAAAAATAAAATAAATAAAAATAAAAATAAAAGATGTATTTCTTCATTTGAGAGAGAGAGAGAGAGAGAGAGAGAGGGGTGCAAGCGTTTGCAAGCAGACAGAGGGCGACAGAGAGAGAGAGACTCTCAACCAGGTTCCATGCTGCAGGTGGAGCCTGAAGCGGGGCTTGATTCCATGACCCCAAGATCATGACCTGAGCCGAAATCGGGAGTTCGATGTTTAACCCACTGAGCCACCCAGGTGCCCTTGAAACAAGGTTTTAAGCTTCTAATGACGCCACAGAACACAGTAACCAGCAAGTTATTTTAACAACTTAATAACCGTGCTATCCAACCAGGTAGTGACAAGACACATGTGCAAGGTAAATCGAATTCATTCAAATGGAATAAAATGAAAAAGTCAGGCCCTCCGTCACGCCAGCCACATGTGAAGGGCTCCGTGGCCCCAGGTGGCTAGTGGCCGTCACACTACCCAGAGCGGGCCCCGCCGACTTGCTCACGGCTCTACCCACCCCTCGCCCAGCACAGGGTCTGGCCCAGGAGAACGTTCAGTAAACACTGAGTGGGTGAGCGGAGTGGATGAGAGGGCGAGCCCTCTGTGGGGTGCCTGACACCTCACGGAAGGTATCGTAGGGAAAGAGCACGATCGCATCTTCCCAAGCAGACCTCATGCAGGAGGCTGTGTGGCTCAGGGTCCTCAGGAGACTGAGCTAACCTCTCCGAACCTGACCTCTGTGGGACGGGGAAGAAACGACTGCCACAGGGGCGGCAGTGAGGGTTCAAGAGGGGACCAGCAGGACTTGGCACAGGGGTGTCTCAGTCACGGGGAGTTCGCCTCTCCCTCTCTTGGTTGTTAGAGGAAACCAGGTCCCGCAAAGAGACAGAATGAACTTGGGGGAGCACCCCTAAATCCCTTTGTGAAGGTTCCTCTCTCGATTCAAAGCCCTAGTGGAGTAAGATCCCATGGGTCTCGGGTTCGGACTCACGGCTGCTCCCTGACATCAGGCAGGCCTAAGCTGAGGGCGATTCGGCCACAGGGCAAGAAGCAAGTGGTCCGAGGGGGCCTGGAGGGAAGGGGAGGCTTGGATTCGAGAGACTGAAAGTCAGTAAGATGCAGACTCTTCCATCTCCAGGGGCCAGGGCCCGGTTCTCTCCCCACTGCTGCCCTAACTATGAGTGACCTGAGAAAAGCATAAAAAATAATCCCTTAAAAATTCATGACTTGCTGAGTTTCCGAGCTCCAAGGGAACCTGAGTCTTGGGCACCAAAAACAGTCCTGTTTAGGGGTCTTCTGGGCCAATGGATAGACCAGGAGCAAGTTAGAGTCCAGGGCAAGGCCCAGGTCCTGTCAGTCCTGCCCGAGCCTGTGTCCGCCTACCTTGAGTTTCTCCCCGTTCTCAGTGTCCCCACCTCCTGGTGTTCTCAGCAGTGGGTCTGAAAGACGACAGATCAGAGTCAGAAAGTTTCTGTTGGCACATAAGAGTCCATTCCAGAGATGGCCCAGAGGACAAGGCCAGGGTGCTGGACCCATGTGTCTGTCCAGATCACTGCCAGCCTCCAAGATGTGGGCATGGCCGAGCTCAGGCTCAGCAGGGAATCCGGAGCCCGGTCTGTGTGTGAGAAGGACAGAACAGAAGGGAACCCAAAATCCAAGCAGGGCCCCCTTGCCCTACCTATCAAGGTGGACACCCCAAGGCCAGTGAGGCAACCCAGGGAGGATCCTGATCACAGAGGAGCCATACAGAAAGCTCCTGAAACCCAGCTAGAGTGGAGGGAGCTGAATCACATAGGGTCAGGCCTCTAGTTCTCTTGTGGGAAAATCCAACCACAAAAACAAGGTATGGTGGGCAAATGCTGCCTGCAGCCTGCATTCCAGCAGGGGCTCGTGAGAAGCCCCTGGACCCCTGACTTGACTGCAGCCAGTGGTGACAGATGCCACAAAACACAGGGGTGGTGCCACTACTCAGGAAGGAAGGGAAGGGAGAACGCAAGGGTAGAACAGCGTGTCCAGGCAGAAGATGAAGGTGATGTCCACGCACCTCTCAGGGGCCGCAGCCGCCGCCGCCGGGCCACCTTCAGGTGCTTGGTCCGGCCCAGGTCTTCCCCCAGAAGGTAGTACCAGCCGCTGACTTCCTGTCACAAGGGAAGGCATGACATGCTCAGACAGAGGAGGCAGAGGCCCCAGGTCAGACTGACACCAGTCCCCACCACCACCAAAAAAAAGCAGCACCTGGAGAGCCTCTGTCAGGAGCATCATCTCAGCAGAGACAGACACTCCAGCTGCACTGACCCAGAGGGAGCTGCCATCCCTACACCTCCAGGAAGCTCTCCCTGATGCTCCAGGCAGAGCTGGTCTTCCTCCCTGCTGAATCCCCACAGCCTCTTGTCCCTGGAGGACAACGGTCGACTTGCCTGCCTGCCTCCCCACTAGGCTGTGCAGAGGCTCTCTGATGGGACTAACCCTGTGCCTTGTATACAGTAGGAGCCCAATGAATGTTGACAGAACAGAAAGGTGGCAGTGAAAGAAGGATGGAGAGGCTAGAAAGTAGGCATCCTGAGGCTCCTGAGCTGTCCCCATGGGGGTACTTCATTCCCAAGAGGGAATGAAGCCAGCGCTGCCATCAAGAGAAGATATTTGGGACCTACATGCAGGGTAAAGAGTCCTCAGCCACCTGCCCCAGACTCCACTCCAGGACACAAAGTAGCAGGGCCACCACATCTCTCTGCCTCCCCTGCTCAAAAGCCTCCAGTTTGGGGTTGGTGGCAAGGATTGCAGGGGTGGATAAGGAACTGGGTACCCAGAGGAAGGGTCTTAAGATTCCACAGTCCTCACACAGCCAGAAGGAAAGCTCCACAGATGATGGTGCTGCTCCCTCCTTCCCTGACACTTGCTCGACCCAAAAATATGAGAGCCAGTAGATAACGTTAAAAGATTGAGAAAATCGGAAGGGGAGGTGAACAATGAGAGACTATGGACTCTGAAAAACAATCTAAAGGGTTTGAAGAGGTGGGGGGGTGGGAGGTTGGGGGAACCAGGTGGTGGGTATTAGAGAGGGCACGGACTGCATGGAGCACTGGGTGTGGTACAAAAACAATGACTACTGTTATGCTGAAAATAAATTTTAAAAAATGATTAAAAAAATAATAATAAAAGATTGAGAACCCCCTAGCCTTCCTCCTCCAGGGCAAGCCCAGGAGGGCTCAGAACTCCAAGGGATCTGCCAGGGTCCTGGTGTAGCAGACTCCAGGCCCAGAGCCCCCTGGAACGCTTTGAAGCTGCCTGACAACTGATCTCTGACAAGCGCCAACCAAGAAGAGGACCCAAAGCCTGGTGGGAGGAGCGATCAACAGTGTTGTTATTCAGGCCGCAGAGCAGGAGAGTCAGAAGCTCCACCCAAGGGCTTCCAGACAAAGAGCTCTGGCAGTGCTAGCCCTGACCTTGATGGGATGATCCTTCCAGAAGCTTCCCTGGGGCTCACCTTGTCCGGAGTCAGGAGGGACTTCACCCCAAAGCTCATGCAGCCAATGAGTCCGCTCTGTCTGGGAGAACAACGGAGGCTTGAGTCAGCACCTTCTCGAAGGGTTCTATCGGGAGACCAATTATCGCATGCAACATAGGTCTGCCTGATTCCCTGTGAGCACTTTGACCCACGTCGTCTCATCTGATCCTTCCAACTTTGTGAGTTAGGTTGGAGAGGGCTGAGTCTCCCCATTTCACAGAGGAAAAGGCCGAGAGGCTCAGAGCTGGTCCCCTTCCCAGGGTCACAAAACAAGTGAGTAGTCAGGTCCTGTGGGAAAGCCATGCACCCTAGCTTGGAAAGCCATCCTCCCTCTACCAACCACAGAAGCTCAAGGCTACCAGGCTTTGGGGACTTTTTTTTTTTCTTTAATTTTAATAGAATCAACATACTGTATTATATTAGTTTCAAGAGTACAGTATAATGATTCAACAACTCCACGTCTCCCAGTGCTCATGAAGATAGGTCACGGTCTCCCCTCCCCCTCCCCCACCTCTCCCCTGGCAACCAGTTTGTTCTCTGTACTTAAGAGTCCAGGTTTTTTGTCCTTTTTTTTTTTTTTTTTCCATTTGCTCATTTGTATTGTCTCTTAATTCCACATAGGGTGAAATCGTACAGTATTTGTCTATCTCTGCCTGACTCATTTCACTCAGCGTGAACAATTCTGGTACTGAGATCTGAAGAGCCACGCCGCAGCGGGAATTTCAGCACCCAGCTCAGCGGACTGACGCTCAGCTGAAAAGCTGTGGGACCTCAAGTTCAAGAAGGTTTTCTCAGGTACAGGCGGGACCTTAGCAGTTCCAGGACAGGCTCAGGTCACGGTCCCAGTCAACACAAAAATTGTTGAGACTAACCTGACCTGGAAAAGTAGGCGTGAGCCAGGGTCAAGCCATGTGGGCGGGGTCACACTGTGGCCAGAGGCTGAGTCCAGTAAGTTCCTCCATGGCTAAGAGTAATTCAAAGTTCTGGAAGACCGATCACCATTGAGTCCCAACGTCCAATCAGGGACTGACTGATAGAAGGCAGCTTCCAGTAATGATGGCATACGCTAATGCTAACGAAATTCAAAAAATAATCTTGCTGGGTGCCTGGGTGGCTCAGTTGGTTAAGCAACTGTCTTCCGCTCATATCATGATCCTGGAGGCCCGGGATCGAGTCCCACATCGGGCTCCCAGCTCCATGGGGTGTCTGCTTCTCCCTCTGACCTTCTTCCCTCTCATGCTCTCTCTCACTGTCTTTCTCTCAAATAAATAAATAAAATCTTTAAAAAATAATAATCTTGTCACTGGGAGAGAAAATGAAATAGTTGACAAATCTGTAGTTTAATGAGAGGGACACCCACAAAAATATTAACAATGGTTGTCTCCGGTAGATGGGATTAGAAAGGTTTTTGTCTTCTTTGGGTTTTCAGTGTTTTCAAATTTTCATAGGGAACAAGCACTACTTTTGTAATCAGAAAAGAAAAACAATATAAAAGCATTTGAAAATACTTCTACTCTCCCATATCTTTCTCTAGCCTAGCACGAGAGTCACTTTCTCATTTTTCTGTTCTCCTCTTTCTTAGTGCATCCCCAACTCAGACTGCCCCAGAGACTGGTTTGATAGCTGTTAATCAAGAAATGACATGAGTATTTAGATGGAAGCATAATCAACCCTTCAACACCGGAGGGACCCACAGAGAGGAGGGATTGAGCAAATACTGTGGAAGACACAAGAGCAAAGCCAAAGATGGAAGGAGACGCCCAGATGGGTAGTAAACTCCCTGGAGACATGCCTCCCAGAACCTGCTCCAGGGCAGCCTAAGTGAGGCCAGGGGCTCTAGCCGAGGGTTCAGCCTAGAACCCTCTGAAGAGCCCACCCAAGTCCTGTGCACCAGAGCCTGCTCCCGGGGACCAGACACAGCAAGTCCAAGGTGGGATCCGGACATGCAAGTCTAGAGGAAGCTATCCCGGACTCCTGCAGGGCTCCTGCCCATGCCTGCTGCAGTCTAGGACCAGTGGGCCAGGTCTCATTGAATACATACTGTTTGCATTCTCTGGAAAGGGTAGCAACTCATCACCAGACTGTCCCAGGCAGAATAAAACTAACGGCTTCTCACAGGCAGCCAAGTCAAGTGGGGGCGGGGCTGCCAAAAGGCAAGGACTGATCCTTGGAACCGGAGTCCCTGCCCCACAGAGGCACACTCTGCCCCGACCCGTGCCTCCCCATCTCCTGTCACTTGGCTACTCCCCCTGCTCCCTCTCCCTGGCCTCATTTCCTGCGGCCTGGGCACCATGGTTCCCCCTCTTCCTTGCCCCTTCCCATCAGACAAGACCAGATTAATAATCTACCCAAAGAGGACAGTGCACACACCCCCACTAAAGGGACCCTTCCACATCCCTCTCCCCAGCCCACCCCCAGAAGCAAGCACTTCTCCCTCCTGGGAAGTAGCCAAGTAGGCACTACCAGCCACAGGGACCATCACCAACAGCAGACACTAGTCTGAGTTGCCATTCCAGAAAAGCCTTTTCAAGGCTTCGCCAAAGTCCTCACCACGAATTTAATTTTATTTATCAACACATTCAAGGGCAGCCCGGCTGGTATCTAGGTGCTCACACTTCCTTGGTGCACACTTTCCTATCACACTGGGTATGGCTCTAACTTTCTAAATGTCCAAGCATGATGCTTTGGCTGTAATAAAGGCTGCCTCTCCCCTCTGCTCTTCAGTAAGTGGAATTTCATTCCCTGAGGCTTAGAGAATGCTACATGGTTAATAGCTTCCCATGAGCTTTGCTTCCTGTTAAGGGGCCTCCAATGAGATCATGCTAATTCAGGCCAAGTAAATTGTCACAATTAATGTCCATAAGCAGGAAACTCTCTCTAAGTGTTCTTCAATTAGCTACTCCTTAAGCCCGCTTCTGAAAAATCTTTGGAGGAAGAAAGACTTCTTTTACATGTAATCTGACCTGCGATGTACTGGTCGGTCAGCTTATAAACTTGGGAACAGGTGCTTACCCTGGAGACTGCCTGAAAACTTCACGAGCACCAAGTCTCAGGGCCCAAGCCTTGGTGACTTCTGAATGCTGAACCCTGAGCTCAGGGCTCTGTGCACTCAGTGAAGGCTTGACGAATGAATGAATCCATCATGCCTGTGGTTGGTTGGCAGGCACTGGGCAAGGAGCCGCAGCATTAAGGAAAGAAGACAAACATGCAGGGATTGAAATAGCATTTCAAGACAGCAATACAAGGCCTCTCACTGACAGGGCGAGATTGACAGACAAACAGTGCAGGCAACAAATGCTGAAAGCTCTGGGAGGGCTGAGATCCTGGAAGAAGGCCTGAAGAGCTGAGCCAGGTAGAGGAAGAGGAAGGGCAGAGGGAACAGCCAGTACAAAGACTCAGAGGTAAGGCTTCATGGAACTCTCATGGGGAAGAGTATTTGGCTCAGTTACCTTTTGAGCAGAGGGCACCAGACCCCTGCAAAATGAAAACGCATTATTTTCAGGGAATGCTTTTCCATTCTCTCTGCAGGGGCCTTAAACTATTTCTGTTGCCGGGTTAGAGCATTTAATCTCCATTTATTTTTACTTTGGTGGCTTAAATTGAACACGTATTTTTCCATTCATTTTTTTTCTTCATTCCCCGTGTCTGGTCACAAGCTTTCTAACATGATGGCACTGTGCTTGGCACTGAGATCCTGTTTGGGAAGTAGATTAAAGGCGGGAGAACAGGACAGGGTATGACACACAGCAAAGAGACTCTCCATAAATGTTCCTACTCTTTGCATAAAGGATTATGTGTTTAGAGCCTATGTGTGTTTTGTTCTTTTTTTAGCGCGGGGCATGACCTTACAATCCTAAGACTGTTCTCTGGCCACTGGTTCTGAAAGCGCTATGACTGATACTAGAAGCTTCAGCGTGGGCTTCACCGTATCATCAAACAAAACTTTTAAATAGCTGAGTTCCAGAGTCAGTGATATCAAGGAGTTACTGTTAATTGTCAAGCATGATAATGGCACTGCGGTTTTCTTAAGCCATCTTTTAGAGAGAGATGTAGAGAGGACATGAGATGATGTCTGGGATTGGCTTTAAAAAAATCCACTGGAGGAGGGAGAATGTGTGGGGGCAGGGAGGGAATTAGACTCGCCATATAGTGCTGATTGATGAAGCTGGACTATGACTCTATGAGGGCTTATTATATGATATATCCTACCTTTGTGTATGTTTGAAAATGTCTATAATTTCTTGAAAATTCACAGAACTTGAAAGCTGAAAAAATCTTAGCATCTTTCACTGAATTTCACAGTTGAAACCGGGGCCCAGAGTGGGGAAGGGACTTACCCAAG
The DNA here is from genome assembly GCF_010015895.1 of Lontra canadensis. Lineage (NCBI taxonomy): Eukaryota > Metazoa > Chordata > Mammalia > Carnivora > Mustelidae > Lontra > Lontra canadensis. Next base: position 1,462,306 of record NW_022631024.1, on the reverse strand, counting down.
GTCTCCCAGTGATGCTGGCATGAAGCCAGTCTCCTACCCTCATGCCTGGTTCCCCTCAGCACCCACTGTGTCACCACGATGAGGTGACATCACCCAGCATTTCCCCCAGAACGTCTTTGTAGACCATCTCATCCCCCTAAGATGAGTTCACAGCCGTCACTGGCAGGATCGTGAGAAGTCATGAACAGAGGCTTCCCTTTTATCTCTTATCAGTTGCAAAGTGCAGCTGCCACATATTCACCTGGATGATTTATGTAAAACCACACGACAAATGCCGTGGGAAACAGCCCAGGCCCCAAGGAACAAGGGTACCGACACAGTGTGTCACAGAAAGAGTACAGCTTTGGAGCCATTTATGGCCTGCATGAGACGGTCAGTGGGGCTGTAACATGGTTATAATTACACAGGTTTGGCACCAAGCTGCCTGAATTTGAATCCTGTTTCCACCACCTCTTGGCTGTGCTAGCTTGGGCAAGTTACTTGATCTCTCTGTGTCTCTGTGTCCTCCCCTGTCAGAGAGCGACAATACCATTACCTATTTAGACAGCGTTGTGAGGATTAAATTAGACAATGCGTGGAGCGGCTGTGCAATGTCCACACACAGTGGACATTCGGTGTCTAAAAACCTCACACAAGCTCCTTCGCCTTCTTCTTCTCTGAAGGGAGGAGGGACTGTAAGAATTCCTGCCTCCCAGGGTTGTGATGAGGATTAAATGAGATAATGTATGTCGAGTGCCTGGCACAGAGAAGAGTTCAGTCAATGTTTGTTTCCTTCCTTCTGTGATGGTCTTTGATGTTGCTAAGTCGCATGTCTGTCCTTCGTCCTTCGGAGAAGCACAATGCGGTGTAAGTGTTCCACAGGGCAGAATCCTGCAATTGCTCGGTCTGCCTCCCCCAGCTCAGAGCCCTTCTGGCTCCGAGACAGATCAACACCACGCCTCCCCATGGCCCAGGGGCCTCTGTGGTGCCGGCAGCTTCGGAGGGGCCATCTGTCCCCCAGTGGGCCTGCCTGTGCCTGCTCTGTCCCTCTTGAGCTTTGGGTTGGGACCGTGACCACGAGTTCCACTCTGTTTGGTTTAATAAGGAATCTCACTTTCCCAAAATAGGCAACAAGTGGAGACACGGCCTCTGTCACGCTGCCCCGCTGGGCGCTGACTCACTTTCCCCCCAACCTCACTTTCCTTTCCAAAAACTGTGAACTGCCCTCTGCTGGGCTTGCCCTGGTCCCACAGGAGGGCAGACCTCTGTGGCAGATGCTGCCCGCCTCCAGCACCTGCTCTCCTCCTTGCCTCCATCCTGTGGGCTCCCCGATGCCCTCCTCTGTCTTCTTCAGGTTTTCCTGTCAAGATGGGATTCTTACCCTTGAGCCTGGTCACTCACATCCTGGGCAGTCCCCCCTACTTCACCTACCACCTTGGTAGTCGTGGCTCCCATATTCTTGGCATGGACCTCTCTCCCTCTGGGCTCTGTGTCGGCAAGGCTCCCCCCACCGCCACAGCTCCATCTGGCTGCTCTCCAGCCCCTCCTTCCCAGGGGGCCCAAAGCTGGTTCCCTTCCCCTCCATGGCATGCTGGTTTGCTTGGGGACACCACCTGATACTGGGAATGATCCCTGACTTCACCTGCTGCTCTCACAGCCAAACCACCACTAAGTACTATTAATCTCATCTCCTAAATCTGTCCTAGGTCTGTTTCTCTCCTCTCCATCCCTAAAGCATCTCTCTCACAGATCACTCCAAGATCTCCTAGTTCCTCCCCAGCCTTTCAAAGCCCTACCAGGTGACAGATCTAGAACATGCATCTACCTCTCCCCTGCTCAACACCCCTCAGTATCTCTCCACCACCAACTTCCCAAACACCAAGCTGGCGGCATGAGGGTCCCCCGAGAACTTGTATAAGCGTAGATTCCTCAGCCCTGCCCATGAAGATCAGACTGAATCCATCTGATGTGGCCCCTGGGAACCTGTGTTCTCTGCAAGCATCCCAGGGAATCTGATGCAAATCCAGGACTGAGAACCACCAGCCTTAGGAGGCAACCCACACACCAAAGAACACCTACAGAATCATCTGATTTGGCTTACACCAACCTCTTCATCTTATCTCTAACTGGTCCGTACTTTGTACTTGACCCTCCTGCCACACCGGGTAGTTTGGAGACCCCTCCCCACTCCCGCCCTGTCCTGGACGCTATATTCTGCTGGTTCTTTCTTCTGTCCTTCTGCGTGTACCCCGGGAGGCAGTATAGTGAGAGTGAGACTCTGGGGCCTAAGTGCCCCAGCCCAGCTCTACTGCCTACTGGCCATGTGACCTTGGGCAACTGACTCCCTTTCTTACCTTCCATTTCCTCTCCTGAAAACTCAGTCAAAACCCTACTCCTCTTAAGAGTTATGAATTAAATGAGATAACGCACTGTCAACCCCTGGCTTGCGGTCAACCCCCAATAAACTGTTGTTCTTATTATCAATGTGATGTCCTCTTCCTCACCCACACCTCTAAGTCCCTATCAGTGATCCTCTCCAGAGCAGTATTGTCTCTGATTGACCCCACGTGTCCCCAGCATCTAGAACAACGTAGTCACCTGGGTACCCAGGAAATGGCAGCTGAATGAATGGAGCCTACAGCACCATCACTTCCATGAGAAAAAGCATATGCTCCATTAAAAGAAATATCCTTCCTTATGAAGGCTGAATAAGGCTCAATTTTAAAAAGGATACCAGCTATAACATTTAAGATACTAAAAAGCAACCTCAAAATGTCTTCCCAGTCTAAGCTGATGAACGGAGCTGATTTTCATTCACTGAGGCATTTTTCCAGTTACCACTTGGTTCTATGATGGTTCAATAAAAGTATGACCACAGGGTCCCCCAGATCCCTTTGGCTGCACCAGGGGAAAGAGCTCCTGCTGCTCACGGTAGGCAAGGCACTCAGCCCAGCTGCTCTTACCCCTCTGCCGGACAGCCGATTCTCCCCCTCGCCCCACACTCCTCGCCTGTGCTGGACTAAACCCCACACTAAGGACCATGTCTGGCCTCCCACCTCCTGGGCAGCCCCCAGACCCACCTGTTTGGCTCCTCCCACAAAAGACCTCTGCACCTGCCATGCAGCCTCCTCATGGCAGCCTGAGCCCAGTATCATAACCCTGCCTTTTGCCTTTGCTCATGCAAAACCTTCTCTCCTTGTCTTTTTTTTTTTCTAAGATTTTATTTATTTGACAGACAGAAATCACAAGTAGGCAGAGAGGCAGGCAGAGAGAGAGAGAGAGGAGGAAGCAGTCTCCCTGCTAAGCAGAGAGCCTGATGCGGGGCTCGATCCCAGGACCCTGGAATCATGACCTGAGTCGAAGGCAGAGGCTTTAACCCACTGAGCCACCCCGGCACCCCCTTCTCTCTTTGTCTTATTCTTGATCTCTGCCCCAAGTACACAATCCCATTTCTTTTGTGAAGCCTTCCTTGATCACGGTGGCCCACGAGGAACTTCCCTCTTCCTATACTTATTGTCCTTATTACTCATTCAGCCTTGTATCCATTCAAACAATATTCACAGAACATCTATGTGCTAGGTATTGAGTATAGTGATGTCTAGGAAAGAAATGGGCCTATTTTTCTAGGAGCTTCTACTCGTATGGAACTGAGCCTGTTTATATGTTACTGTAATCAGTGTTTAAGCAGCACCTAGTATCCCTTTCTGTAAGTGGGCACCTTGAGAACAGAATCCACAGGCAGGCTGGCTGGTGTCTCCAGAGAGCAGCGCAGTACCTTGTTGATACCAAGGGTACAGCAAATGCTACTTGGTAACACAGTCCTTGGCATTGTCTGGTGCTATGGGGACTCAGAGGAGGTCTAGTCTCTCAGGTTGAGTGTGGCCACTACTACTCAGTCATCTCACAAGATTTAACTGTTGTCTGCTGGCCACCTGTCTGCCACCTGCAGGCCAAGAGCAGGCTCTCCCCTCCAGCTCAGTGCTTCCCCTCACCTGGAGTCACCCGCCCTATTCCACACAGTGACCAGAAGGCGCTTCTGTTCATCTTCCTCTTGGACAGGACTGCAAAGCAAACCAAATGATTAGGGTGTTAGTAGGGCCGAGCTCCGGGCTGGACCTCCAGAATCCATCACAGTTGCAAAGTTTAGAAATAACTTAAACAACCATAAGGAGCTGGTTAAAGAAACTCCCAACAGGGTGGGAGGTGAGTACTCACACACACAGAAGAGCTTACATCACCTTGTTCAGGACAAAAGGGAGCTTACTGCACACTATTATAAAACAACCCCATTTTTGTAAACACCTGCACGCACACACACACATACACACCCACACAAATCAAAGACCCAAAAAGAAATAACCCAAGGCATGTAGGGCTCAAGGGGTTTTCTCTTTTCTTCTCTTTGCTGATCTATTTTTCTACAATAAACAAAATTAGTTTGAAAAAAAAAAAAAGTGTACTTCATTTTCAGTAACAGAATACCAAACGGCCATTCCTTCCCATTGGTCCCAGAGTTCAGGGAGGGGGGAACAAATAATAACAATACTACTACTACCTCTACTACTAGTAATAATAATAATAATAAACAGCTGACCACGCATTACACGGTCTCAGTCATAGGTCAGCTCTCCGAGGTCGGTACTCTCATCAGCCCGTTTTACAACTATGAAAGTTGTGGCCCGGGGAGGGTAGCAAGTTTTACAAAGTGGAGGAATTCCTCCACTTGGAAAATTTCTTCTACCCAAAGAAAAGCCTTGGCCCGAGGCACGGTGGGAAAATGCCTACTTGTCAGGGGCTGCCAGCCTCAGGCTGGGCACTTTGTTGTGAGAACCAGCCAAGAGGCACCTTATCACCATGGACCTCGCAGCCGGGCCCGGAGCCAGCGATCCAAGGACACAAGTGAACAGGAAAATGCAGACATCCTTCAGAAGTCACTGTTTTTCTGCTCAGATCCACTTCTAGATTTGACAGACAGAGCTGTTTCCAGATAAACACTCCTTCCCTCTCCCCTCAAGGCCCCCAGACTCTTACAAGAAGAAGTGCTCGCGGAAGACCGGCTCTCTGCAGTCTGGGACGGTCTGTGTCTTCTGGCGACGAAGTCGGTTATCTTCAGGGATCAGAGAAATCTTGAATTGGAGAAAAGCAAGCATAAGAGGGCTCATGGCCTCCAACACACTGAAGCCCAGCAGCGGACTCTGCCCATTTCCCAGGGGAAAGGCTTCCCGGATGTCCTTCAAACTGGCCTCTGCGGAGGAGGACAGGGTGCTGTCCTCGGTCAGAGGCCAGGAGACAAACAGAAGCTACTGCCGAGGCACTAGAGTCAGAGGCGGGAACAGGGAGCGGGGAAAGGTCCCCAAAGCGTGACACCACCAAGGCAGCCACAGGCTTGGCCGTAGATGGGGTGTACTTCGGCCATCTCCGGTCTTCCTCTCAGCACTGGCCTCTCTCTTGAGTTCCCTGCAGCTGCTCAGTGCTCCCTTCCCCAGAGGCTCTAGGTCAGCCTCCGCTTAAGGTCGCAAATCCATGTTCTCGCCCTCGAGCTGCTCCCGCCCTGCTCCTGACCAAGTTCTCACCGACAGGTACCTCTGACCAGCCTGGGGGCTTTGGGAGAGAAGAGAGGGGTACATCCCAGCTGCCACACTCTGGGAGGTGGCTGGCCTTCGGCTCTGGCTGGAAGTAGGCCCTCCGCCCTGTGGGGCCTCTGTCTTCACGACAAAGGCCCCACTCATTTGGATCTTCTAGGCCTCAGAGATACTCCCTCTCCTCCACCACCCAGACCTGGCCATCTTGCTTCTGGTTTTGCCAGGGAGAGGACTGAGAATACTGCTTTTCATGAGAGGGTTTGGGATTATCTGTGGGTTTCTGTCACACACACATTCACGGTGCTCACTCATGGGGATGACCGAGCTCACGCATAAGAGTCCAGCTCTTGGGGTACCTGGCTGGCTCAGTGGGTTGAGGCCTCTGCCTTCAGCTCAGGTCATGATCCCAGGGTCCTAGAATTGAGTCCCACATCGGGCTCTCTGCTCAGCAGGGAGCCTGCTTCCTCCTCCCTCTGCCTGCCTCTCTGCCTACTTGTAATCCCTAGCTGTCGAATAAATAAAATAAAATCTTAAAAAAAAAAAAGAGTCCAGCTCTTGCAGGAAGCCATAGGAACCAAGCTGGGCTAAGGGAAGGGCCTATCCTAGCTCAGCATCTCATCACTAGACCTAATTAATCCCTAAGGACCAAATTAGGAGGTGGTCCCTGCCACCTCGAATGGCCCCAGGCCCACAGATGTGCTGAGACCTTGGGACACAGTCTAGTGTCATGGCTCCCCACTACCCCCCACCCCACCCAAACACACCCCACCCAGCTCATCAAATACCTTCACGTAGGGATCACAGATGCCAGGGTCTCTGCTCATCAGGCCTTTTCCTTCTATAACTAAAGAGAGAATGAAAATGTTGGGGTAGGTGGCTAGGTGGGAAGGATTATCACTAGCCCCTAATGTGTGTCACAGCCATTGGTTATTAACCCCCTCCGGTCCAGTCCATTCCCACCAACTCCCACATGCAGACAGCACTCTCACTGAGACGATGCACGATCCCTTCGATTCCTTGAATCTTACAGCGAAAGAGAACCTCAAATTTATCAAGTTGAACCCCTCATTTAAAAGGAAAGATGGGACTATCAGGGGACCCAGAAATAGTGAGAAACCTGCCCAAAGTCACAGAGCAATCAGAGCGATGGGAATGCCAGAGCCGGGTTTGGATCCCTATCTCCTGACTCCTCCACACAAGACTGGAGAACTCATCCTGAGCCGTCTGCCGCGCTGGGGCTGCTGGACGGTATAGCACGGCAGGCAAAAGTCCAGGTCCAGAGACGGGCCCCGGGCCCTGGGTCTGCAGACCAGCACCAGTGCCAGTCCCACTGCTTACTAGATGGGGGAGCTTGAGCAAGTGGCTTTGTCTCTCTGCAGCTGAATTCACTGTTTTTCAGTGGAGGAGTGATCATAATGGGTTAGGGATCACGACATCCTCTCCACATGGTAGGTCTGCTGCATAAAGCCAATAATGTGTCTAAAGCGCTTAGGAGAGGGCCTGGCAAGCAAGTAACTGCTCCAGGGACATTTGCTAGAAAAAAAAATAATAATAAATAAAGGCAAGGGACAGGTGGTGGGTGAGACACAGGCCTGATCCGGACATAAGCCCTGCCCGTTTGCCTGAGGTCTGCAGAGACCGGGCAGCCTCTTGGCTCTTTTTTTTTACTGGTCAGTGTGGATGGAGCCCTAGGGTTTGGCTTGGACGGGGCTCCCGTAGTCTGAGGCATGAAGCCTGAGAAGCCAAAGGAGAGAGAGAACAGGCTGGAAGGGATGAAGAGCCCCAAGACTGGGGTGAAGCCAAAGCAAACTGTGCAGGACAAATGAAGTGGTGGAGGCCAAGATGCATTTTGCAAAATCTGTTTGCACAGCTGGAGTCCGGCTCTGGCCCACAAAGAAACCCCCTCTGCTGGTCCTTGGGAACGTCACCCAGGCCCTCCCCGAGGCCAGGACCGGAGGACCCCAGGCGCCTGCCGGTCTACGCTGCCTGGTGTCCTAGCTACCGTTCCTGTGTGCATCCTTCCTCTTGAGGGTGTGGTCATAGGGAGGGGGGCAGGCTCCCGGCCTGAGGAAACCCTGGGTCTCCCTGCCCCACCCCCTCCTGACCCTGTGCAGGTGCAGCAGACATGGCTGCTGTCCCACTGCACTCCCGGGGCAACCCAGAGAGAACCCATGTAGTCAGGGCCGTGAGAAGGACACAGAGGAGGAAACAACATACTCAGGTAGGTCACGGGGGTGATTCCTGGAGGGGAAAAGGTGAAGCAAAATGAGCCTTCCTTCCTGAGTCTTAATGATGATGAAGGCAGGCATGTTTCTTGCAAAATCAGAGGGAAGGAGAGTTATTTTTCAAAAGGAATTCAAAAAGAAGGCAGGCGACTCCAGGCATAAGAGACCTTGGGAGCAGAGGCTCAGAGGCATGGCAAGCATGATGCCCTCAAGGGGGTACAGGTAGCTGGCCAGAAAAGGGGGTACAGGGAGATATTAACAGCAAGAGTCACGCAGGCTGGAGAGATAGGCAGGGCCTGCTGGGATAAACAGAAGTGTCCAGGCAGCAAAGGCCATGGCAGAAGTTCAGGAACTATGTGTGTGCTGGGTGGAAGGACAAACAGATGATTAATGGACAGGTAAAGTGTAAGATCCTCTGGGTGGCACCTTCATCACCCGGATACTCACTGTGGAGCAGCAGAACCCGGTCCTGGGCGTCGATCGACAGCTTCAGCTGACCTAAGGAAACAACAGAAGCAACTTCACTTTGTCTCCTTGTTGGGTGAAAGACAGGGTAGCAGTGACAGGGCTGCTCTTTTGTTCATGTGAAGTGATTCAGAGACCCAAACACTCTCTGGGTTGGAAGAGAGCCCAGAAGCCACCTAGTGCAGCCTCTTCACAACATCAGAAGTCCTTCTTTCTGCAATACCTCCGCAATGGTTCTCTATTCTGGGCTTGCACCCCTCTGGTGATGGGGAGTTCACTACTTTACAGGGCAGCGCAGGTTAATGCCGCAGAACTCTCTCTGTTGGACAGCTGCAAAAGGTGCTGTATCCACATCAAGACAAGCCCAGATTGGAGAGTTAAGGATCCTGGGCCTTGGTCAGAAGTCCATGGGAGTCAAGGGGTCAAGGGGGAGGACAGGGAAAGCCCACCATTGTGACAGACAGCTAGCTGTGTTCTGGAAAGGCAATAACAACACAAGGACAAGGAACAAATGATCGGAGGAAAAGCAAAAAAAAAAAAAAGAGAGAGAGAGATCAGGGCAGAGAGATCCTTCAAAGTCAATGCTACCAGCCTCCACCGTTGCATAGGATCCTGATCTCCCTAAAAAAAAGCTGGCATAGGGGTGCCTGGGTGGCTCAGTGGGTTAAGCCTCTGCCTTCGGCTCAGGTCATGATCTCAGGGTCCTGGGATGGACTCCCGCATCGGGCTCTCTGCTTGGCAGGGAGCCTGCTTCCTCCTCTCTCTGTGTTTGCCTCTCTGCCTACTTGTGATCTCTCTCTGTCAAATAAATAAATAAAATCTTAAAAAAAAAATAAAGAAAAGAAAAGCTGGCATAGAGCCATGCTACCTGTGGTCCGAGAACCTCCAGCATCAGAAGCATCTGGATGAGAGCTAGAAATGCAGAATCGAGGGCCCCCATCCCAGGCATGCTGAATCAGAATCTGCAATTTAACCAATTCCCCAGGGAGGAAGTAAAAGTTGAGGAGTCCCGGACTAGAACACGCTGGAGGGCCTCTGAGTGTGTTTATAAGCTTGGAAAAGGCCTTCTGAGCAAGGCACAAATGCAGGAACACCAAGGGAAAAGATAGACAACTCTAACTCCATACGGTTTTTAAATGTCTACTACAATTAAAGATATCATAAACAAGGTTATGAGACAACACAATAGAAAAATAGACAAAGGTCATAAACTGCAAATTCAGAGAAGACAAAACAGCCAATAAATGTATGAGATGATGCTCGACCTCACAGAGACCTGGGACATGCAAATTGGCCACAAAATACCATTTTCTATCAATCTGCTTGGCAGATCGTTTAAAGATCATGTTGGGGTCCCTGGCTGGCTCAGTGACTCTTGATCTCAGGGTTGGAAGTTTGAGCTCCACCTTAGGTGTAGCGATTACTTAAAAATAAAATCTTTAGGGGTGACTGGGGGGCTCAGTCAGTGGGGCGTCCAACTCTCAATCTCAGCTCAGGTCTTGATCTCCAGGGCCATTGAGTTCAGGCCCTGTGTTGGGCTCCACACCACTTAAAAAACAATAATAAAATAAAATCTTTTTAAAAAGAGATGGATAATGTCAAATATTGGTTAAAAATGTAAGAAAACAGGTACTCTCAAACCCTGTGGGAGGAAGCATAACAAAGGGAAATTTCTGGTAGCAGTATCTATCAGAATTCAATTGTGTATGTCCTTCAACCCAGCAATTCTACTTTGACATAACTATCACAGACAAAAACCCACACACCTGAGCTCAAGGCTGGAGCTCCAGCACTGTTTAAAACAAGAACAAAGTGGAAACACCTGAAAAGTCCGTTAATATGAAAATGGTTAAATGAGCCATCTCACTAGCTGTGCTTGGAATGGTAGGGGCTATTAAAAAAAAAAATAATAATAATAATAATAATGGGGATGACTGGGTGGCTCAGTTGGTTAAGCGACTGCCTTTGGCTCAGGTCATGATCCTGGAGTTCCGGGATCGAGTCCTGAATCGGGCTCCCTGCTTGGCAGAGAGTCTGCTTCTCCCTCTGACTCTCCCCCTTCTAATACTCTTTCTCTCTCTCTCTCAAATAAATAAATAAATAAAATCTTTTTAAAAAATAATAAAAAAAATGTTTTAAATGGGGGAATTCTGTATGTCCTGGCAGAGGGAACGCTGTGATAAGTTTTTAAGAGAAACAAGAAAATTGCAGAACAATACAGATGACATATATTTCTAAGTGTGTGTGTGTGTGTTGTAAAAGGGTACCAAATGAAAAACAGGGATTGTGTCTAGGATTGGAGGAAGGGAAGTCAAGAGGAATTTAATTCTGTCACTTGTTGTTTCAAGAATACAAATTATATGAACTATAGCATTTCTATAATTAAAAATAAGAAGAGGAGGCATGCCTGGGTGTCTCAGTCAGCTAAGCATCCAATTCTAGATTTTGGCTCAGGTCACGATCTTGTTGTCATGAGATGGACCCCTGAGTTTGGCTCCGTGCTCAGTGGGGAGTCTGCTTGAGATTCTCTCTCTCTCTCCCTCTGCCCCTCCCCTCTGCTCTCACTTTATTTATTGATAAGTAAAATATTTTAAAAATACAAATTAAATTAAAAATATGAAGAGGAAATGAAAAAAGAAGGGAAGAGGTGAGAAAGAGGAGGAAGAGACGGAGGGAGGGGTCTTTCATAACAGAAGGACCAGGGCTGGAAAGCAGGTGAAGAACAAAGAGTTGGTTTTCCCCCTGGCTTTTCTAATTTTTTCAAAGACAACATAAAAACAAAACAAAACATCAAGCCATCCTCACAGACGCCCAGTAGCCCTTCAGCAAGGACAGAAGAGAGAAGGATCATACTCCTCTTCCTCAATGACATGCTCAAAACTTTTCCTCACTCCAGTGGACTCTTTCTGGAACTTTAAGAAACCACTGAACTCAATCCACCTGGTGGACAAATACTGGGGAGACAAGGAGGATAGGGCAGGGCCTCCCAGCCTGCAGCAACCCCACACAGCAACCAGAAAGCCCTTGCATCCATGACAACCCTGTCTTATAGTCATCTGCCTTGCTTGATTACCTCCAGTGATGGGGAGCTCACTTTCTGTAATGGGAGCCCTTTTTCTTTTGCAATAACTCTGATTGTTCAATACTCCATCTTATATTGAACCAGAAGTGGCCTCTCGATAGCTTTTATTGCCCAGACATGGTTCTGCTGTCAGTCTCCGGGCTCTCTTCTCCCACCACTCCTCATGGCACAGTGAGACATCCCTTCATCATCCCAACCATTTATCTCTGGACATGCCCCATGAAATTGGGACTGTGGCTGGGGCTTGTGCATTGCTGCTGGCTGGAGGAAAGCCAGGCAGGGGTCAGAGAACAGAAAGAGGGGGAAATTCTGAGCAGCTCACCAACCCCTGGGACCTGGAAACCACTTGCTCTTCACACTTTGGGGGTGTTTAAACTGCAAATTCAGGCAACCCAGACTCCAGCAAACCTTTGTCCAGCTCTTCACCCACCAGAAATTCCTGCTGTTCTGCTGCCCAGAACACAGATCTCAGAACCCTGGAGGCCTGTTCCAGTTCCAGCCCTGACTACTGTCCTCGCTCTCAGAGCCACCCTGTTCCTCAGCTGCCAGGTGGAGCTAATAACAGGGGCTACTGCACTTGTCAAGTTGTGTTTAGATCAGATAATGCTGGAGGGTGAGGAGGTCCTTGCATGAAAGGCGCCAAGAGAATCCGTGGCATTATAAGCTCAAGATCTGAACAATTACCACTTTGGGGCCCTCTAGACCTGAAAAATCTACAAAAAATGTGCCGGACCCAGTGTGGGGTAGGAGAAGGCTTTGAAACAGACAAAAATGGCCAGCAGTCACGATCCCATCTCATGAACCCAAAGCCGACTGTGTTTAATGCCAAACTTCTTTTCTGAAACTATTACCAGTGCAAAGGCAGCTTTGGCCCAAACATATCTGGCTTTCCAAAGCTGTGGGAGCCAGTGAGCTGCATGACACCATCACCTACCCAATGGACTGTTCACAGAAATCAGGATGGACAGGGCAATACAAATCAAAACCACAGCGAGATACCACCTTACACCAGCCAGAATGGCTCAAATCAACAAGTTGGGAAACAACAGATGTTGGTGAGAATGCGGAGAAAAGGGAACCCTCCCACACCACTGGAGGGAATGCAAGCTGGTGCAGCCACTCTGGGAAACAGCATGGAGGTTCCTCAAAAAGTTGAAAATAGGGCTACCCTACGACCCAGCAATTGGACTACTGGGTATTTACTCCAAAGATGCAGATGTAGTGATCTGAAGGGGCACATGCATCCCAAAGTTTATAGCAGCAATGTCCACAATAGCCAAACTATGGAAAGAGCCCAGATGTCTATCAACAGATGAATGGATAAAGAAGATGTAGTGTGTATATATACATATGTATATACATACATACATACATATATACATATATACCATGGAATATTACTCAGCCATCAAAAAAGAAATAAAATCTTGCTGTTTATAACAATGTGGATGGAACTAGAGGGTATTACGCTAAACAAAATAAGTCAATCAGAGAAAGACAATTATCATATGATCTCACTGATATGTGGAATTTAAGAAACAAAACAGAGGATCATAGGGAAAAAAAAATAAGACAAGACCAGAGAGGGAGACAAACCATAAGAGACTCTTGGTCATAGGAAACAAACTGAGGGTTGCTGGAAGGGAGAGAGGTGGAGGGATGTGTTTCCTGGGTGATGGACATTAAGGAGGGCACGTGATGTAATGAGCACTGGGTTATATAAAACCAATGAATCACAGACCTGAACCTCTGAAACTAATAATACATTATATGTTAATTAAAAAAAAAAAAAAAGAAAGAAAGAAATCAGGATGGAGACATCTCCCAGCACAAATGGTCACTAGTTCCACTTGACAAACATTAGCCAGGCACCTGCACAGGGCCGAGTCAGAAAGGACAGATCTGAATGCCCGGGTGTCCAATGGCAGGGAACCGGCAGCCCAGTGACCACCAGGGCAGGAACGTGAGCAAGGCTCAAAAGTGGAGCTGGAGCATAGGATGGGCCTGGAGCAAAGACTGACTCGGAAATCAGAGAAGTCTGCCTAGCTCCCCTTGCAGGCCTTGCCATGCAGGCCCTCTGGGGGACAGCAAGAGAAACCAAGCCCAGCAGACCAGATTCAGCGCCCCCCTCAAGGGACACACGCTCCCCCAGCCCATCTGTGGGCTCACAGACAAGGGCAAAAAGAAGAATATGTGCCCCCCCCACCCCCCTTGACCACGCTTGTCCCTTCTGCCTCCCTTCTTAGCTCATCCCATCCAATGAATGTGTCTCCAGGGCCCTGGAGTCATCTTGTCCCACCTCCTCAATTGGAAGGCAGAACAGTCATGCCCAGATATGGAAGGTGACTTGTCCTGGGCCCAGAGTGACATGGGTAAGACAGACCAGAATGAGAGACCAGAATGCTGGCTTCAACTCCAGGACTCTGGCCTGTGCTCTGAGCTGGTCTTCTAGAGCCATTAATATGCACCACTGCATTTACCAATGCCACCCTGGGCTTCAGGAGCCCAGAAAGCCATCAGGCAAAGGACCATGGCCACAGCTTTGCTTCGGAAGCCAGGAGGAAACCCAAAAGAGGGCAGGTTCGAAGAAATGTCCCCAAGACACCGCTGGCACAGGACCTAGGGGGATTCAGACTCCCCGGGACCTGCAGAAAAAAAGGGCATGGAAGCCAGTTAAAGAAATTCAATCTGGCAGACCTTACTCTGTGGAGGGCCACGGGAAGATGAACTCGGACTCTCAGGACACAGCCAGGGAGAGACACACTCAGAACACGAAACAAGAAGACGGGGGCTGCCCACCACAGCTGGCCTCAGGGGTCAGCAGAAGCGTGTCCTAGAGGGAGCTCATGGCACCCTGGGGTGTGCAGGGGATACATCTCTGAGGGACTTGCCTGGCTGGCAGGAAGGAGTAGTCATCCCAAAACCCAGTTCACCTCAAAAGCAATTCCCCACTTAAGAGCTATCATGTGTTGAAGGCCACAGGAAGGGAGAGGATGTCAGGGCAAACGTACAAAGGAGGCTGGATCTCTGCAGAGCCTGGCTGGCCACCAGCACTCACAGATTTCCCCTGCATTTGTGGGGATGAGCCTGTACCTCAAAGCTGTGTGTGCAGGAGAGAGGGAGGGAGACAACCAGCTGCTAGGCACCCCTCTCTCTGGGATCCTGGGCCGCCTGACCCACAGGGCAGCCTGACCGAGGCTCCAAAAGGGGTACACCTGTTTACCAATTTTGCTTTCTCCCCTCTAAAGGGCAAATGGCAGGCTGCAGGGGTCTTTCAAGTGTCTGTTATTTTGAAGAGGGAGAACCTTGAGTTCCCTTTGGAGAAACAGCCTGGCTTATGCTGGTGCCTGCTGGTGGGAGGAGGCCTGCAGAGCCCAGGCGGGGTAGGTGGGGACCTGAGTGGTGAGATAGAAATGATGGCAGGTCAGTGTGACTCTTCTCTTCTGACTCTCCACTTCCTTTGCAACCTGATATTAATGGGGCCTCCCAAGCTGCTTTTCCTTCCAGGAATACGTTGCTCTCGCCCGCATACATGGGCTAAACTCTTGGCCGCAGAGACCCTGAGCAAAATCCAGCCAGCAAAGCCATTCCCCAATTCCTGACTCACAGGAATGGGGAGATACCAAATCTTTGGGTTTTTTAAGCCAACAGGTATTGGGATACTTTGTTATGAAGCAATAGATAATTATTACACCCCCATATTGCCTCCACAGCCAGGGGACATAAACCTGATCTCAATTCTGGGACAATTTTTCAATTTATAAAATTGTTAAGAAAATATGGTTCTAAGATAAATATGACTAAGGGAACAAAAAGACCTCCATTTGTGAGGTCCCGGATTGTTCTCCCTAAAGAATTTTGATAGATTCAAACCATACTCGTTACCAATTCAACTATAAAATCTGGAATTGCCCCACATTAACCCACCGACGGCCCAGCACGTTCATGAACATGCTTCACCCACAGAGCAAATGGTTTTCTTTTACACACATTCATGTGTCCCGTGCCACAATATGTAGAAAATTCACATTCTTCTTTCCTTTCACAATCTCCCTTTTAGTTGACTTTAGTTCCAAAATTGTCAGTTTCACGTTTTATGTTTTATATTTTATAAATGACTCGCCACCCTTAACCATGTCATATTATTACAGACGTTTTCTCCATAGTTACATATCTTATAATGATGAGCACCTACGACATCCTTACCAATGGCTTGAAGCCACACCACAAAGTCAGTGATTTATTTTCATCATGTCTTACAGTGTGTTATTTTTTTCACTACCAAAGGTTTCCAGCAGAACACGTCTAATATGGAAAGCACAAGGGTGGAAGCCAGAAGGAACCATGAGCAAAGCACAGGTTTTGGAGTCATTAAGACCTGGCTTGGATCCTGGGTCCACCACCGGTGGTGCTGAATCACGGCCCTCTGTCTCTTCATCCGTGCAATGGAAAGAAAAATCATCCCGTTCCGGGGTGGTTGGGGGTGGCATGGCTCTTGTAAAACCGAGCTCTAACGTACATGGAGAGCCTGGCAAATAGTAGGCACTCCCACTGATAGGACAAAAAGAAGGATGGAGGGAAGTAAAAGGGAAGGAAGGGTGGAAGGGTGGAAGGAAAGGAGAGAGGGAGGAAAGGAGAGGAAATGAAAAGAGTAAAAAATGACTCAGAAACATTAGAAAACATGCATAGGGTCTATTTCTGAGATGACAGACCCACTGAGGAAATCTAGAAGAGCTGGGCAAAATATTTAAAAGCAGCTTCGTGGGGACGCCTGGGTGGTCCAGTTGGTTAAGCATCTGCCTTTAGCTCAGGTCATGATTCCAGGGTCCTGGGATCGAGTCCTGAATTGGGCTCCTTGCTCAGTGGGGAGCCTGCTTCCCCCTCTGCCTGCCACTCCCCCTGCTTATGCTCTCTCTCTGACAAATAAATAAATAAAATTAAAAAGTTAAAAAAATAATGTTTAAAAGCAGCTTCTTAGAGATACAACAAGACAGAGAGGAACTATAGAGCAGGATCTCAGGAGAGGGAGGTTCATGGAACGTAGTTTAATGTTTTCCTGGGCTAATTCTCTCCTTGGGGTGTTTTCAAATTCCAGAGAGATGACGGAGAAGCTGAGAGGCTGAGCAGAGTTTCTGTCTGCCTCACAGAGCAAGAGGAACAGGAGTTGGAGACCAGAGCCTGTCAAGAGTGGGGTCCTTCTGAGCCCTGACCTTTTGGATCAGAACCCCAAAGGGTTGTTCCTCAGGAATATGTGAGCCACAATGAAATGCAGTTCCTCAAGGGCCTGCAGCTTAACCTCAAATAATCCCAATCCCTAACATTAGGATTATTCCAGAACACTAGTTACTTCAAGCACCTAACAGAAGCAAGTATCTTTTTTTAAATAAATTTTGAAGACTTTACTTATCTATCTGACAGAGAAAGAGAGAGAAAGAGCATAAGCAGGCAGAGAAACAGGCAGAAGGAGAGGGAGAAGCAGGTTCCCCGCTGAGCAAGGAGCCGGAGGTGGGGCTCAATCACAGGACCCTGGGATCATGAACCAAGCATGACAGACAGACACTCAACCAACAGAGCCACCCAGGCTCCTGAAGCAAATATCTTTTTGAAGGAAGACATCATCCTAGGTCTGCACCAACAAACAGAACAACTCTGTTCATGGCGTTTGTAAGGGACACAGTACAC
Source organism: Lontra canadensis (assembly GCF_010015895.1). Lineage (NCBI taxonomy): Eukaryota > Metazoa > Chordata > Mammalia > Carnivora > Mustelidae > Lontra > Lontra canadensis. The sequence continues at coordinate 1,445,291 of NW_022631024.1, read as the reverse complement.
CCAGAACATAAAGAAACAGAAAGATTGACAGAAATAAGATGGAAAAAGATACGCCAGGCAATTCACTGTTAATCAAAAGATGGCTGGGTGGCTATGTTAACGTCAGGAAAAGTAGACTTTCTCTCCACTAGAAATAAAGAGAAGGTTTAATAATAGTAAAAGTTTCAATTCACTACTAAGGTAACAGTTGTAAATTTGTATGCTCTAGCACTCCAAAATATATAAAAGAAAGACAACTCTAATGACAAAAAGACAAATGTACAACCATAGGAGGAAATTTAACACAACTGTCTTGATAACTGATAGCACAGATGGGGGAGGGTGGAATCAGCAAGGATGTAGAACATTTGGACAACATGATTAGCAAACTTGACCAAAATCTGACACATACAAAGAACACTACACCCAACCACTGCAGAACTTTTCAAGGACACACAGAACATTTATAAAGAACTGACCGTATCCTGGGCCATCAAAGGAGAGAAAGGATGGGGGTACCTGGGTGGCTCGGTGGGTTAAGCCTCTGCCTTCGGCTCAGGTCATGATCTCAGGGTCCTGGGATCGAGCCCCACAAGGGGCTCTCTGCTCAGCAGGGAGCCTGCTTCCCCTTCTCTCTCTGCCTGCCTCTCTGCCTACTTGTGATCTCTCTCTCTGTCAAATAAATAAAGATAAAATCTTTAAGGAAAAAAAAAAAGGAGGGAAAGGATGCATAGTATATCCACTGATCAAAATATAAAACAAAGAATAGACATATTACCAGAAAATCCCCACTGTTGGGGAATTAAGAAACACACTTCCAAATCATTTAAATACTTGAGAAAGTAGGACTATGAAAATTAGAAACTATTTCGAACTGAATGATAAAGAAAAAATCTGCATGTTGAAAAGGAGGTCTCTGGATACTGGCCATCTTGACTGCCCACCCCCTACCCCATGAAAGTCACACAGATATTTTTTGTGATGAGTCACTCAGCTGCATGTCATCTGGGGGGACACTTTTCTGTCGGTGTGTTACATTTCAAAATAAAAAGGTTCTTTAAAAAATTGAACAGAATTGGAAAAGAGAACAAAAGGACTCTCGATAGTCCAGAAACTGAGAATTTCTTAATGCTCCCAAGCAAACAGATCCCCAGATAACAGGAAAGCCAATGAATGCTGAGGACCCCAACCAGCAAATCATGAGCCCCTGAGAAGTTGTTGGAGGGACTTCCTGGCTAAGCCCAGGGCCTGGCCCAGGCTCTGAGCAGCACAGCCAGCCAGGGGCAGCTGGCTGGGCTGGTCACAGCCTCCGGTTCAGGGCCTCGCTCACCACTCTCCAACATGCCAAGCAGCAGGCTGGCATCTGTTCTATAGAAAACACATTTGTCATCTCTGGAGAAGCTGGGTTCTAGGCCCGGTTTACATTCTCCCCTCTCCTGGAGCCAGAACACCTCCTTAGAAGGCAGTGTGTGGCCAACTAATAATGTTACTTGAACGTGTCTCTTACTGGGGGACAAGGTGGTGTACCCATATACTTGCGCATGCGCGCTCAGACACACACACACACACACACACACACACACACACACACACAAAATACATAAACCTCAACAGTACTCTCCCTGGAAGGAAAACAATTTTGTCTCTTTAGAATTCCAGAGATCCTGGAAATTTAGCTCCCTTTAAATGTTTGTGCTCAGGGTAAACCACCAGCTAGGCAGGACTTTCATCTGGTTCTACCAGGGCAAAGCCCACTCCTGAAGGCCAGGGGCTACCTGCTATGCTGGGGAAAGGCCAGCAAACCAGAGTAAACTCAGCAAAGACCTTCATGTTAAGGGGGTTCACACTGGCTACCGAAGCTGCCTAAATTCATAGCTTCCAAACCAGGCTAATCACCAAAATACTTCTGTGGCTTCTTATAATTATAGATTCTCAGGCTCCAGGCTAGACTTATCAAGATCCTAGGAACCTATGGTAGGGTTTTTTTGTTTTGTTTTTGTTTTTTAATTTATTTATTTACTTTGAGGAAAAGAGAAAAAGAGAGCTGAGAGGAAGGGGAAGAGGGAGAGGGAGTCTTTTTTTTTTTTTAAGATTTTATTTATTTATTTGAGAGAGAGAGAGAGCATGAGAGGAGAGAGGTCAACGGGAGAAGCAGACCCACTGCCAAGCAGGGAGCCTGATGCGGGACCCAATCCTGGGACTCCAGGATCATGACCTGAGTGGAAGGCAGTTGCTTAACCAACTGAGCCACCCAGGCGCCCCAGGAGAGGGAGTCTTAAGCAGACTCCATACTGAGCAAAGAGCCCCATACAGGGCTCAATCTCCCAACTCTGAGATCACGACCTGAGCCAAAACCAAGAGTTGGACGCCTAACCGACTCCAGGCACCCCAGGAATCTGTGTTTTCAATGGACTTGCCAGGTGCTTCTGCCAAGTGACCAAGTCTGGTAACCACTGATACGAATCTTCATTCATGAGCAGACAAGCCAAGACCACTCCATGTATGAAAAAAATCAGCAGCCTCAAAGAGGGGCAGCGTTTGTCAAGGAAATAGGATTTAAGCAGGAAACAGGGCAGAACTTTCCAGTGTCGATCTGTGTCCACCCTCAGAGAAATCTGAAAGGAGACTGTAAGAGCAGGAGGCTCCCCACCCCACCAGGTTCCTCCCTGTCCACTGCACACTCAGGTCACAGTCACTAGTTCAAGAAACAACCTTCCCAGATAACCATCCGACCCACCCCTGAGGCCACCATGGGGCCAAGGATCCAGTCCCTGCTGGTCTGGACACTCTTGACTTCCCAGATCTGGCAAGATGATTAATTCAATAGAGAACATAGAGTGATGTTAGGAAACAGTCACACTATACCAGTAAGGAAAAGTAATGAGTTCTAAAACTGTACAAATAATATGGTCTTGATACTTTTCAAATTGTTAACGCACCCCTACACACACACACACACACACACACACACAGAAGTAAGTCTGGAAGGATATAAACTGTTAACTGACAACTATCTTTTCTAGGAGTCAGAGTACAGGTGATTTTTCACTTTCTTCTTTTAACTAAGTTTTCAACAATGAAGCCATCTTACAGTGATAATAAGGAGGAAAAAACAATGAGCTATATTTTTAGCTTTTTTCAAAAAAGATTTTATTTATTCATTTGAGAGAGTGAGCAAGTGATCATGCAAGAGAGCATAAGCAGAAGAGGGAAAGGGAGAAGCAGACTCCCCGCTAAGCAGGGAGCCAGAAGTGGGGCTGGATCCCAGGACCCCAGGACCATGACCTGAGCCGAAGGCAGACGCTTCACCAACTGAGCCACCCAGATGCCCTGATATTTTTACTTTTAAATCAGGACACAGCTAAGGTAATAGAACCTCAAAGCTCCCGAACATTCTTTCCCGACGACCCCAGCCCCACCAGTTTAGGTCACCCCAGAAACCTCCTTGGTCCCTAGGTTCCCACATCCCAGTGGGATTAACAGGAACTGCCTGCAAGGGTTGGGGAGATTAAAGGACATAAAAAACTTGACATAAGGCACAGCACATGGTAAATGCTCAATAAACGGCGGCAGCTTCATTCCTCCCACTGTGGCGCTCCACCTGAGCCCAGGTGGGGGGGGCAGGCTGTCCCTCCAGTGACTTCCAGGGTGCCACACCACAGGCCACTGCTGGGGTGAAGCCACTGCTTTTCTACCACTCCCTCTGCTCCTAGAAAAAAAGGGAGTTTGTGCGGACCAAGCGTGCTGATAGAGGTAAGCTTGAGAACAGAAGAGCCAGAACCCCAGGGAGGGCCTAACTTCTGGGCTGTTCTGTCAATGAAATCTGGGCAAAGTCCTGTGTGTTGCAGTAACGACCCCAACTTTTATAAAGAAAATGGTATACAAATTTAAGGAAGGGAAAAAAAAAAAAAAAAAAAAGGCAGTGCTGGCCAAATCCTCTCAGAAGGCTTGAGCTCAGGTACCAAGTCTGGCCCTGGCTCCCCGGGATCTGGATCTCCAGTCTCCACGGAGGAATGATTACCCGCTCTCCACAGGGAGTGCCAGAACCAGTGAGGACACACACAGCCGTGAAGGCGGCAGCGATCTCCGACAGGGCTTTCAGCCGTATCATGGCTTCCTGGGAGGCTGGACTTGCCCAGACCGTTGGGGCAGCTGCTGCCCGGTTGCTATTTGGGGGGAAGGAGGCGAGCTAGCAAAGGGTTTGGGAGCAGGGGCTTACTGACCATTTCTTTCTACCTCAAGCCCTCCAGGGCAGGCCTGTGACCCTCCTGAGAGGCTGGTCACTCCTGGAGAAGAGAATTCTCCTATATCTGCTGTGGGTCAGTGATCCACGGTGCAGTCGCCAAGGTGCGCCCGGCACCTGTCCTAAGGGAAAGAGGATGGAGGAAATCTCCAGATGTAGTAACAAGACGGTGATTCAACCATGAGCTGCTGGCTAATGGGAAACCAGTGGGGCAAACCGGGTCTCTGAAAGACGGATGGAGCTGTGGTGATTCTGGCGAGTGAGGCAGTAGCAGCTGCACTTGGCACCACTGGCCAGGCAGCAGGTGGTGGCCCGCGACTTGCTCAGCCTGCCCCGACCCCCCCGGGGCACCCCTAGAGGAAGGGGCCAGAGGAGGCAGCCACTGCTGCTAGCCCCACATATCACGAAGGCGGGAAGTGAGGGGGCTTTCCGGGCGCTGGCAGTAGGGTGAAGCAGCGCTGGCAGCCAGCTGTCTCGGGCACTTACCAAAGGTGGTGAGGTAGAAGGACAAGTCTGGGTGGGCACGCCGGCTCCCGAGGGAGACACGGTGCAGGGAGCGCTCCATGGCCGCCCCGCCGCAGCCGGCCAGGACCGCCTGCAACCCGAGGCGTCTGTGTTGCTGCCCTGTAACCGAGGCAGCAGGTTCACCCGCCCCCGCCCCGCGCCTGTGTCCCGGAGGCGGGAGCGGGAGGCCGGCTGCGGCGAGCGTTTGAATGAATGAGCCAGCGCGCCGGGCCCTGATTGGCCCGCGCCGGTTTGAATGCGGAGGTTTCCACCTGACCGATCCGACGCCAGCCCCCGGGGGAGGAGGCGGCAGCGCCCCAACCGCGAGGGCATGGGCCGCAGTTGCAGCCCGGGTGGCCCCTCCTCCGAGCTCCCTACCGTACGTCTCTCCTCCTGGAGGAGCCAGAAGGAACCGGGCAGCCACACCAGGGCTCCCCGCCCCAGGCCGGAAGTCCCAGCCCCAGGTGAGGCCCGCGGCCCCTGGCGTGTCCACGCAGGTGGGCTGGCCTGCTCGCCCAGCTCCCCCAGGCCAGCAATTAGCCAGGTTTGTAACACGCTTTGAAGCTCAGACCTGTAATCACCAGACTCAAGCAAGCGCAAAGGAGCATCTTCCTGGCCCCGCACAGTAGGGTTTGGAAAAGTGTTCTCCGTGCTTGGACTGGCTGCCCCCACCAGGCTGCAGCCCCTTCCCAAACTCTGCGTTCCCAAACTCTGCCTCCTTTTGGATGGGAGCAGCCTGACACAAGTCCAGGCCAAAGCAGCTTGCTCCAGCCAACCTCACAGGCCCCCATCTGCAGCCTGGCCCTGTGGAATAGGAGCGCAGGCCCGCAGCGTCCGAGGGGATAAAAAGCACGGGATGCAGAGAGGGTAGGTGCTTCAGTCTCCAGAGCAGGTGCCAGGAGGCAGAGCTGGAAGGAAGGTCAGTCCCTACATGTCTCTGTCAGCAAACATTCGTGGGACACCTCCTGGGAACAGTTTCACACCAAGACATCTGCTCTGCAAATCTCTGACTGTTGCTGCTGTGGGAGGGAAAGCTGCTGGTCTTATGTAAATCTAAAAATGGGAGGTGTTGGAAGTTGCCAGATGGATATCTGGCCCAGGGATCCACTCCAGACAAGGTTGGAGGATGCAAGAGAGAAAGTGGGGAGAAAAGTTATATGTATTGCGTACCAGGTGCCAGGGGCTGAGCTGGGCAGTTTACACATATCATCTCATTTCATCTTCACAGTGATCCTAGGAAGTAGCAACCCCAGTATACCAGAGGTAAATCTGAACCTCAGGCAGAGAGGGTAGGTGACTTGTCCACGGTTGGTAGAGCTTAAATTTGAACCCAGGCCTGCCTGTCCCAAATGCCATCCTCCATCCGTTCTTCTTTGGCCTCTATCCTGCCTCATGGCCAACAGCAAGTACGGGCTGCAGACTTGCCTCCTTGAGGCAGGTAAGGAAACTTGAAGCCACAGGGCCAGCTGGCTACCAGCAGGGAGCAGAAGCTAGAGAAGGAGCCCCCAAATCAGCAAACTGGTGGTCAAGTGCAAAGGAGCCACATAAAGGCCAGTGGACTGTTTGAAAGCTGGCACGTTGTGAAGCCCTGTTCTGCCCTTTTCCCAACCCCCATTCCATGAGCAATGCCCATAGCAGGGGCAAGCCTACTCCCCTGGCCCTAACCAATGACAGGGGACATACCTGCATGCTTGACTTGAACGTGCCTGATTCTCCTCCTGGCTGGGGGAATCCGCATCCAGGTATCCTTTCTGGGCAGGGAGGTATGCTGGCCCTGCCGCTCCATCCAGCCAAGGATAAAGGCAACCTCAGGCTCAAGCCACAGGATGCAGAAAGGACACTGAGGCTGGAGTTGTTCTAGAGCTGCAGGAACAAGATAGGAACATGAGTTAGGCATGACCCGAGGATGCCCCCTGAGAGGGGTGTTTATTCCCAGTAGGAGTTAGAAAGCGTGGCATTCTGGAGCCAAGGCAAAGTAAGGTCCACAGGGAAAGGGAGAGCGATATGCCCAAGATGGCAGTGGTCCCTTTCCAGCTATGCCAGGGACCACTGTGGAGCCTATCCTGGGAAGCACAATCTGGGCTCAGGAAGCCATGAGCAATGTACAGACGCACCTTCAGGCGGGTGGGACCCTGAAGGGTAGGATGGAGCTGTACTATCTGAATGTGGCCTGAGGGGGGAAAGACTGAAGCCCACACTAGCATCTCACCCCCACTCAGGATAAAGGCCCACTCAGCAGCTAACCTATTCAGTTGGAAGAACCCAATGCCATTCTGATCCTGAGCTGACCCCTCTAGGGGCACCATCTCCACCACCTTCACCATCAACATTAAGGGCCCTTTTACTTAGTAGAACACTAGACACTTCCTTCTCTTAAAGAGGGAGGTCACTCTTGGGGCACGTGGGTGGCTCAGTCGGTTAAGCAGCTGCCTTCAGCTCAGGTCATGATCCCAGGGTCCTGGGATTGAGCCCCGCATCGGGCTCCCTGTTCAGTGGGAAGCCTCCTTTTCCCTCTCCTTCTGCAGGCCGCTCTGCCTACTTGTGCTCTCTATCTCTCCATCAAATAAATAAATAAAATATTTTTTTTTAAAAGGGGGGGTCACTGTTTTCTCAGGAGAGGAGAGGACAGAAGTGAGTGGGAGCCTGGGCAGTGCGGCTGCAAGAGAAACCAGGCCTGTTCACCCACACCACTGTCCAAAGGGGACATCCAGAAAGGGTCGGAGTTGAGACCCTGCTTTCCCCAAGAAGACAGGCAAGTTTGCTAACCAAGTCTGTCTTTCTGGCAGACCCTGAGCACCCCAGCACACCTAGGCAGTGGGCCTCCATGTCTCCCTCACACCTTACTCACACCCCACACATACGTAGTATACTACAGACACAACACAAACACATGTTGCACACACTCTACACACATACACATACATACCATAACACTGCCCATGTACATCCGTGCACAGATACACCATAGTGGGGCACCTGGGTGGCTCAGTCAGGTAAGCACCTGCCTTCCACTCAGGTCACGATCCTGGGGTCCTGGGATAGAGCCCAATGGTAGGCTCCCTGCTCAGTGGGAAGTCTGCTTCTCCCCCTCCCTCTGCTGCTCCCCCTGCTTGTGCTCTCCTTCTCTGTCAAATAAATAAAATCTTAAAAAAAAAAAAAAAAAGCTGGCAGTATATTCATGATCAAGTGCTCTTTATTCTAGGAATGCAAAGATCATTCAAATGTAATGAGCATATTAGTGTAGAGGTTGACAAACTATGCCTACAAGCCAATCTGGCCCACCCCCTATTTTTGTACCAGTGGACAAAGAATGGATTTTACATTTTAAAATGGTTGAAAAAAATTAAAAGGTTTTTTATGGTCATAAAAATTTTCTAAATTTTAAATTAAAAAATGAATTTAAAATATTTACAAAATATATGGCAAATATGCATATATGAATCAAGAAGTCTTACAAATCAGTAAGAAAAACATAAATGTACCAAAAGACATGAATACTCATCACACAAGAGAGGCAGTGTAATTGACTAATAATGCATAAAATACTGGTAAACCAGAGAAATAAAAAAGAAAAAAAAAATCATCTGCCTCCAGGAAGTTCAAGTATTTCTATTAATGAGGCAACTAAGGGTCAGAGTTGTTAACTGAATCAGGTTGCCAAAGCCGTAAGTAAACAGTGGAGAAATCAGAATCCAGCCAAAGAATCACTATAGAATGTCGTCTTTCCTACCAGTCCTCCTGCTCAGGATGGCTCGGTTACAAAAAAGAGGACTAAGGCCTCTGTGGCTACTGATGCATTAAAATTCAATTCAAGGGGGGCTCCTGGGTGGCTCAGTTGGTTAAGCATTTGCCTACAGCTCAAGTCATGATCCCGGAGTCCTGGGATTGAGTTCTAGCATCGGGCTCCCTGCTCAGTGGAAAGCCTGCTTTTCCCTCTCCCTCTGCCTGACACTCCCCTTGCTGGTGCTCTCTCTCTCTCTCTCTGTCAAATGAACAAAAATCTTTAAAAATTAAATTCAAGGGACTCCTGGGTGGCTCAGGTTAAGCATCTGACTTTGGCTCAAGTCATGATCTCAGGATCCTGACTTCAGGCTCCCTGCTTGGCAGGAAGTCTGCCTGTCCCTCTCCCTTTCCCCACTCCCCTGTTAGTGCTCTCTCAAATAAACAAATAAAATCTTTTAAAAATAATAATAAGGGGCGCCTGGGTGGCTCAGTTGGTTAAGCGACTGCCTTTGGCTCAGGTCTTGGTCCTGGAGTCCCGGGATCAAAACCCACATCAGGCTCCCTGCTTGGCAGGAAGTCTGCTTCTCCCTCTGACCTCTTCCCTCTTATGCTCTTTATCTCTCTCATTCTCTCTCTCTCTCTCAAATAAATAAATAAAATCTTTTAAAAAATTAAAAATAATAATAAAATAAAATCCAACCAATGTTTATGAAGCTAAACACTATTTTGTGCTGAGCCTCCCACTTGTCACCAGGATTCTAGAAGTGAACAGGATGGAGCGTATGATCTAGTGAGAGACTTGGGTGGGCATTACAATAGAGGAATCATCTTGTTGACCTGTGGCAACACAGATTAACGTCTCATTTAGCCTAGGGAGCTGGGTGGGCTGAGCTGGTAAAGGAAGTCAGAGAGGACTTTGCAAAGAAAGCAACCTGAAGGATGATTTAGCCCAGCAAAGGAAGTGAAGGAAGGGTTACAGGCCAGGGGAAAACAAACAAACAAACAAACAAACACACATACACACACCCAAAGGCCAGCAAAGGAGAGCAAAGCATTGTTTATTTGAGGAACTCAAGATGGGAAACATGGTGGCAGGGAACTTCAAGTGTGGGGGTGGAAGTAATATGCAAAAAGGTAAACAGATACAAGCTTCACATATTATTAAAAGGAGCTTGGAAGGTGGTTCCCCAGATGAAAATCAGAGGCTGATCCCGCACCCCAAGAAAAGCAGAAAAGATGCCAGGTGAGCAGAAACTCTAGACATCACCCAGAGGAACTATCAAATATGTACCTCTTGAAAGTTTCAGAATTTGAATTTTTGTAGAAAGGAAATGGGTTTGGCCCATGTGCAATTATGCAATTTTATCCCTGGAGATTTATTTATTATTTTTTTAAAAGATTTTATTTATTTATTTGCCAGAGACAGAGGGAGAGAGAGTGAGCAAGCACAGGCAGACAGAGAGGCAGGCAGAGGCAGAGGGAGAAGCAGGCTCCCCGCCAAGCAAGGAGCCCGATGTGGGACTCGATCCCAGGACGCTGGGATCATGACCTGAGCCGAAAGCAGCCGCTTAACCAACTGAGCCACCCAGGCGTCCCATCCCTGGAGATTTAAAGACTGGGTTAAACCCGAGCCTAAAAAATTATAGGTCTCTAGAGCAGTTTTCATCTTTTTAACTTCAACCCATATTAGGAAATCCATATTTATAATGGGAATCCAATGATATGCTGGAGACAATTCATACAGGCCTACGAGGGCAGATAGTGAAATTTTTAGGATTTTGCAAGCTCGCTGTTAAACACAGCCATTATTAAAATTATATTATGCAAACTAACAAATTCAAAATAAACTCTCAAAACCCATCATTTCCTAATTATTATTTTTTTATTATTATCCATACACTACTGTGTAACTCTCCCCAGCTCCATGTGCGGTGATGTCACACCGGTAGCTGGAAACCAACCATGGCAGAAATATTTGCACTAAAGAAATCGGCAAGTACTACAAATCGGGGCTTTATTTGGTTTATTGATTGATTGTCTAGATTAGGAAGCAACTCTATTTGCCAAAATACCATTTAATTAAAACTATAGGTTGGCTACGGATGCAAGAGTTAGGAAAAAAATCAGTGGAGGCATCCTGTAACAATCGATTCATTATATGGAATTTACAACAAAGAATTTTTGTATATTTTATCCAAAAAAAAAAAAAAAAAGGAGCTGGGGCTTTGTCCTAAGAGCACAGGGCAGCAGTCATCGAAAGATTTTAAGCAAGATTCCAGAATGGGGCTTTAATTCATGCTTTAGAAAGATCACTCTGGCCAGAGTGGGAAAAAAAAAAAAAAAAAAAAAGGATGATGGGGAAAAGGGATGGCCTGAAGGTTGGAAACGTGGAAACAGAAAATACTTTAAAAAAAGAGAAAAAAAGGAAACAAAGTCCTGTTAGGTGAAGTCTTCTCCAGGAGCCCAAGCAGAAGATGATAGTGCCTGGAAGGCATGGAAAGAGGTAGAATCTATAGGACTTGGTGATTGGTTGGAAGATAAAATGCAAAAATGGAATCCTGGCTTGAGAAGTTCAATGTTTAGAAGTACACTTTATGGGAGTGCCTGGCTGGTTCAGTTGGGAGAGCATGCAGCTCTTGATCTTAAGGTTGTGAGTTCAAGCCCCACGCTGGGTGTAGAGATTACTAAAAATATAAATTAAAAAAAAAAAAGGTGCCCTATACAGAGATGGAGAATGTGGAAGGAGGAGCTGGCATGAGACTGAGTGACCCACGTACCGCCAAAGTGGAGGTATCAAGTGAGCAGCTGCAGATACTAGACAAGAAGCTCAGGAAAATCATTTAGACTAGACATATGGATGTGGAAATTCCCAGGAAAGCTCTGGGCATGGATAGGAGAGCCCAAGGAGCACGCTTAATATGAGAAGAAGGCTCAGGAAAGAGCCAAGGACTGAGAAGACAAGCAGGGGAAGAAAGGCACAAGAGGGGTAAGGAAAGCCAGAGAGCGTATTAAGGAGGAAATAATTGTCAACCGCGTTAAATACTGTTGAGAGGTCAAGTAGGTTAATAACTGAGAAGTGTCCATTGGCTTTAGCAACAAGGCAGTCATTGTTGACCTTCTATCCCAGAATAAAATGCTGGTAGGCAATAGCTCCACATGAATGAAAATGTACCAAATTCACTCTAAAGGGAAAAATACCCTGGGCTCAAAGCCAGAGAATATTCTCGGGTCATGTTTTCTTCTCGTCCTAAATTTAACCAGCTGGAATGCATTGTAAAGTCGTATTTTATTCACCCTTGAAATGCAGGATTTGCTTTTTAAATGTATGTCTGCAATTCATCTTCAAGGTAGAACACAGTAGCTTTGGATTAGTGGTTCTCTACAAGAGCAGCCTCTGGTCGCTGTAAGCACCACTGAGAAACTGTAATTTGCCTCAGATGGAGAAGACTTTGGTGACCTAAAAACACAAACAGGGTCTATGTGGGAACCAAGTAAAAAACTTGAGATTCCAAGTGAGCCAAGAGGTGCTGTTGCAAAGTAGAAGAAACCAGGATGTGAAGGCCATCTGGCTGTGGCATCTGTCACACCACTGGTCTCCAGGGTTGATTCACGTGGCCTGGTTGGCCATGTGGATGTCCCCCTCTTCCCTCACTGTTCCGTGTGCCATGTGCATCCCCCCAAAGTTGCACATTTGGGCAGAGTGGACCACCTTCCTTGATAGAGGAGGGTCGGGATTCGGTCAGGGGTATATGAATAGTTGTGCTCCGTTGCTAGAACCTTCAAACAAGCTCTCAAAGTATAAGAGACCAAAGCCCTCACCACCAGAGAATTGTAAAATAGTAGGTTGAATCCAAGGATAAAAACTAGAGATTTAAAGTCCAGAGAAGGAAAGCAGGGTTCCCAGCCTCTCCTAGAATGGCTCGGTGTCCTTGTAGTGATATTGAAAGCCCTTTCCAAGAGGCAGCCTCTTCCTGGCCTGCCAATAAGCAGGTTGGCCTGGCACAGTCAAGAGGTCCATAAGGGCCTCCAAAAGTCTTCTGAACTTAACATAAATCTCTGCTTCTGGCCAAGATGGAGTAACATCTTGGACTGGAGCCAATCCAGGGATTGGATTTTCCCTCTCACCTGAAACAACTGAACGACTAGACAAAAATATGAAACAACAATTTTAAAGATATTAGACCTCAGACAACAAGGTCTCTGAGAAACAGAAAACCAACAAGGTGAGCCCGATGATTGCTCCAGTTTACTGCCTGGAGAGACTTGCAAAAAGGGAGAGGGAAGCTAGGCCAACTCCAAATCCCTGACTTGAGGAGTTCAGGAGGCCAAGGCAGGTAGAGTTCACAGGCTAGCGTGTCGGAGAGGGAGAGCTGCACAAAGAGAGCCCCAGAGATCTGCAGAAGGTCTCCCTTCAAGTCCTCAGATAAGTGCTTATAAGCTCATGGGTGTGAGAAAAGTACCCCAAGGCTGGGGAAAGAACCACTCATAAGGATTAGAGGGAATCATCTTTGAGGCTCACCAGGCCAGGAAGACTTCTTATACTCATCAGCCACACTGGGAAGACCTCCTAATTCTTGGGGCATTGGGTAGGGACTCAGAAGGGTTTTGCTTCAGTTGTGGGGAGTACTTAGCCCTGGACTGAATAACACTCCGGTCCTATCCAAAAAAGCTTAAAAGAAAGACCCCCAAAGGATCAAAATGTTTCTAAGTAACATAACAAGCTGAGGAATATTTAGAGGAATACAAAAATACCCAACAACCAATGAGGTAAAATTCACAATATCTGGTATCCAATAAAAACTTACAAGGCATGCAAAGAAGCAAGAAAACGTGGCTTATACTAAGAAAAAAAATCAAGCAATAGAAACCAAACCAGGAATGACACAGATGATAGAATCAGTAGACCAGTACATTATAATGGTTATTACAACTCTGTTTTTATGTCTAAGAAGCACCTTAAAAGCATGATGAAACATAGAAAATATAAAAAAGCCTAAATCAAACATCTGGAGTTGAAAAATATGATGTCTGAGAGGCAAAAATACACAGTATTGGGTAATAGCAGATTAGACACTTTAGGGGAAAGAAAGATTAGTGAACTTGAAAATAGAGCAATAGAAACCATCCAAAATAAAACATCTGGAGAAAAAGAATCCCCCCCCCCAAAATAAACACAAAGAGCATTACTGAGCCACAGGACAGCTTCTAGCACATTGATACATATATAATTGGAATCCCTGAAGAAGATAGGGTCCAGAAATAGATTTGAGAAAATCATGGGTAAAAATTTCCCAAATCTGATGAATATTTCAAACCCACAAATCCACAAAGCCCAATGAACCCCAAGTGAAAGAAATATGAAGAAACCTACACCAAAGCACATCATGATCAAATTGCCTAAAACCAGTTATAAATTGAGTCTGGAAAGCAGCCAGAAAAAAAAAATTACCTACAGAAGAACAAAGATGATATTAGCCTTCTCATCAGAAACACACACTAGAAGACAGTGAAGCAGAACCTTTATTGAAAGAAAAAAACCCACCAACCTATTTTACCCAGCAAAAATACTTTTTTTTTTTTAAAGATTTTATTTATTTGACAGAGAGAGATCACAAGTAGAGAGAGAGAGAGAGAGAAGAGGAAGTAGGCTCCCTGCCTAGCAGAGAGCCTCATGTGGGACTCGATCCCAGGACCCTGAGATCATGACCCGAGCTGCAAGCAGAGGCTTAACCCACTGAGCCACCCAGGCAGCCCCCAAAAATACCTTTTAAAAAAACAAAGGTGAAAAGGAAGATCTCAGACTTCCCAAAACTGAATGAATTCATCATTGAGAAAACCTACACCACAAGAAATGTTAGTCTTCCAGGCAGCAGGAAAATGATACCATCTGGAAGTCTTGATCTGCACAAAGGAATGTAGAGAACTAGAAATGGTAAACTACGTGGGTCCATACATTTCCTCCTATTTTAATCTCTTGGAAAGAACAATATAACTTGGATAAGGAACCATTGACTACAAAACATCCAGAGCTCCTTGCATCCTGGAACAAATGGTTTTATGCTGCCTTGTCTAAATTCTGACAAAGGAATTGTAAGAAGCCAACTCCAGGGGAGCAATTTGCAAGCTAGCATTTGCAGTCACATGGGAGTGTGGATCTTACTTAGGGCAGAGAGTCATTTAGATATCAAATACAGCAAACACAGCTGAGGGCTGTGTCTCAGCTGGACTGCACTCAAGCTGGACCGGGAGGCTTGGAGAGAGCAAAGCCTACGTCTGGATCAGTGTCCTGTGATGGGGAGTACCCTTCCCATGGACAGTAGCAGAGCATACTGGGAAGAACTCTAGGGACAGAGGTTCCAAATGTTCTCCAGAGAAATTTCATGGGGAACTTGGAAATAGATCTAGGTGGGTTTGACTGGAGCTGTAACTGGGAGGAGCATGTCTTCCCATCCTGATCACTCCTGGACCCCGTTTTCTGCCTCCTACCACTCTACTGAAACTGTTCACTGAGAGGTCACCACTGACTTCCTAATTATGAAGAGCATGTGCCTATTCTCAGTCCTCACCCACCTCCATAGTTTTCCTCCCACTTCTCTGATAATTCCTCTATTCTACAGCTCTTCCTGCATTCTAGGGAGGCGTGTTCCCCAGCCATGCCCTTTAATCCCCTTCCCACCTCTAGATTCCCTCCCTCCAAGATTTCCTCTCCTGCCGCTACTCTGGGCTATTCTGATGAGGACTCAGATCTCTCTCCAACCCCAGGCCCAGGACCACCTCCACTTTGCCACACTAAGCAACACTCTTCTTCCTCTCTGCGCCCACTTCCTCCCTGACTGCTCACCTAATTTAGCCCTCATTGTCTTCTTCCACATCTTTCCACCCAACTAGATCGTGTGCAATGTTAACATAGTGACTGAGATATGTCTTCTTAGTAGCTGCCTCCTACCCACCCTAGCATCTGGCACAGAGTTTAAAAAGTGAGCTTGCCAGGAAATTTGGATCTAAAATCAACATGCAAGGCATAAATTGTGAATAACCAAATTACCTTCAAATAAGCCCTTCGTCACCCATAAAATACACATGGTATTGTAAATCAGAGAGGGAATGGCATATTTGCTTTCCGCATCTCGCACTCCCTCTGGGCTGTTTTTTCCCTGAGTGGCAGAGCTGGAACAGCCCCCGCCCGTTGCATTATACTCCCCTGTTACTCCTTCCCACTTGCGCTTCATTTTTTGGCCCTGTACATGGATTTAACTTCCATAAATGAGAAGCATACAAAGCCATAACTCCATTGTAAAGGTCTGATGGAGGAATTCTTTTATCTCTCCTTAAACTGGTTTTTCCTCTTGGCCTCCAGGTTTCTGGTAATGACAGCCCCTCTCTGACTCGGGCTGAAAACTCCTTGGCTCCTCCCTCTCCCTCACTCCTGCTTTCTAGTTTCCAGGTTCTTGTTAATTTTTCCATCGGGCCAGGCCCCTTTGTCTCTGTTCCATTGCCGCCTGCACACTCCAGGCCCTGGTCACCCCCCCATCTCGAATTCTACAGATAGCCTCCTGACTGATCTTATGGGCTTGCTGGTCTCTCTCCAATTCATGTTTTGCTGTCATCAGATTAACAATGTCTTTTTTTTTCCTTTCTTTTTTTCTTTAAGATTTATTTGTTTATTTGAGAGGGAGAGAGAGAGCGCACAAGTGGAGGGGGGACAGAGGGAGAGGGAGAGAGAATCTGAAGCAGACTCTGTGCTGAGCATAGAGCCTGACATGGGGCTCAATCTTAGGACCCCAATTGCAACGAAAGCCAAAACCAAGAGTTGGATATCCAATCGATGGTGCCACCCAGGTGGTCCAAACTGACACTTTGCAAAACTCTACTTTAGTCCTATCACTCCCTTAGTCAAAAGCCACGGATGGTTATCACACAGAGCCCACTCTCTCCAGCCCAGCATTCAAGGCCTTGAACAACAGGGACACAAGCTGTCTCCACCCCTACATTCCCCTCTTTCCAGACTGGAACACAACAGTCCTTGCTTGTCCCCCCGCCTTCTCTCACCTGTGTCACTTCCCTCCACCTACCTAAAGGCCACCTCCACAAATATCTCCACTTGCCAAAACCTAATAGCTTCAGATGGTAGCATCCAAAGTGCCCCTTTCTCTTCTCATTACTATAGCTCCTTCTCTGTACCACTCAGCTCCCACTACTACATTGTATGTACCCTGAAGAAAAGAGATGTGTCATCTACGATTTTTATTCATTTGCTCATTCAGCATACACTACTGAACATTTACAATGTGCCAGGCACTCAACTAGGTACTGAAGATACGCAGTGAAGACAGGTCCCACTCACAGAACTCACCGTCTGGCTGTGGAAGGTGGCGATGGATAAGCTGTGAACTCCACAGAGGCCAGGAGAGGAAAGGTAGAGAGGAGAACCTCACCCTGCTGGTGATCAGGAAAAGCTTCCCCAAAGAAGTAACATGTGAGCTGAGATCTACAGAATGGGTAGAAAGTAGTCAGGCAGAGGGGGGAGAAACGAATTGTACAGGTTGAAACTAAAGTACAGAAAAAAAAAAAAAAATTTAAGCCTGAAGTTAAGAGAGGACATGACTCATTATAACCTAAAGGAAAAAATCATGGCTAGAGCACCCAGCACCAGGGAGAAGTGGGGAGAACTGGGACTGGGGAGACAAGCAGGACCCACCCAGGCCTCAAACCTACCTTGTAAGGATTGTGAGACAGGCAAAAGGGGTTGGGTTTGATCCGGAGGCTGAGAGAGAGTTTTAATTATCTGTGGAGATCCCTTCCAAAACAAGGCCATCCTTAGAAATAGTATAGATTTAAAAAAAAAAAAAAAAATCTGAATTTGTTGGTTTCACCCTCCCTGAATTTTTTTTTAAAGACATCTATTTATTTATTTGACAGAGAGAGAGAGAGATCACAAGTAGGCAGAGAGGCAGGCAGAGAGAGAGAGGAGGAAGCAGGCTCCCCACTGAGCAGAGAGCCCGATTCAGGGCTTGATCCCAGGACCCTGAGACCATGACCTGAGCTGAAGGCAGAGGCTTTAACCCACCGAGCCACCCAGGTGCCCCACCCTCCCTGAATTTTTAAGAGTCTCATGCTCTACCAACTGAGCTAGCCGGGCACTTCACCCTCCCTGAATTTTTAAACAGGCAAAATCTGATCAAGATAAATTTAGGAGACGCAAAACAGCATAAAACCCTCAGATAGTTTTTTATTTTTCTACCCGTCAAATGCTGCTTCCCTCAGTCTCTGCCCAAAGGATAACTGTCAGGATCATCAATAGCTCCCGGTTTTCCCAAATCCTAGGCCTCTGGGAATGTTCCGAAATTTATCACACCCTTGAAATAGTTCTTCCAATGACAATCTAAAGTGTTCAAAGACTGGGACGCCTGGGTGGCTCAGTTGGTTAAAGTGTTCAAAGACTGATTCATTCATCAGAGCATTTAAATTGTATCATATATCTCATTGGTGAAGTGTGGGGGGTTTTCTCCATGTGCTCAACAAGGAAATCTCTTTGGTTGTGTAGACCATGGCCTCAGAAAAGTACCAGACGCCTCCAGTCTTGGAAGAGTATCATTTTCACAATGTAATATCACCACCTAGTGGTCTCAAACAACTTCACCAAGTGATCCAGAAAAATTTCTAGCTATCTTCCCAGGAATGACTCTTCATCTCCCCAGAACTTTTAGTTTCTCTATCAAGATAACTAGGGGTTAGCTGTCATGTAATATGTATTCAGGGTTTGTTAAATATATGCATAAACAGAAGGACAAAATAATCTCATACCTTCTGGCAACTGAAAGAGACAATTTAAAAAGTCTTTCCCAGATTCCCTTGGATTCCCAAGGGCCTCTAATCATTCTTACCTAACAGCCAGAGGTATTTCTGTCTTTAATTTAGCAAACAATTCCTTTAGGCACATTTGAATAATGGATTTTTAAAAAATATTTTATTTATTTATTTGACAGACAGAGATTACAAGTAAGCAGAGAGGCGGGGGGGGGGGGGGGGAGCAGGCTCCCTGCCGAGAAGAGAGCCCGACGCGGGGTTCGATCCCAGGACCCTGGGATCATGACCCGAGCCGAAGGCAGAGGCCTTAACCCACTGAACCACCCAGGCACCCCATGAATAATGGATTTTTTTAAGAATCACTGCTACCCTGGCTGAAATCCGGACTCCATCCCATCAAAGGGAGCTACTGTAACCCAGAAACAAGGAAGAACAGAGTCTGTTATACCAGATCTCAGGACTGATACCAAACAAAGGAATCGCTGACCCTACAGGGAGGAGACTGTGGACACAGACTGTCCGAGGACTCTTTCCTTGACTCTGCTTTCACGCACAGGTCAAACCAAGCCAGGTGTCATTGGGAAGTGTGCTCAGAAAACATGGTGATCCAAACAAAGTGGCCTACCTTTAGTAAGAATCACAAAGAAAGAGAGAAAAGAAAAGAAGCCAGAGCTTTTTATAAGGATCCTAGGACAATCCTAAGTCTTAAGACCTCTTGTCTTCTTAAATGTATAAAGTGGATCTCCAAGCAATTCTAGCTAGATCCTCCTGGCTGCTGGGCCTTCCTTCTCCTGGTGCCCATGGCACAGGTGGTGAGGAAATGGCAGTTAGCAACAGTTACCTGTTCCTCTTCGCTCAGAACATTGGGAAGCTAATTCAAAGTGTTCATGAGTTCTCCTTCCCCTCAGTCCATTCTTCTCTACATGGTCTCGTCTTTCCTTTCTGATGAGCACTGTCCCAGGCTCCACTGAGAGGGAATCAAAGAGGTATCAGAGTTCAGTGGATGAGAGAAGCAAGGACCCAGGTTCTAAGCCCAGCCCCCTTTCCTTGCTGGCCTTTGATTTCTAGCAAATGACTTAACCAGGTCCTGTGGTGAAGGTTGTGGACCAACTCTAGGGGAACCGCTCATAATGTAATCATTGTAGATTTATATATTCATTGAGAGAATTTTCAACAGGTGGTAGTAAAGTGTCTTTAAGGATGCCTTTTTTTTTTCCCCTCCTAATTCACCAATTACCAAATGAGTTATCCTCAACCCTGGATTCTGAGCCTCAGTTTTCTAATCTATAGAATGGAAACAATCCACATTTGTCTATAGAGTTGGCCAGAGAGCCAATTGAAATAGTGGGTATACACTGCCTTAAAGACTGTATTGTGGCATGCGGATGGTACTGCTCTAAATTCTGTTTGCGATTAGAGGGATTGGTGTAAGAAAGGTGAAACAGGTTTCAGCCCACAAATGGTTTTCCTCCCTTTGAAAACAGAAGCAAAGGCCAGTGTTCAAATAGCAAACATCTTCTCATTCAAAATGATTTAAGGAGTGCCTGGGTGGCTCAGTGGGTTAAAGCTTCTGCCTTTGGCTGGGGTCATGATCTCAGAGTCCTGGGACCTTCCATCAGGCTTTCTGCTCAGCAGGGAGCCTGCTTTCCCCTCTCTCCCTGCCTGCCTCTCTGCCTACTTGTGACCTCTGTCAAATAAATAAATAAAATCTTTAAAAATAAAAAAAGAACACTAATTTTTAAAAAATGATTCAAAAGGTAACTTTGTACTCACCAACAAAACTGAAAAGAACGTGCCAATTTCTGAGAGTTGCTTAACTAAGTGTGTAGTTGGATTGGTAATAGAATTTCTCTTCTGAGTCTTCAGAAAAAACAAGCAAATGAAAGCTCAGCCCAGCCCCCTCCTCAGCCTCACTACTTACCACTGGAAATCGGGGTTGCCTTTGTGGACAGGTCCGAAAGAAGACCAAGGAGTTGAAAAAAGGTGTAATTTTTAGGTTAACCTACACAAGTCATTCTACAATGTAATGCACATTCGAGAAATAATTCTTTGCAGAAAACCCATGTGACACCTCTCGGATTCCTCTCACTCTCAAGATTCAGCTAAGTATAGTTCAGTCTAGTAACACAAATGATGTCATAGAATTTTGATTTGGCTTGGGAGAGAGGAACGAGTAGACAGCAGTTTCAGCTTTCTAATTTGGTGTGTTTTGAGACAACATTAAGAGTTAACATTTGAAAAAAAAAGAGTTAACATTTAATATGCCTCTTTTGTACAAACTGTACTTAGCAGAACCAAATAATTGATGAGGGATAAGTTTGTCTTATAAAAAACTATCATGTTGGGGGGCACCTGGGTGGCTCAGTTGGTTGACCAGCCGACCTTGATTTTGGCTCAGGTCATGATCTCAGGGTGGTGAGATGGAGCCCTATGCTCTAAGCTCAGCCAGGAGTCAGCTTGGGATTCTCTCCCTCTCCTTCTGCCCCTCTCCCTGCTTGTGTGCTCTCCCTCTAAAATGAATAGATAAATATTAACCAAAAAAAAAGATGTCAGGCCCAGTCCTGAGTTCCACTTCCGTCATAAGAGTGTGAGAAGTTCACAGACTGCTCTTCAGTGAAACTAGTCAAAATTATTTTTAAAAATATGTTTATGCCTCTGAAAATGACCCTAAGAGCACAGAGCAAATTGTTTAAGAACATCTACAAAAGCTCGGTAGGAACTGAGTCTATGCTATGTGACCCTAGAGCCATGTTCTCCCCGTCCCCACCCCAATTTCAAGGAGACAGAAACTACTCCAGACCGATGCTGCCCAAGAACATAGGGCTTCCTCCCCTGCTCCAAGGCAGAGGGGTGTTCTCCCCAGGAGGGACAGATGTCATCACATCTCATCCTGCCCGCCACTACTGGTGGCTGAGGCTAAGTGCTAGTGATATCACCAGCGGTCAGGGCTCTTTTCTTCCACCCAGCTCCCACTTATGGGAAGGAGACTCGACCCTACATCCAGAGCTGGTGAGAATAATGGGCTCCAGCTGCCTTGACCGCAGCTCATGGGCCACAGGCCCGGGTCAAGGGCCTTCATTGCCTGCATCTAACCTACTGGGTATGTGAGAGTTCCATTATATTATTCTCTTGACTTTTAGGTAATTTTGAAAAAATTTTCTATATTAAAAACTTCAAGGACAGAAACAGGGAAAAAAAAAATCTTTCGAAAAACCAAATCCAGGGGCGCCTGGGTGGCTCAGTGGGTTGAGCCTCTGCCTTCGGCTCGAGTCATGGTCTCAGGGTCCTGGATTGAGCCCCACATCGGGCTCTCTGCTCAGCAGGGAGCCTGCTTCCCTCTCTCTTTGCCTGCCTCTCTGCCTACGTGTGATCTCTCTCTATGTCAAATAAATAAATAAATCTAAAAAGAAAAACAAAATAAAAAACAAAGACCAAATCCAAGGTCTCCTGAGACTCTGAAATGTTGAGTCTTTATGAACATCACTGAAACATTCCCACAGACTCAGTAATATAGAAGCTGGAGCTTCAGACTCTTTCGGGCTAATACAAATACCATTTGATAATGATTATTGGGTGCCAACCTCGAGAGAAGCCATTTCCGGAGACTGAGAGGAAAAGCTAGGAACACAGTATGGGTTCCCACAGGATAAACTCATCTTTCCTTTTTTTTTTTTTTTTTTTTAATTTTCCAGTAATCTCTATGCAGAACGTGAGGCTTGAACTCACAACCTTGAGATCCAGAGCTGCATGCCCAATGGAAGGAGCTAGCCAGGTGTCCCAAAACTCATCTTCCTGTGACTGGAAACCTTTCAGAGCTCCAGAGGGGAGATAAAAGTGACCCAGAAAACACATCCACAGAAATATCTCTCCCATCCTCCCAGGAAGAGAATGAGCCTTTTTCTTAAGCAGTGGTGTTTAATCACTAAAATTTTTCTGCCCCTAATGAAAGAGAAACAACTCAGTTTAAAAAGGGGGAGGCTTTTTCTCCCTCACTGATTTTAGAGGTAAGGAGAAGTGAATGAAGAAAGCAGAGTCCCTACAGTGGGGCCCTCATGAAGGCTCCCAGGAGCAGAAGTCCCCTCTCCTTTCTGTCTGTATGTCCAAGGTCTCTGTCCGGAGGATTTCAAGCATCTTTCTCTGGAATAAGGTTGTCCTCTGAGGTCTAGAAAGACTCTTCACTCTGTGACTCGGAGAGCTGGTCCTCCTCATCCTCATTATCAGTGGCCTGAAGAATCCTCAGGAGCTTGAGCTCAGGGTTCCACCTTCTAGATGTATCGTCTGAGAGGTCCTCTGAGTTCCTGTCTTGGGATTCCAGCACAACCAACTCCTGAGCGCTGATGTCCTTCTTAGAGGGTTCTGTCTTGGATAACTCGGGATCTAAAAGAAGACCCAGCCATTAACTGCACCTGCAGCCCTCTCCCAACCACAACAAATGGAGGACAGAGAAGGAAGGGCTGCGTGTCTTTAGGACCCTTCTGAGGGAATAGAACTATGGCGTCCAGGGTGGTGAACCATCCTTGTCAACACAGGTTCAGCTCTCCCTGGCCTGAGTGACTTACTGAGGTTCCTCCACCCTAGTAACTTGCCATCTTTACCGGAGAAGGAATCCAGATGATTCTCCAAGTATTCCATCTGGGTCCTCTTTGTGGAATCCTGAAATCCAATGGAGTAAGTGTAAGGAAACTTGAATCAAGACTTTAAGAAAGAAAAGATTTTCTAAGAGATGCTTCTCTTAGAAAAATTAACATCTATGACAGGACAAAATGCCACCTCCTGAGATGAAAGAGAGAAGGCTGTATCACAGATTCTTTGTCCTCCAGGCTGACCAGACAAAGCCAGACACCACTTTCCCCCATTACCAGCTGTCAACTGAAGGTAGATGGCCTCCAGATGTGGCCATCAACAATTCTTCTCAGTCCTGAATGCACATGCTTCTCCTCCCACCAAGAGATGGAGTCTGTTTTCTCTCCTCTTGAGTCTGGGCTGGACTTGGGATTTTTTAACCAATATAATGTGGCAGAAATGACATTGTTTCAGTTCCAGCCCTCTCTCTCAAGGAAGTGCTTCCATGAGATTACCTCACTGTCAAGAACCCCAAGTGAGGCACAATGAAGAGACCTCATGAAAGAGAACTCAGACAATTTGGCTAACAGCCCCCCACCCCCAGCAGCCACCTGAAGGCAGCTGCGTGAGTGACATCAAGCAACACTAGAAAATCTGGCCACTCACCCTTCAGAATCTGAAGAACAACCCGCTACAGTGGTGTCAGCTTTGAGGTGGTGTGCTATACAGTAACAGGGAACTGAAACCATTCGGAATAGCTCCAGTGCTCTTACCTTTCTCAAGGTGGGTCCTTCTGACTTTGTCTGCTGTGGCTGCTTTTTGTCACTTTCTTGGCTTCGTAGAGTTCTGTGACCTAGTGAGCACAAAGTCAACTCAGTTCTCTTCTTACTGGTACTTCATATCCCACCGCTGGGCTTCTAGTTGAGCCCTAGCCTGCAAGTGACTCCACATCCAGGACGAGACAGGTTAGAGGAGGTGAAAGGCAGTTGGGCCTCTGAGTTCTCTGTGTGACTCTGTTCACCTGAGACTGTGAACACATGTATCACAGAATTAGAGATTAAGGTCAAGTGTATGTTAAAACACTTAGGGAAAAAAAAAAAAAGAGAGACTTAGGATTTTTCCAAGAAACTGAAGGGGCAGATATCTGTACATCAGGGAACCAAAAGAAACTCTAACCCTACGTTTTCAGTTAATGAAGACTTCTCTTACCTTCTGGAACCAACCCAAATGTCCCCATACTGACCTCTGAAAATGAAACCCCTTCCTTCCAAAAGCTCTGGTTCTCTGATTCTTCTGCATTGGCTGTTTCCCCAACTAGTCCCTAAATGCATTCATCCTCTCCTTTCTCAATTCCCTTTCTCTAAATGAACATCTTCCCGGGGCGCCTGGGTGACTCAGGCAGTTAAGAGTCTGTCTTTGACTAAGGTCATGATCCGGGGTCCTGGGATCTCTTGTGTTCTCTCTCTTACTCTCAAATAAATCAATAAGATCTGATGAGGAAGCAGTAAGCAAGGTCCACTCTGAGTAGAGCCAAAGAAGCTCCTAAGGTTTCAGGGATCCTTTCCCCCCCTTTCTTTTTTTTTCTGCACTCAAACTGAGCAACATCATGGACACCTAGGGGGGCTCAAGTCAGTTAATGTCTGCCTTTGGCTCATGTCATGATTCCAGGGTCCTGGGATTGAGTCCAACATTGGGTTTCTTGCTCACTGAGAAGCCTGCTTCTCCCTCTGCCTGCTGCTCCCCCTGCTTGCCCGAGCTCTCACTCTCTGACAAATAAATAAAATCTTAAACACACACACACAAAACAAAACCTGAGCAACATCAGAGGGACCAGAAAAAGTATATCTGACATGGATGGAACTAGAGGGTATTATGCTGAGTGAAATAAGTCAATCAGAGAAAGACAATTATCATATGATCTCTCCGATATGAGGAAGTTGAGAGGCAACATGGGGGGTTGGGAGGTAGGAAAGGAATAAATGAAACAAGATGGGATCGGGAGGGAGACAAACCATAAGAGACTCTTAATCTCACAAAACAAACTGAGGGTTGCTGGGGGGAAGGGGGTAGGGAGAGGGTGGCTGGGTGATGGACATTGGGGAGGGCATGTGCTATGGTGAGTGCTGTGAAGTGTGTAAGCCTGATGATTCACAGACCTGTACTGCTGGTGCTAATAATACATTATATGTTAATTTAAAAATTTAAAAAATTAAAAAGAAAAAGAATAAGTATATTCTTCAGCTCAGACACATGATAAAGATTCCAAAAAGGGGAGCTACCTATTCTGGTCTTCAGCATGAACACCCGAGGAAAAGAATTGCCTGTCAAGAATTAGCCTCCTGCCTCCAGAAGGGATCTAGATACTGTGCTGATCTCAACCCGAGCCCCCAGGGACTAACTTGTGGCTGGGGTGGGGGTGGGGGGGCTGGACTCTTTCCTGCCTCATTGTTTGCTCTTCATTCTCAAACCACTCTGCCTTTCCTAAAGTAAGACCTGAGGAAAAATGACTCTGACTCATGCTCACGGTCATCTCTCGAATACCCACATGAAGCAGACATCTGGCCCAGCTTGCTTCCTTAGTAAATGTTTGATGGAAGGATGATGCATGGTAGCCCAGGCAAGCCAGAACATTCCGAGAAGAATTCTGAATGCCTGATGAAGGCAGGTCCCAAAATGACAGATGTGTCCGGCTTTTCCTGCCCTCAGCTACATCCTGAGATCCCGTCCCTCCCAAGCCCGTATTCTCCTTACCATAGCGTGGGCCATACACCACGGCACCAGAATGTTTATGCAAAATGTCCTGACTCCCCAGATCACTCTTGGATTTCTTTTTAGCCTCCTGAAACCCACATGAGAAGGAACCGAATTAGGATATTCAGAAGTGAAGAAAACATTTCAAAAAGAGTCTAAAAGAAGGAAGTTAGTGTCTGCAAGCAGACAGGAACTCTGGATCTAGAACCAGGCAGAGAACCAGGAGACTCGCGCCTCATCCACCCCTTCCCATTCAGGCTGCGCCCCCTGACCCCTTCCCAGCCGGACCTCCAGCCTCCCTCATGGCCTTTCTACCTGACTCTTCAGCTGGGTTTTCACCTTCCTCTGTGGCTGCTTCTGCTGCCACTGCTGCTGCTTCTTGTGACCTGGTGACCAGAGCACCGGCTCGGTCCTCTTCTCCCTGACAGCACCCACCTTCCCCGGGGCTGCTTGCTGGGCCCTGCTCCATGTGGTGACACCCTCTCTGACAGAACCAAGCCATCTGTGGTGGGGAAGGGGGGCTGCCTCCTGAACCCGTGGTTTCCCGAGTCCTGCACGGGAGCCTGTATGACTCTGGCCACAGACATAACAAACCGAGACCCACACCAAGTATGAGAACTGCAGGCTGACAGGACAGTAGCTGAGGACCTGGCAGCACCAGAAGACCTACCTTCTGTGTTCAGGTTGTGATATAATTTCTTTGAATGTTTAGGATATCTCAATGCTGGTCTCTGGAAGGGGAAAAAAAGAAAAAGAAGAAGAAGAAAAGCTCTACTAAGGGTATTTCCTTTTCCCAAAACAAATCCCTCAAATGCAGGTACCCACGTAGCCAACCAGCAGTGTCTGAGAACCAGGTGCACACAGCCTTATAGCAGGGGCTCTGGAGAGAGGAAACGGAGCGGGGAACAAAGTGCAGGAGAAAGAGAACGTTCCTCAAACATCTCCCCGCATGTTTGCTTTCACCTACATATAGCCCAGCCCTTCCGTGGGGCGTGGGTCCAGCATGGAAGGGTAGAGAGAAAGAAGAAAGGGTTAAACCCTCCAGCCTCAAAGAGAATTGAGTTTGGAGTATCATCTAGACCTTTCTCTGAGGCTCCCTAGCTCTCACCTGCAGCGTGAGGCGGTGTACGGTTAAGAACATCTTAGCAGAAATGGCATTGTCGGGTCGACTCTTTTCCAGGGGAGCTTTCTTCTTCATCATGGCCAACTGTGTCCTCATCTCCAGAGAAGGCATGGTCTTCCCCTCATTAGGCAAGAGGCTGAAGGGGACAGAGACAGCCAGTCAGCAACAGTTCCTCCTGGAGAGCGTGGCTAAGGAAAAAGGGATGAAATGGGCTCCAAATTTGAATAAATTTCCACTCTGGGCCTGAAAAGGCCATGCCAACAGGTGCTCATTGGGTAACACCTTTCAACTTGCCAAGGACAGGTGTTCTTATCCCCATTTTGCGAACAGTGCATTAAAGCATTAAAGATGCTAGATTACCAAAATGCACAAAACCAGGAAGCTTCAATGCGAAGTCCAAAGGCTATCTCACTCCAAGCCACATTTCCTCTTTTTTTTTTTTTAAAGATTTTATTTATTTATTTGACAGAGAGGGAGAAAGAGAGCACAAGCAGGAGGAGGGGCAGAAGGGAGAGGGAGAAGCAAGCTCCCCGCTGTGCAGGGAGCCCGATGCGGGGCTTGATCCCAGGACTCTGGGATCAAGACCTGAGTCCAAGGTAGATGCTTAACTGACTGCACCACCCAGGCACCCCCCAAGCCACATTTCCCTCCTGCCTCCCACTTATCCAAAACTCACTTAAAAAAGAAGAGCGTGGGGGCGCCTAGCTGGCTCAATCAGCAGAGTATGCAACTCTAGATATCAGAGTTGTGAGCTCTAGCCCCACATTGAGCATAGAGCTCACTTTATTTTTTTTTTTTTTTTAAATTTATTTGACAGACAGAAATCACAAGTAGGCAGAGAAGCAGACAGAGAGAGAGAGAGGAAGAAGCAGGTTCTCTGCTGAGCAGAGAGCCCGATGTGGGGCTCGATCCCGGGACCCTGGGATCATGATCTGAGCTGAAGGCAGAGGCTTAACCCACTGAGCCACCCAGATGCCCCCTAGAGCTCACTTTAAAAAGGAGAGGCGCCTGGGTGGCTCAGTGGGTTAAGCCTCTGTCTTTGGCTCAGGTCATGATCCCAGGGTCTGGGATCGAGCCCCACATCAGGCTCTCTGCTCAGAAGGGAGCCTGCTTCCCCCTCTCTCTCTGCCTGCTTCTCTGCCTGCTTGTGATCTCTCTCTCTGTCAAATAAATAAATAATATCTTTAAAAAAAAATAAAAAGAAGAAGGAGAAGAAGAGAGGAATAGCAGCTACTGGAGGTTCAAGTAAGAGAACAGATGTACTGTGTTTCTATAGTGCAGGGCCTGGCATGTGATAAGCACTTGGTAAATGGCAGTAATTACTGTCACCACTGTACATTGGTAAGTCTAAGACCTCACTGAACAAGCGGGGGAGTGGGGGAGTTTTTCTCCCCTCCTTCCTCGGAAAGAGCATGCTACTTAGTGGCTTCTCTGCTTCAGAGAAGAGCAGGTACCCTTGCTCTCCCAATACGTACTCCTTCAGTAGATCCTGAGGTAACATGTCAAATTGGTTCCAGAAAGGTACAGACTGTTGCTCAAGAAATTGTATGGGTGAGGGGGGAGGCACAATCATCCCTGGAGGCCCCAACTGTGTCTCTGTTTTCTGCTTTCTGGAGAGCCAACCATCTTTCTAGAAAGGAACAATGGAAATGAAGCACTCTCTTCAGTGCCACTCCTTCCCATCAACATCCCAGCTTCCCAGACATAACCCTGGCAGGCCAAACTCCCTGTTTCCAGACCCACTCCAGCAGCAACCCGTCCTTTGCACTAAGAAGGCCGCCATATTTTCCCTCTCTGGCTCCCCACCCCATGGTTGAATTTAGATCATACAGGCATTCATTCTTTGGGTTTTTTTTTTTTCCAAAAAGGTTATTAATTCATTCACTGAGCAAACTGAACAAATATTTGTTGGCCAACTATGTGCCAGGCATAGGGCTAGCACTGGGGATTCAGCAACTAACAAGAGGACCAAGACCCTCCTCTCATGGATGTAGCCACCTCCCAGCTCTGTGACTTACCCAAGGTTACATTTACCCATAAATGGTGGCAGGAGAATGAGAAACCCAAGTCCACTATAAACCCTAGTCCACTGAAGCTCTCTTTCTATCTCACGGGGAATTTGTCTTTAATTTGTTGAAAATTCCTCGTGAACATCCAAAGGCTTCCTCCTAACTTTTCTACAGGGAGGAAGTAGGGAAGAGAGACCCTGGATAGAAAATGCTTCGGTAATTCCTTAAAAGGGGTTTCTCTTGCAAATTTTATTCATTTAAAAAGGATGGGGGAAGGTACCTGAAAGGAAAAACAAAACAAAATTCTACAGAGTAATCTCATAAACGTTTGACCAAAACATGGAACTTACCATTGTAGAGATCATTCTCCTCTCCATCCAGTCCTGGCTGGGAAGAACAGGCTTCTTCTCAGCGGGACTTGAAACAAGAACAACCACAACTTATTCCCCAACATCTCACACGGAAGCACCGAGGATATTTGTGAATGATGATCATGGAGAGGTCTTTCCTCTCTTCCGTGCTCCAAGATGGCTGTTTGGAAGCCTGGAGAAACCACCTGCCCAGAAGCTTCGAGAAACAAGACCTGACCTCACATCTACATGAGGTTCCCTGCCATTCTCTCCTACAGTCCAGTAACTTGTTTTCACAGCATTAATCCAAATTAGTAATTACATACTTCCATGTGGGGATGTTTGTAAGGCCTGGATCCCCCCACACACTCGAGGACAGGGAGCAAGTCTGGTTCTTCACTAGATTCTCACAGCTTAGCCCAGAGGAGGTGCTCAAGTTTTTTTTTTTGCTCTGTCATCTTCCCGGTAAGAGGGCTGGAGCTCTAGCTGTCCACTTAGACCCTCAAAGCCCCCATGAGACACCATAGAAAATGAAAGCCACGGGCTAAGGATGATGACCAGAGAGCCAGAAAGAGTTCTGGTTTCTGATGACCTTGTGGAGCTGAGGTGCTAGTTGTGACCCACCCAAGTCTGGGCTTTTTTTATTTACATGAAAGGAAGTAAACCTTTAGGAGTTTTTTGTTGTTGTTGTTTATATCATATATATACACACACATGCATATATGCAGAAGCACTGACAGGATCATTAAAAAATAAAATAAGGGGGAGCCTGGGTGGCTCAGATAGCTAAGTGTCTGCCTTCAGCTCAAGTCATGATCCCAGGCTCCTGGGATCAAGTCCCGCATCAGGCTCCCTGCCCCTTGGGGAGCCTGCTTCTCCCTCTGCTTCTGCCTCTCTCTCTCTCTCTATCTCTGTCGCTCATGAATGAATAAATAAAATCTTATAAATAAATAAAATAAGAAGAAATTCTTAAATCACATCATTTCTACATAGTCACTTAACAAGAATCCAAAAGCCTCAGCATTCACGGAAGAAAAACCAAACACTTTCTTCCAGTGGTTCTCAGTAGGAGCAAGCCTCTGGGCCCTCACCAAATGCTCCTCCTCCTTTGTGCACAAGTTCTACACGCCGTTCATCTTGTGCCACTGTTCTAGGCCTTGGGGCTGAGACCGAAGATTCAAGTGCTTCACTGAAAATGTTTTCAAGAGCTGGGGATGGCTAATAAGAGAAACTGAAAGGGGCGCCTGGGTGGCTCAGTATGTTAAGTGTCTGCCCTCAGCTCAGGTCATGATCTCGGGGTCCTGGGATCTGAGTCCCACACGGGGCTCCCTGCTCAGGAGAGAGTCTGCTTCTCCCTCTGCCTCTGTCCCTCCTCACTGCTTGTGCCCTCTCTCTCCCTATCTCAATCTCTCTCTCAAAAAAATAAAATCTGAAAGACAGACAGACAAACAGAGAGACTGGTAGGAAGCAACTATTTCTTAGAGCTCACAAATACACAGGCGTGACCTCGCATGCTATTTCCTGCCATGGAGGATTTGATGTGGAGAAGCCCCGCTGCAGGAAGCACAAATTGCATTAACTCAAACCCCAGTGGAGCAAGAGGCAAATATAAGAGACCATGACCTTCTTCTCTAGTTGGCCTCCTATTACTTGCAATGAGGCGGCTAAAAAGGAGATCACAAATGGGACACCCACACGGGGCAGGAGGGACTTGCAGAAGGCAAGGGTGGAAGGCCCCCAAATTCTGGACACAATACTCACCTCACGTGCCTCTGTGGTTGTTCTGGGATCCAGATTACAACCATATTTCTAACATCTTGAGGGCTGGGAAGTTGTGTCTCATTCAAATTCAGCACTGAAAGCTAAGAGAAAGATGGAAAGCCTATGTATGGCTTGAAGGTACCGGCTCCTGATGGTATTCAGAATGGGCCTAAGAACTGAATTATCACGCTAATGAAAAAGACAAAAGGACATTTCTCATCCCCAGATTGTCTTCATAACAGCTCCCCAAGAAACCAGACACCGAGAGGTACTCTGCAAGAGGGAGCATTTTAAGAGAATAGTATCCCCTGCCTCCCTGTGACATTAGGGCGGTGCTGAGGGACTTCCCACCCCATCCCCTAGAGGGGAGCTTGGGCTTTACCTAAGGGAACACTACTCATTCTGCCTCCTCCACTCCAAACACTTAGATCCCATGCAGATAACACAATACAATTTGGGAACAGGAGGGAATTGGCAGGGCAAGTTTTCTGCTTTAACAGACTGTCTACAATTATAGGTGTCTACAGGAAAGTTAAGGTCACAACACTTCTCATGCTCAGTCATTTAAGATTTCAGAACAGTGGTGCTCAAGGAAACCTTATAAATTATCTAGTCCCTACCCATGGCAGGATATAGGGAAGGGGGAAAAAAAAAAAAACTAATAAAAATAGGGTTGTGGAGCGCTTGAGTGGCTGTCAGTTAAGTGCTCGAATCTTGATTTTGGCTCAAGTCATGATCTCAGGGTTCTGGGATTGAGCCCCGCTTCAGGCTCCGAGTTCCTGAGCTCAGTGGGAAGTCTGTTTGAGATTCTTTCTCTCTCCCCCTCTCCCTCTGCCCTTCCCCCGTGCTTGCATGCTCACTCCCCTCCCCCAATAGATAAATACATTTTTTTTTAAAATAGGGTTGTCCTTATGAAAAGGAACTGATTGGCTTGGAGGAAATAGGGGAGACTTCTTTGAACTGTAAACCCTTTTATGCTTTTTGAATTTTGAGCCATGTGCATTCAAATAATGATCTCAAAATGAATTTAATCTAACCCTTTATTCTAAAGAGGCCAAAGAGCAGAGTGATTTGTTCATTCGTCCATTCAGACACATCTACCCTCTCTCTCTCCGTCCCTTACACTCTCCACCAGGTGACAGTGAAAGGTGAAGTATCTCTTGAAACAAATAAAAGGCATCCGGAAGATTGCAAAGAACAGTACATCTCCCTTTATTGTAGATAAGTGGAAGGGTTTTTCTTCCTAAACTCTAACTTAGCTCGGCCTCTAACTAGCTATGTGCGTTAGCAAATCAATTCCCTATCCAGGCCTCAGTTTTGTCAACTGCAAGACCTATGAGACAGACCACAGTAATGTCCTTCAGTTGCAACTTCAACTAATTCATAGGTCATGGAATCAAATTTTGTGAATTGTAGCCTACGTTGCTTAGACGCAGAACAGAGGGGCGCCTGGGTGGCTCAGATGGTTAATTAAGTGTCTGACTCTTGATTTTGGCTCAGGTCATAATCTCAGGGTCATGAGATCAAGCCCCGCACTGGGCTCCATGCTGAGTGTGGAGCCTTCTTAGGATTCTTTCTCCCTCTCCCTCTGTCCCTCCCCTGCTCACATGCACACACTCTCTCTGTCCTTAAAAAAAAAAAAAAAAAAAAAAAGGCAAAATAGAATAGGACAGAAAATATCAGAGTGCATTACTCGTAATTAGGATAAAGATTGTTCTATGCTATTTTGTTGTAAAATGTATTTCTTACTGTAGGTCATAACAGAAAGATTGACAGTCATCAGAGTAGATGACCTGAAGGCCCACTTTTGGTGTTACATTCCAGCATTCTAATTTCCCCATATGATGACAGGGTTTACTTAGCAGCCGAACATGCTGTATGCGGAATACAGACAGAAAAGTTTTAACCTATGCCAAACAGGCACACATCAGTCCCACTGGTATCTGGGATTTCCGGAAACAGTATAGCACGTAAAGACATTAGGACAGAGACTAGCATACACTTAAGGGCCCGATGTTAGAGAGTTACCATTATCCTTATTCAGATTATAGTCATCCTGAATGTTCAACAGAGGCAAATGTTTTATTCCCATCAGTAAAGAGGAAATGCTGAAGAAGTAACTTTTTTAATCTGTGACTTACTTTAGAAGATCTATCGGGACGGTCGATTAAATCTTTGTCAGGTAAGTCCTTCCGAGGCCTAAAAAATGAGTTTCCGAACATGACACTGAGACACAAAAAAGCTATGGGGAAGGCAGTTAGTGCTAAGAGGAAAAGCCTTCTGCTTATCCACAGAAAACCTGGGGCTTAATACTTTCCGAATGAATGTAGGATCTCCCCATTTGCTTAAGTTCTGCCTGTCTGTTCTGGAATAGCTCCCAAACAGACACTGCACACTGCAAACACTTGACAACTATTTGTTGCATCAACCTGAATGCAGGGCCTGTGCCTCTCTCTCTCCAACGACAGACAGATATGTCACCACCAAGACAAGCTGACTGAGTACCTTCGCTGTAGACGTACAAAGCATGTTAAATAAACCAAACGTAGTATTTACATATAATGGAATATTTTTCAGCCTCAGTAAGAAATTTAATTCTGATATATGCTCCAACACAGATGAAACTTGAAGCCATTATGCTAAGTGAAATAAGCTAGCTAGACACAAAAGGACAACTATTGTATGACTCCACTTACAGGAGTCATACAATAGAATGGGCAAATTCATACAGACAGAAAGTAGAAGAGACATTAACAGGAGCTGGAGGGAGGAGGGAATGGGGAGTCACTATTCAATGGATATGGAGTTCCTGTTTATAAAGAATTTATAATTTATGATGAAGAAGTTCTGGAAATGGATGGTGGGGATGGTTGCACAACACTGTAATGTGTTTAATGCCCCAGAACAGTATCCTTAAAATCAATGAAAATGATAAATTTTACATTATGGAAAAAAAACTGTCTCCTTACATTTCATATCACTTGCTATTATATTTATTTTTAAAAAACCGTATTAAGTGTAGGAATAAATAAATATAGCAAAGAAGTATAAGATAAAGATCCAACTCCTTAGCCTGATTTATGTGCTTTTTACTCCAGCTCCCCAGACTCAGCTCTGACCACTCTCCCGTTCCTGCTCTATGTTCCACGCACAAGGAACTCTTCTCCTGGCACCTAAAGAACTTCCTCTTTCCTCCAGGCCTTGGCATATGCTCTTTCAATAGTCTAGAACTCTCCTCACAGCCACCTCCCACCTGCAAGTCCCCCTTCACCAGACTGCTCCCACTTCAGTACACAGGTTCATGTGCCACCGGCGCTCAGGACAGTGGCCTGGGTGAGGACTCCATCCCATGTGCTTCCACACATCTGGGGGGGGGGGCCCTCCCCTCTCTCCATGCTCATCACATGGGATGGTTCTCGGCCTCCCCAGCAAGGCTGAAAGCCCTTTGGGGGTAAAGACTATAATCTGTTTATCACAGAGCCCAGCAAAGTGGTCCCCACCAAGACACATTTGTGAATTCAATGAGAGATGACACGAGTGAAGTCATGGTCTTTGCCTTCATAGGCCCTGACTGGGAGAAGCCACCTTCTTCCCAAGGTTCAAGTCCAGAGAACCAGAAAGTAGTCCTACCCTTTCCCATACTGTCTTTAGCCTAGCGGAAACCACCAAGGCTGTTTACAAGGGATTAAGAATACACTTGTCATGATGAGCACTGAGTAATGTAGAGAATGGTTGAATCACTCTATCATATACCTGATATCATATACCTGAAACTAATATTGCACTGTGTGTTAACTATATTGGAATTAAAATTAAAAACTTTATTTTTTTTATTTTTTATTTTTTTATTAACATATAATGTATTATTAGCCCCAGGGGTACAGGTCTGTGAATCGCCAGGTTTACACACTTCACAGCACTCACCCTAGCACATACGCTCCCCAACGTCCATAACCCCACCACCCTCTCCCAACCCCCCCCCAGCAACCCTCAGTTTGTTTTGTGAGATTAAGAGTCTCCCTCCCGATCCCATCTTGTTTCATTTATTCCTTTTCTACCCCCAAACTCCCCACGTTGCCTCTCAACTTCCTCATATCAGGGAGATCATATGATAATTGTCTTTCTCTGACTGACTTATTTCGCTAAGCATAATACTCTCTAGTTCCATCCACGTTGTCACAAATGGCAAGATTTCATTCCTTTTGATGGCTGTATAGTATCCCATTGTATATATATACCACATCTTCTTTATCCATTCATCTGTTGATGGACATCTAGGTTCTTTCCATAGTTTGGCTATTGTGGACATTGCTGCTATAAACATTCGGGTGCACGTGCCCCTTCAGATCACTACATTTGTGCCTTTAGGGTAAATACCCAGTAGTATGATTGCTGTAGCTCTATTTTCAACTTTTTGAGGAACCTCCATGCTGTTTTCCAGAGTGGCTGCACTAGCTTGCATTCCCATCAACAGTGTAGGAGGATTTAAAAAAAAGAAGGGAATGGGATGGTTAGGTGGTTCAGACAGTTAAGCATCTGCCTTCCGCTCATATCATGATCCCAGGGTCCTGGGATGCAGTCCCACATTGTGCTCCCGGCTCAATGGGGAGCCTGCTTCTCCCTCTGACTGCCATTCCCCCTGCTTGTGCACTCTCTCTCTCTCTGACATAAATGAATAAAATCTTTTAAAAAAAGAAGAAGGGTATCTGGGTGGCTCAGTTGGTTAAGTATCCATCCGCCTTTGGCTCAGGTCATGATCCCAGGAGCCCCACATCCACAGGGCTCCCTGCTCAGAAAGGAGTCTGCCTCTCCCTCTGCCCTTCCCCCAACTCATGCTTCTCTCTCTCCCTCTCTCAAATAAGTGAATAAAATCTTAAAAAAAAAAAAGGTAAAAGAGGAAATTAGGACAAAGACACACAGATGATAGTCCATGTTAAGACACAGGGAGAAAATGGCCACCTACAAGCCAAGGAGAGAGGATTCAGAAGAAAACAACTCTATCAGCACTCTAATCTTGAACTTTCAGCCCCTAGATTGAAAAAATAAATTTGTGTTGTTTAAGCCATACAGTTGAGGGTACTTTATTACAGTGACCCTAGCAAACTAATACACCCTTATTCTAACAACTCCTACAACACAACTAATGCTTTCCTTTTGCTCTAACTGAACCACTGTTTTTAAATACAGCTCTCTCAAAGTCTACTACATAGGTAAAGGAAGTCAACCCAGAATTTTGAGATAGGAGGCTCAAAAAACAAGATTCCATGATTAATTTACCTGCCTTGGAGTTTGGAGTCAAACTTAGCACCTGGACATAGTAGAGCAGGTGGTCTGGTGAAGGTAAATCCTGATAAATGATGATGAGCATGTCTCTTGGCCCAGAGGCAGGAATCTGCCATGTTTACAGTGGTGAGCACTGGAAGTTTGTCTAAGAAAACAGACCAGAAGAAAACACACAATCTGTCAAAAGGAAGCCAAACACAAAGAGTTCAAGAATCTTGTAAGGGAGGAGTGGGGCTGACTAATTCACCTTCATCATTCAGAGCTGTTTTGCGTGGGGGGCCCAGGATTCGAGGGTGGCCCCTCTCAATCCGGCGGATCGTGGCCCAGCATTGTGGATGCTGGCAAACAGCCAGCTGGCAGGTGGTTTCATCCCACTGGCTCTCCTCTGGCAAGTCCATAGCTATAAATTGTTTAGTACAAAAGCCATCTCGTAGCTTTCTAACCCTCTAAAATAACAACCATACAATTAGAGTGTTTTATACATCAGTCATGCAGTCCAGATCTTGATTTGAATTCAAAGCATAAAATATTTCTAGTGAACCCATATAAATAAATGATGGTCACAGGATAATTAAGAATTGGGTAACAAGCTACTCAGCCATTAAAAAAAAATGAAATCCTGGGGCTCCTAGGTGGCTCAGTGGGTTAAGCCTCAGGACATGGTCGCAAATCATGATCTCAGGGTCCTGGGATGGAGCCCCGCATCAGGCGCTCTGCTCGGCAAGGAGCCTGCTTCCCTCTCTCTCTCTGCCTTCCTCTCTGCCTACTTGTGATCTCTCTCTCTGTCAAATAAATAAATAAAATCTTTAAAAAGAATGAAATCTTGGCATTTGCAACAACATGGATGGAGCCAGGGGGTACAATGCTCAGTGAAATAAGTCAGTCAGAGGAAAGACAAATACAGGATTTCACTCATGTTGCATTTAAGAAACAAGCAAAACAAACAAACAAACAAACAAACAAAAAAGATACAGGCCAGACTCTCAACTATAGAGAACAAACTGACGGTCACCAGAGAGGACGTGGGTGGGGGGAAAGGTGAAATAAGTGATGCGGATGAAGAATGTTTTTATTGTGGTGATCACCAAGAAATATATAGAACTGTTGAATCACTAAATTGTGCACCTGACACTACAATACTATATGCTGACCATATTATAATTTAAAATCTTTTAAAACTGGATAACAAGCAAGTATGAAAACATCTCAGCATGAAGTAGAATAGCAAGTTTTTGGAGTAGACTAACTTCATAAAGTCTCCTGCTTGGCCATTTAGTAGCTGAGTGACCAGGGTCTTAAGCAATCTGAGTTATAGGTTCCTTGCCTGCAAAATGAGGATAAGCCTATTTCACAGGATCATTACAAAGATTAGTTAATGGGGGCGCCTGAGTGGCTCAGTGGGTTAAAGCCTCTGCTTTCGGCTTGGGTCATGATCCCGGGATCCTGGGATCGAGCCCCACATCAGGCTCTCTACTTGGCAGGAAGCCTGCTTCCTCCTCTCTGCCTGCCTCTCCACCTACTTGTGATCTCTGTCAAATAAATAAATAAAATCTTAAAAACAAAAACAAAGACTAGTTAATGAGTATTAAAAGGTCGGGCATATAGTTCAAAATAAGTATTAGCACCCTTTTCCTTTTCCCCTTCATTAATCATTAGGAAGAACATACTACCATCTCCAAATCAGGACTAATATAATCACAGAATTTAAGATGGCTTTAGATAGCTCACGCCTTTGGAAAACACACTTCATTTTCCAATACGCTCCAATTCTCACACAGGCAGCTAAAATACCCACCAGAAATGAATGGGTTTGCTCCAACAGTAGATCAGTAGACTTACGCTGACATTAGAGGCCTCTGGCTTTTCATCTACTGGCTGTATGGTCGCAGGCAAGTGTTCTCCCCTCTCTCAGCTCGTTTCCACATATAAAGAGGGGACAGGAAATCCCTAAGTAGAATTGTAGAAGCATTAGGAGAAATAATGTACTTTTATGTATAAAATATGATAGGGGCAGGACGCCTGGGTGGCTCAGTGGGTTAAAGCCTCTGCCTTCGGCTCAGGTTGTGGTCCCAGGGTCCTGAGATCGAGCCCCGTGTCGGGCTCTCTGCTCGGTGGGGAGCCTGCTTCCCCCTCTCTCTGCCTGCCTCTCTGCCTACTTGTGATCTCTGTCAAATAAATAAATAAAATCTTAAAAATAATGATAGGGGCTCAATAGTATCATCTTTGTCTCTCTAGAAACAATTTAGGCAATCACTACCACCTGCTCCTTAATGCAATTATTACAGAGTTGGGAGGGGAGAAAAGATTAAAGATGGACATCAGGTCCCCTTTTTAAGGACAGTATCCATTTCTTCTTTCTTTTATTCAACACATTTATTGACTACCAAATATGAGATGGGACCTGTTGCAGGCATAGAGAACAGTAATGAACAAAGCAAGTCCCTGTTCTAAACAGCTTATAAATTAGACCAAAGATAACGAACTACTGGTATGGCACCACACCTACCCTGTGACTTGTTTGGCTTGCATTTTCAGCTATTTTTTTAAAGTGGAAATAGTCCACGTATTCAGATTTCTGGTTCCTCTTAAAGATCAAAATATTTGACAATGCAGGGGTCCGAATTCTAACTAGACAGCAATTGGATAGAGGGGAGTGTCTCCTGGTATCTTTAAACCAGACTTGTTTTCTCCAAATGGAGAATTCCCCCACCAAACCCTATAATCGCTAACTAATGCAGTTTCAGTTGCCGTTTATCACCGTGTTTGCTGTTGTTTTTCTCCTAACAGGGAAGAATTTGTACTCCTGTCTCCTGTCAAAAGCTGGAAAATTGGGATGCCTGATTGGCTCAAAAGGTAAAGCTTGTGACCCTTGATCTCTGGTCACGAGCTCCAGCCCTACCTTGCCTGTAGAACTCCTCAAAATAAGTAAATACTTAAAAAAAAAAAAAAAAAAAAAAAAAAAAAGCAAAAAAGGGGCCCCCGGGTGGCGGGGGTCATCCCCCCACAACC